>NC_138951.1:41707500-42020000 GCF_965226115.1 Aulonocara stuartgranti | reverse complement strand
AATAGTCCTGGCCAGGGGGCAAAAAGAATTCAAATATAACAATATAAAAATAAAATTCTAAAAATCCATCAGCGAGTAGCCAGAATCTGCACAAATTGTTAAAAACACTAAAAGTCCAATAAAGTCCCTGTAAAATACTAAAGCAGCAGCGTCCCCACACGTCCTCTGCAGTCCTGCACTTCACTGCCGAACTCTCCAGGTGGGCACCGCCCTCAACTCTGCCCACCGCTGTTCTTCGTTTGACTCAGTCGTTAACGTTTGTTCAGCAGAGATCCAAACACTCCCTTGCTACAGATTACACAGGTTTCACAATAAAAGCATGCAATAAACTATAAGAACTAAAAACACACTTAGAAGATAATCAAAAGATTAAAACTTATAAAACACTGCGACTCATGCAAAGGGAGTGAACCTCAAACAAACCTCTCTTCCTCAGGATGACATTTATGTTCACTATCTTGCCAAAACTCTTCACTCACCCATCCAAATCATCAGATTCAGGTGTTCCAAGCACTTACGTGGCCTGCAGGCATGCAAGCTGCTTCTATAAACATTTGTGAAAGAACGGATCGCTCGCAGGAGCTCAATTAATTCCAGCATAGCGCCGTGATAGGATTACAGGACTTGCACAAGTCCAATCGCGAAATTTCATCAGTAGTAACAGGCAGCTATTAGTGATATCATTACAAAGTGGAAGCGACTGGAAATGCCAGGAACTCAGGAGGTAGGCATATAAAATCAAAGCATCAGCTGAGCTGTTCTGTGGCGCATGGGTCGCAAAGGTCACCGAGTTTCTGCAGAGTCGATCGCAACAGACCTCCAAACTTAGTGTGGCCTTCAGATTAGCTGAAGAACAGCGTGTGGAGAGATTCATGGGATGGGATTGGCCAAGCAGCTGTATCCAAGCCTTCCATCAACAAGTGCAATACAGAGCATAAGATGCACTGTTGAACAGCAGACTGCTGCTGGACACTAGAGCAGCACAGAGGTGTCCTCTGGAGTTACGGATCACAGACTCCCTCTTGAAGGTTTTTGGCAATCCAATAGAAAAATCGTTTTGGTGATTGCCAGGAGGACGGTACTTGTCCAATTGCATTGTGCCAAGTGTAATGTTTGATAGAAGGGGCATTATGATGTGGGATTGTTGTTAGGAGTT
Source organism: Aulonocara stuartgranti (assembly GCF_965226115.1). Lineage (NCBI taxonomy): Eukaryota > Metazoa > Chordata > Actinopteri > Cichliformes > Cichlidae > Aulonocara > Aulonocara stuartgranti. Next base: position 42,018,844 of record NC_138951.1, on the reverse strand, counting down.
GGCAGTGTTGGGGAGTAACAGAGTACATGTACCGCTGTTACGTATTTAAAATACAAAATATGAGTGATTGTATTCTGTTACAGTCGGCTATGAGCCCGACACGAACCCGACGTATTAGCCAGAGGTCCCTTTACTACGGTGAAGGCAGACGTGTCAATGCTTTGAACAATCTGGTTTATTTTATACACATTTCTATGACCCTGCATGTTTTTGTCTTTCACTTGTGTTGTTTCAGTGAAGTGAGTCTCTGCGCACGGCTGCACTGACTTAAACTGTGACTTCAAAGTGGTCTGTTTGTCCAGCTCCCATCAAGACTCCACGCAGATATTTCAAGGTCATTTCACTGCTTTAGACACATCACATTACCTGATCATAGCTAATGTTTCACTCCAGATGTTGAATCATTAGGTGATGGACTAGTATCAGAGTCCTGACCACTTCCACCATCAACCCAAATATCGGATCCCAAATGCAGGTTTGTACTGTTCTCTCTACAGGGACAAATTAGTTACAAAAATACACACATGCACTACTTTACCCCCGCTTCAGTGTTTGTGTGTTTTCTGTTTGGCTCAGCTTATATTTGGATGCGCTGCCTCAGGCCACTCAGTAGTTTGTCAGGTTATTAATAATATATCAGACATTCATTTAAGACAAAGCACGAGCTTGCAGTGCATGCTTATAGATGCACAAACCTGGAGCTATTCACAGCACAAAGAACAAGGACGCAGTTTGAAATATCACTGCCAGCCTCGCTGTCTGTAACTGAATGAGAGGCTGAGTTCTGTCGCTGATACAAATTAAAGTCACTCATTTAATTAATGGAATTAATTTTTACACATCAGTCTGAGAAGCTGTTAAAACTTTTTAAAAACCTACATGTTCTTGTATTTAACATCTTTCTTTGACAACTGAAAGATGTGACATCTTCAAGCACTGTCCATCCATCCATCCGCTTCTCCTTTTCAGGGTGGCGGGAGCCTATCCCAGCTGTGTTAGGGCGAGAGGCGGGCTACACCCTGGACAGGTCGCCAGTCCGTCACAGGGGTAACATACACACAGACACAACCATTCACGTGTTTCCAATTAACCTATCCCCACTAACTGCATGACTGTGGGAGGAAGCCGGAGTACCCGGGGAGAACTCACACAAACTCCACCAGTGTTGGTCAAGTTACTTGAAAAAAGTAATCAGTAACTAATTACCGATTACTTCCCCAAAAAAGTAATCCCGTTACTTTACTGATTACTTATTTTCAAAAGTAATTAATTACTTAGTTACTTTTTAAAAACACGATTTACAACCTGAGTAGGTGATAAAGCAATAGATCTTTCAGCCCAATTCTACTTTTTCTGCATAATCCATCATACAAAATGTAATCAAATGGAAAAGTCTCTTTTTAAAACTTGTTTTATTAGTTTTAATCTTTTAACTTTATGCATCAAGCAAAAATTTAATTATCTGCAACATTCTCTGACTGGAAGAAATTAGTTTAACATTGAAACCTATTTTCTGCACATTCCAGCACATAAAATAAAATATTTTTTGTGTTTACACTCAGTCTTTCAAATAGATGCAAGTAAAACACAGCAGAAAATAAATAAAGTCACAGACTCAGCGGTCCTTTTGCTCTATTTTCACCTGTAAAGCAGGAGTGGGGTAGGCGGAGGTTTACCCTGGTGCAGGTGTGCCGCGGTCAGTGGAAGAATCCGCGAGTTTCTCTGTGAGTTTCCCATTACGTCGTAGCTACTCGGTGCTTGTTGGAAGTTTAGGGGTTTTTTTTCGCTGTAAAAAGAAGTTTTCTTCCCACGCACAGCGGACACTAATGTTTTTGTCACTTTTTATGGAATCAAACTCAAAGTAAGGTCAGTACTTCCACGCTTTAAACGCTGCACGCTCATACTCTCTCTGCACTCGATATATGATCCATTGTTGATCTGCACACAGCTGTTGTCACGAACATCGCACTCGCTTACGTCACTGTCATGAGACATTCTCGCAAAAAATCACGGTTTTAGTAACGCAGTAACACAGCGTTCCTACGGGAAAGTAACGGTAATCTAATTACCGTTTTTGCAATAGTAATCCCTTACTTTACTCGTTACTCGAAAAAGTAATCGGATTACCCATCTCTGGATATAATCACAGTCTGCATTTTCACCAAGTTGTGTTGCTAGACTTTTGACTTTTTTAAGAGCCTTTGTTTTTCTATGGTCCCGGGTCATTTGACCCAAATTACATTTTCCAAACTCCCACTGTAAATATGTTCCTGCGTGAAACTGTTCACATTTACACGCTGCATAATCTTGTGGTATAAAATGGTGTTACATTAAGCTCTCATCCCTCTGCAGTTAATATCTCTTTATAACAACACTGACATAAGAACATAAACATAATAAGTAACAGTTTCTTTGCTTTCTGCTTATGGCTTTGAGTTCATTTGGAAAAGTTTTAAACATTTTTCTAAAGTTCTAACTCGTATTTACAAAAAATATTCATAAGATAAAGATCAGACTTGAACATTAAAGAGGTCAGAAGCGTTGTTATGCAGTTGCTAGTTAGTAAAACATTTTGACCAATCACTGACCAGAGGGAGACTTGAACTGAACCACCTGATTAATGTAGAAATATATAAACTGAATAAAGAAATAAAAAAACTTGTAGTGCAGTTTCTACTTCAGTTTTAGCTCCATCCAACCTCCACCTACACTCTGCTTCCTCATCCAACACAAACAAACAGAAACAGTCTTGTGTCTCGTATCGCACCACAAATTAATTATCTCCGGGCACATATGCGCTCTCATATATACATCAATACACTGCTGTGTGTATACTGGTAAAGGCAGACATGTTCACACACATCCTCTCATTACCTCGGAGGTTTGTGCTGATGCTTGTCTGTTCCAGCTATTACACCTCGGTGTTAATTTCTTCAGGTGTTTGACAAGCCTCGGAGCTACAGCTTGCTCTTTGTGTAAGTGCTTTTTCTGAACTTCTCCCTATCTCTGCAGATTAGTCAGGGAGCAAATTACCTGCCTGGACAAAAAAAGCGCAGTCCTACACATTTTGCTGTGCTTGGTGCACAGATCTCCCTTTGAAGACGGGCCATGTTATTTCCCCTCTCCCTGCAGCAGTCCTGGCATGCAAATCATCACAAAATTACATTAAAAAAAAACCTGCGCATGTACTGCGGGTGCTCTTATCAGCGTCTGCACAAACTGCATACAAATCAGGCCAGAATCACACACCACAGCAAAGGTCTCCACTTAAAAGGCTGGCTAATTGCTAATTGAGTAGCAAGGTCTAAAGTGGGCTTGCCTAACAAGAATTAAAATGCGGGGGCGCCTCATGCCTGTGAAGTGTCTCCGGCTTCCTGGTGACATGCCCCAGAGCACAAACACACTGACAAATGCCACTGCCGCAGCAGTAGAGGCTGACGCTTCTTTAGAGCTGTTTAAAAACATTGCCTATATATCACATAATGGATACAACAGGTGAAATGATTTCTGCTTTGCAGCGACGCTGGCACGCAGTCGTTTCACTGTGGTGTGCATGGACAGGCGCATTTATTGTTAGCTGCATTTACACAACCATGTTTACAACAGACATTTCTTTTCCTACATGAAGCCCCCACCCGTCTACATCTTGGAATTAAGCATCTGTTTTATATCCAACTGCTTTAGCACAGGGCGAGATAATGAGACAGTGGGCCCCTGGGCACAGAGATGTAAAACACACCAATCCGCGCCACTTGCAGCTGTTACATGACTTTTTGTCCCTACTATAATAAAATTACTGAATTATGCAGAATATGCAAAGTAAAACAATAAAGACCTCTGCGATATTTCTTGCAATATTTAATCAAAATTTAATTATGTTTTCACAATAATAAATTGGGGTGTTTTAAAGTGCTGTGAAAAAGTATTTGCTCCTTTTGAATATTTGTCCCACTGACATGTTTCAGATAATCAAGCAAATTTTAATATTAAACAAGATAACCTGAGTAAATACAGAAAAGACGTTTTTAAATGAAAGCGATTAAAACCTACACTGCCCTGAAAGGAATTGCCCCCTAAACCCAGTAACTGGTTGAGCCACCTTTGATGGCATTAACTGCCAGTGAGTCTTCCAGACCTCCTTTGTGTTCATTCAGCAGATGCTGTGGGTTTCCAAGTTTAAGGTCATGCTAAATCATCTAAATTGGATTCGAGACTAGGCCATCCTAAAACCTTAAGTTTGCTTGTTGAGCCAATCAGAGGACTTGCTGGTATGTTTTAGGACATGGCCTTGCTGCATCACTCAAGTGCACTTGAGCATCAGTTCACCCAGCTGAATATTAGCAGCTGAATGTTTTCCTTCTGGATTTTCTGGTACAGAGATTTCGTAGTTCCATCAATTATGTCAAATCGTTCAGGTCCTGAAGAAGTCAAACAGGCCATCACACTGCCACATGTCTCACTGCTGGTATGATGTTCTTTTTATGAAGTGCTGCTTTCATTTTATGCCCGATGTAAACTTGTTGCTGTTGTCTCATTAGTCCCCAAAAGTCTTGGGGATCATCAAGATGTTTTTTGCATTTGTGAGACGAGCCTTTGTGCTCTTTGTGTCCAGCAGGGTTTTCTCCTTGGAACACTTTAGTGGATGCTGATCGTCTTTCTTGTTGTTGAATCATGAACACTGATCATAACTGAAGAGAGTGAGGGCTGCAGCTCATGAGATCATTTCTGGCTTCTTTTTGTGACTTCCTGGATGCGTTGTTGAAGCCTCATTCTAAATGAAATCCTCTCCAGACCGAAATATCTCAATGACTGTTTCTTGAGTTTCTTTGGGTCCTGATGAGATTTGTTGGTTTATTAAACCTATTTAGGCATCTTTACTTTGTCTGACAGACAGTAACGGGTCTGGCAGTGGCCTGAGTGTGGCTACTGAAACTAAACTTGGCTTTCCAACAAAATGTGATCACAGTTGAGTTAACAAGAGAGGGCCACTACTGTTCTACTCATGTACGTTTTAGCTTTCTTCACTTAATACATTAAATCATCATTTCAAAAGCACATTTTATATTTACTCAATTTAACTTGTATAATATAATAATAGGAATCTGATATATCTGCTTTTTTGTTTGTTCTTTTAATTTGTTACTTAATAACAATAAGTATCTGATTAACAATAATTATCAACTAACAGACAAGAATGAGTTTGTGTAAAGTTTATAACTAGCTAGCATTAGTAGCATTAGCACTTCACTAAAAAAAATAATTGTCATTAAAGATTGTCATTATTATTGATACACAATCTATTTCCAAATGCAAGAATGCTAACTGCTGAATTTAAAAGGCTGACAATTAGGGAGCTGATTATTTAGGCCTAGAGACCAGTTCCTAAACGGTTTGTGGCATTAGCTGGGAAATCAATTGCTAAACCCCAAATTAAACAAACCTAGAGACTGCTCAGTGACCACCTGACGATGGGGAAAAGTGTGCACACTTTTGGAGAGTGGTTGCTGGAGATTGCCAGCAGTTGCTAGCTTGAAATTGGTTGCAAAGATAAATATACAGTGCGGCACCCAAAATCTCTTTGGAACTGATCAGATCATTAGCAGGTTTTTGTATTTATCCAGTGGAAGTGTAAGAAGTACGACCCAAACCAGAAGCACAGAGTGTTTGGCCTTAAAGTAAAAACAGCGTCTTTTGAAATGTGTTGGTTACAGAACAACATTTACGTAGAAGGCCAGTGTTCTCAGTTTGCGGTTTATGTCACACGAGTTTCATTACCGATTGAAGAGCAAATGGCAAGTGTTTGCAGACAAGTTGGAGGCTTTCATCCAAATAACAGGCAACTGCAGCAACCACATCAGCCTCTTTGCAACTGATATCACCTGGTGACAGCCAGCAACCACTTGCCAATCAGTCAGGGACAACATGATTTATCCTGCTAAATGAGCTGTCTCTTCATTTCAAAGACTGTGATGTTGTGAGTAGTTGTAGGGAAACAGTTATTTCAACGGTAGCTTGTGTGAGTTGTGTGGTTTATGGTAATCCCACACACCGCACGATTAAGTTGAATTATACACTGTAAAGTCCACTCACTGGAGTTCACAGTGAGTGGACTTTACAATGATTTGTTGATTAAAAATGAAGCGCTTTGTTTGCGTGGTCGATGTGCAGTTGTGTTTTGTAATATTGTTGACACACATTTTCATGGGAATTTGAATGAATTCAAAGTTTTGTTTTTTCGATTACACTCTAAAAAATATTTTATGATCGCCGCCACTCTTTCTGTCACAGGAGCAGCAAGCTCTGTAGTTTAATATGAGATAATAATTTGATGTAATCCCAACAGTAATGAGAGCAGTACATGGGGTGCAGACTGTATATCAAGGTCATGTTTGCCCAGGGGAGGAACCAGTGCTCTTAGCTCGGAGCAGGCATAGAGCATGATGGGATGCTATATTAAGAAGCTGCTAAAATAACTGCTAACATAACTGTGCATCAGAAAGGGAGTCTGAGACGAAAAGATCAATGCTGCATTCTTCCATCAACGAGCCCAGAAAAAATGCAAATAAACAAGCAGAGCGATGGTAGGTGTGTGGTAGGGTTACTATGACTGCAAACTAAAGCAATTTCACCTAAATCCTTTTGGGTCAAATGGTTCATAATGATAAGTGGGACATGTTAAAGTGCAAATGCATTAATTCAGTACAATACTTCCTTTTAGGTTGGGGGACTTCAAGGTTACCTCTGGCTCTTGGTACTGACATTTAATGCACTTAATGGCTTAATTTATAAAATGTACGTTAACATGTTGCAACAATAAGAAATGTAAAAGAGCTGCATTAACACACAGACAGCGAAAAACCACCACTTTTACCCAGAAGACAGATTTCAGGGACCGCTACTTGTATTTTTATATTTTACTTTTATTTTCAGCCTCTGTGTTGGTTTGGGCACTAAAGCTGTTGGTTAGGTTTAAGAATATATCCTCACCTCAGCACCTGTGTCGGCTGATTTGCTGAAACAGGCCGCCATCACATTAAAGGACAATATGTTGTAGAGTTGTGCATGCATGCAGTGCATCAATTCTTCTAACTGTGAGGAAGAGGAGGAGGTAACTCTCATTTAAAAAAAACTACAGACGCCTTGCATTGTAATATAATGGGGTTGCCTTGTCATGGTCCTGCGCCACGTTGGCCCAGTATTCTTAGTTTTCGTGTGTTTTGTATTTTGTTCTTTATTTATGCCGTGGTTCCTGGGTTCTGTTAAGATGCTCCTTATTTGATTACCCTCTGTGTATCTGTGAGCCCTCGTCTCTCCTTGAGTTTTATTCCATGTGTTCCCCAGCCCATTATGTCTGTGCTCTCTCTCTCTCCTCCTGTCTGAACCTCTGTGTACTTCCTGTTTTACTTTGACAGTCTCCCGTCAGTGTTGCGTTACTCCTGCCGTGTCTTGTTATGATTATCTGTGTCAGCTGTGTTCCCCGTGTGCTCCCACTTCCCTCGTTAACCCTCTGTGTATTTATGTCTGCGTCTCCCTCAGTTCTGTGTCGTGTTCTCCCGCATTCATGGCCGTGTGTTTCTCTGTGCAATATGTTATAGTTTCCGGTTTAGTTTGTATGGTTTTTCTGTCCAGCAATAAAGCTGTGTTTTGAGTTCAATCCTGCCTCCGTGAGCGCTGCACACAGCCACAACCATGACATGCCTTCACCCAACAAAAGAGTCAAATTGTATAAAAGTATGAGAAAATTATCCTACTGCTCACTTCATTTGTGACCTCAATAAACACTTTCCTGATGAGTTTATGGCCTCAATATTTTCAAGTCATTTTGAATACATGTTTATTTTGTCAATTTTATACACGTTTGTCACGTCACTACCACACTGAGCACGCAGCGTCCCTCAGTTTCTGAAGCATATGTCCAGAGTTTCTAAGCTCACCTTGAGGTTTCACAAACAGGATTTTTCTTTCAGTCTGTGTTCGATCAACATCGTTTTAAAATATGAACATGACTTTAACAGTAGCAGCAACACAGCCTGTAATCCATACAGTTTGCAACCACTGAACATAATGATATGAATGAAAGGCCCAAAGGTCCAGGTGCTTCTCTTTTAGATCTGAATGTCCCTCAACAATTACCAATGTTGTTCATGCAAAAAGCACAAAAATCCCAGTGCACATATTCAAGAAATGCTCAGATCAGTTTGATTTATTAGCTCAGTTCTACAGTTTCTGTGGCTTAAAGATGGGTCTCTGTATTGTTGTTGATCAATTTGCTGCTCCGTTCTCCTGTCTGTACTGCTTCCTATCCCTTGTGTTGATGCCACTTTATTACAATCACAGTAACAGTAATTTTATTTTTCAGCAGTTGAAATGATAAGCTTAGGCAACCCCATTATATTACAATGCAAGGCTTCTGTAGTTGAAATGATAAACTTTAGGGGTGCAAGTTCCCTAAAATACAAAACATAAACAACATGGGCTTTTCCAACTACTGCTGATGTCCACTTTCCCCACGTGAGTCATGTGCCACGTTTTCTAAATTGTGATTACCTCTGATTGAATATTTTGACACCCATCTGCGTGCATCGCCCCTTCCTGCCTTAATGTTGCGTGCATTGGTGGTCCAAAGCAAGAAAGAGCCTCTGACCTTTCATGTCACAGATATACCTGGATGTTCTCTACATTGCAACAATAAAAATACACAAATGATATTGAATTTTCACTGAGCTGCAGTTCTGGGTTTCTTTTTAACCGTGTTAACTCCACTGGACTACATCATGTGCATTTTTGCTTGTTTCACGTGCTTGTATCACGACCTTACTTTCTTTTTATAAGGCACCAACTGGACTCTGTGACTGGTGCAGCAAACACACGAGCACCTAAGCTATCCACGCGTGTACGTAACTAAAACAAGCTGCGTGATATTTATTGTTGCTTTTCTTTCATTCTTGGCTGCCTTCCGTTAATTTTCCGGTTAAGTATCAAACTGCTTCTAAAGTAAAAAGATATTTGGATACTGGCGGTGGCACTACTGCAGTCTTGCCATTTTCCTCATCAGTGCTCGTGCTGCTGGTCCAATATTCAGTCCAATACTGCAGCCTTTCTGGCAGGGAGCGCGCCTCCAAATTTACCCTCCCGCTGCGCTCGCTCCCCGTACCTTAAAAAACGCGTGCACGGCTGAAGGTCACTTAAACACAAAAGGCTTTCAGCGCTGCGGTCCAATATAGCGCATGCGCGCTGCCGGAGGACTGCTTCACAGACCGCAATATGGCGAGAATGCCTGGCAGCGGAGACACGGAGCAGGAGCAGATGAGCTGCCCCGAGAGGAGCAGGGATGAGGAGGAGGAGGAGGAGGAGGAGGAGGAAGATGAAGATGAGATTCAGGAGGTCCAGATCACCGGGGAGGAGGAGGACGAGGAGTCCGACAGAGATGGAGTGGAGTGGGAGTCAGGGAGCACAGTGCTGGACTCCAGCGGTTCCGCCGCGCAGACACAAGCGGTCGTTATGCGGAGTATGGACCGAAGGGAGGAGGGGGAGGCGGACCCACTCGGCAGCAGCATCCCCTCCGGGCGCGAGTCTCACCCGGAGGGAGAACTTCAGCGGTCAGAGCGAAACAAGCTGAGCGAGAACACCCGCCTGGCCACCAGGTACGCCGTGAGGATCTTCAGGGAGTACCTCAGCGAGAAAGCCCAAAGTCCAGACTTTGAAACTCTGGACAAGGATGCGCTCTGCGCTGTGCTGCGCTCCTTTTACGCCGAGGCGCGCTCCAAAAGTGGACAACTGTACAGCAAGTCCTCCCTCATCAGCATCCGGAGCTCTCTCAATCGGTACTTGAACGAGCCGCCCTACTGCCGCACCTTGGACCTCACCAAGGACCCAGAGCTGCGCAGCGCCAACCTGACCCTGGCCGCGGTCATACGGAGGCTGGAGGAGCAGGGTGCCGGTCCGGTGGTGCAGAAACAAGCCATCACGCGCTCGGACCTGCGGAAACTGTACGAGTCCTCTGTGTTCAACACCGACACCCCGTTTGGGCTTCTGAACAAAGTCTGGTTTGAGACCTGCATGTATTTCTGCACCAGGGGAAGAGAGAACCAGCGGGAGCTGGAGGAGGACTCGTTCGGCCTGGCCGTGGACGAGGACGGAAGAAAGTTTGTGTATTTTAAAGCTCTCGGACCCTATCACAAGTCCCGCTCCGCCGCCTGGACCAAGAAGCGCCCGGACGCAGACGAGGACACGCTGCCGCGCATGTACGAGACGGGCACGGAGCAGTGTCCGTACGCCAGCTTCGTCCGGTACGTGTCCAAACGGAACCCGCTGTGCAGGGCGTTCTTCCAGCGGCCCCGGGACCACTGCTGCGCGAGCGACGTGACGTGGTACGAGAACAAAGCCATCGGGAAGAACCTGTTGGGCACGAGAATGCAGATGTTGTCGCGCGCTGCCAAGCTCTCGAAAACCTACACCAACCACTGCATCGGTGCCGTCTCCATAGCAACCCTCAACAGCATCGTGGGGGCCGCGGGCTTCAAGCCCTCGACGACGCTTTACGTTGCCTCGGAAACGGTCAATGGTCACGCGCAGTCCCACCTCCAGCTCGTGATCCCGTACCTGCGCAGGGTCAGCGACGCTGCGGATCTGAATCAGCAGCAAAGCACAGAAGCAGAGACGTCGAACACATCGCCTACATCAGCAGCAGCAGCAGCAGTGAGGAGGGAGAGCAACGAGGACGACCCGGGAGCTCCCTCTGCCAAGAAGCGCTGTGTGCGCCCCGGGACGCGCGCCGAGTCGCCCGCGGAGCCGAATGAGAGAGAGTCGGTGCCTGCCACAGCCACGGAGTCCCGTCTCGCACAGTCCGGCGCCCGGTCCCCTGTGCCCACAGAGGTAACCCGGAACATGTTGGTCCGTTTTCATCTGTTGGAGCTTCAAGCCTCCCGTGTTAAACCCGACAGCCAGTCAGTCCCGTACCGATGTGACGCCCATCTTTAGGAGGAGAGTTAGTTAAGAGCGCAATAAAATATTAAACTAGTAGGTGTTTAAGGTGGGCTGTAATCTATGAAAAACTTTATTTGAACTGCTTTATTAGGGGCTTAAAGTAAAATTAAAATAAACAGACGCTCAGGAAAAGCATACCTATTCGAGTTGGCTACCTTAGTAAGCACTCTGACTTTATTTCTCTTCTCGGGCAAATACAACGTGATGCCTTTAAGAAGTACATCAGTATCAGGGTGAACTTCCTGTTACAGGGACATCTGGGATCAGATCAGCCTAATAAATACAGAGAAATAAATAAAAACAAAATACAGATGCCGAACCATTGCACCCTTCATTTACAAAGCAATTCATCACTTTTGTGTTATTTTCACGTCGTATAATCTTGAACATGACATAAAACATCTGTAATCATGTAGTTTACTTCAGTGGTGCCACAGTGTGAAAATCGATGCACATAAAGACCTACAAACACTAACCTGGAAGCCTAATTAAGCGTTCAGTTCTTTAGATCTAGGTTGTAATTGGATACCAAAACATTACACGTGCTCAGTTTTTCAGTGAAATAATGAAAGTAGAATTTAGCTTAAAGTCCTGTACCAGAGTTTGTGCACCCTTTATTCTGAATTACAAACATATAAAACCATTTGCACAACATCAGCTCTAGTGCTTGGTACGAGGGAAAATCATTACTTTGTAGTCACAAATGTTTATCACTAAGGGCTGCACAGAAATATGTACATGCATTTGTCTGTGAAGGTTCTCAGTCATCCAGGTCATCGTAGTCTAAGGAGCTTGGAAAGAAAAGCGTCTGGACTCGTTTAAGTTGCTTGAAGATGTTTCTCCTCTCACCCAAAAAGCTTCTTCAGTTCAGTTCCCCCAGATGTACATGCATTTGTTTGTTTTTAAATCAGTAGTAAGTGGATAAAAAATGATCTGATTGTACATTTTTATATTTTTGTTACTTAAGTTGCTCTGACGTAAACATAATGCAGAATTAGAGAATCTCACCCTGTAGGAAACTGTGTTGTCCATGTGGCCCAATCATGTGAGGAGAAGCAGTGATTTGTCTTTGGGAGTGTCCCTCTGTTGCCATGGGTAACTATACCTGCTGATGAATTTATCCACCATGCATTAGTGCCATAGCTGCAGGGTACAGACTGCTTGTTGGGCAGTCACAACACGCACGCACGCACACGCACACGCGCACACACACGCACACACACGCACGCACACACACGCACGCACACGCGCACACACACGCGCACGCACACGCACGCACACACACGCACACGCACACACACGCACACACACACGCACACACACGCACACACGCACGCACACACACGCGCACACACGCACACACACGCACACACACACACACGCACGCACGCACACACACGCACACACACGCACACGCGCACACACACGCACGCACACGCACACACACGCACACATGGATTATATAGATGTGATAATCTGTATCTGCTATACATCGTGTGAGGCCGGTGTCTCAGCTGTTTGTTTGCCCTTCATGGTGCTTACTCTGATATTTATTCATATGTAATTTGATCATATGTCATATGTACATACAAGCAAAGAATTAAGCAAAATGTTAAAATTATGAATTAGACAGTTGAACTGTTTGCGCTCTCTGAGGTTATAAAATTAAGGTCAAGGGAGACGAGGCAGGAATGTGAAAGGTCACAGCAGAAATCCTTTAACAGCACCGAGTCATTCAGGAGGAGCTCGGAGTAGAGAGACTCGTCCTCCACATTAAAAACTACCAGCTGAGGTGTTTTGGGGATTTATCTAAGATGCCTCTTGGATGCCGTCTAGATGAGGTGGTTCCTGTATGCTCTTCTGTAAGGAGACCCTGGGAAAGCCCCAGAACAAGCCAGAGAAGAGTTTGTCTACTGTCTGGCTTGGAAACACCTCAGTGTCCTCTTCAGAGAGCTGGAAGCACTGGCAGGAAGAGGAAGGTCTGCTTATCTCTGCTTAAACCGCTGCTTACACTCTTACACTGCTGTTTTCTTTAGCAGTGCCGGTCGTTGATTACTTAGCAAGTTAATCCCTTACATATTCATCTGTAGCCCTTATTGTAGAATTGCTCCATATTATCATAACATATAAACTGGCACAGTGCTACAGCAGCCAGTAACAGCAAATGTTCAGGGCATATCCTCACTGCAGACCATTCACATTTAGTGTTCAGTGTAGTTGAACTGACATGAACACCATCGTTTGGAGCAGAACAGGTTTGAAAGGAGCCGTTGGAACAGAATGAAAGGAAACGGCGGATCAGTCTAGAAGAGCAGAGTGAAAGCCCAGAGGACGTGTGTTCCCAGCCTGTCAGCCACTGGCCTCCTACCAGGCTGCCAATTGTTTCTTTCAGAGCTTAATGATTTGTTTCGTGCCAGACACCTGGCACTATAACGTAGCCTACAAGGCAGTCAGGAATAGCTCTGACCGAGCCGTATCTGTGAGCCTGACAGGATGTCCTTGTGCTTCTTAGCTTCCTGTCAGGCTCCTGGCTTTACCTGACAGTCCCGAGTCTGCCTGGCAGGAACTGTTCTAAGCAACCAGCTCCTCTGTAAAACTGTTCAGGTCAGGTTTGCCAGGCTGCTTGCAGGTTTTTATACAAACATCGACGAGACCCAGTTTGGCTTCAAGCGCAAAACATCTTTCAGGAGCTGCAGATAGATGCATTTATTATGGAGCATGACTTCATGACAACACGCAGAGATTTCTCTAGTTTAACCTGCAGCAACCAGCTGTTCACATAAAGGTTGAGGGTGCTGCACTTTGGGTTGCAGAGGTGGTTGTGCAGTTCGCCTTGTTGTCTCCAGCCTGTCCAGCTCGGTGGCAGAGAGAGGTTTGCAAATAATTGCTGCATAATTTATAAACACAGATTGCCAACATGTTGCAATCAGTTACATTTGCTCTGCAAGCGGTCGCAAGTTAATACATAACTCGTGGGCAGCGATGAAAATGAGTGTGCTGAAGGGGACAAATCTCCCCTCTTTGCTATATTTCCTGCCTCTCCTCAATCATTTTGATTTATCACAGATTGCACGTAAACGAAAACTTGATCCAAACTGATAGCAGGCTGCCTTGTTGCTGCCTTGTTGCTAAATTGTTGTTTAAACAGACACATAGCAGTTCCATGACTTGGTGATAAATATGTTCCAATGTATTAACTGTAAAGATAACCTATGTCCATGGATGTGGAGATATTCATGGCTATGTTTGGTCTTTTTTTCATATACTGGCACCACCATCACTGCAGCGTGTATTTGTGTCCCAGGACAGACGTAGCAGCGGCAGCTGCAGCAGCATGTCGAGTCAGAAGCTGGCTTCTTGGTCTCCGATGTCTCCCCCGTGTACCACGGGAATCCCAGCACCAGCTCAGCTCACCAAAACCAACGCACCAGTCCACATTGATGTAGGAGGACACATGTACACCAGCAGCCTGCCCACACTCACCAGGTACCCCGAGTCAAGGTGAGGCACACATCCAAGCTTTTAAAGTACATTCCCCCCATTAAAATACACAGGATGGCTGGTGGACGTATGAGTAAAGCTAAGGCTGTAATCCACCTCAACACCTCAATATCAAAAGCTCTTAATCAACAAATTAGTTCAACATTACTGATTATTTTGAATATCTGCTACCTTAATTATCACATTTCAATACAAATGGATATTTTTCCTATGATTCAGGAAACAGAATTTTAGTATATTGAGTTGGTTTTAATGGCTTCTCTGCAAAATATAGAAAGAGTTTGCTTTTCAGTTATTTGTTCAGAAAGTTTAAATCTGTGAATAGTTTAACAGGCAGCGGTGATCTACTTCCTGCTTCATGGGGAAAAGGTGGCCTGCTGTCCACACATTAAGGAAAATGCAGATATCTCAACTCATCAAACAGCGAAGATTTGATTAAAAAAGCCTCATAATCTCGATCACTGTACACTGTTACAATAAACTTGATCATCTTTGAACCTACTTTTTAAAATTAACTTAGCATTTACCCTTCAGTGAGCTAGGAAATGATTTAGCTGCAACATGTACATTTAAATTTAGCCACAGCTGAGTGTAGAAACCTGTTTCCTTCTCTTTGGGCAGAATCGGGCGTCTGTTCGACGGCACAGAGCCCATCGTGTTGGACAGTCTAAAGCAGCACTACTTCATCGATCGGGACGGGGACATGTTCCGCTACATACTCAACTTCCTGCGAACCTCCAAGCTCCTCCTGCCTGATGACTTCAAAGTGAGTGCCTGATCAGGTACTTCCACAGTTCACCGCTGCTGCTGCGTGACCTAAAGCAGGGAAACAAATGTCAAAAGAAAGACTTGAACCCCTGTCAGAGTCTCACACGAGCCTGTCGCTTACAGTACTGAGACTTCTTTGAGTGACTCTGTTGCCCTTTTCTGTATTTTCTGTCATATTCTCTCAAACATCATAAAAATGACCAATAGATAAACTGCAGTAAAATAAATGAGTATTTGTTCCATTACTCTAGGAAGGCGACAGGTTATGGCAGCAAAATGACCCCAGATCTCAAAACTGATTAATGCATGGAAGGATTTATAGTAGCAGTGGCTTAATGTTTGCATCAGGGAAATTACCTGTTATCAACATTGTGAGACTTCAGGCGAGAAACAGGCAGCAAGTCCGTGCCAAAGACACATTCATTCTCTTCATTAATTCTTCATCACAATTATGACAGCCCAAACAGAAACTGCCTGCAGCCAGCGTGTGCAAACTTCTTCATTGGCTTGTAGCAGCTTTCAAATGAATCAGAAGGTTTTGTATGTGATTTGTTTATAGAATAAATGAAAACGAGAGTCTTCCTTCGGTTAGTGTGTTAGCAGCAGAGCAGCTGCTACCAAGGCTTTAGTACACCTTTAGTACTAAAGTACTGAACGAGCGTTTATATGTGTTAATGCATTTTTTAAACTTTGTTTTTTGCAAGAAAACGTGGAGTTTTCTGCATTTTTTGGTGGGTGTTGTGTACTCATCTGCATGTGTGTGTATTTGTGTGCATTGTGCGTGTTCTTTTGGCCTGTGTAAGTCTGCACTTATGCTTCTGAGAGTGTTTTCTTGTTTCTGCTGTGTGTGTGTTTGCAGGAGTACTCCCTGCTCTACGAAGAGGCTACTTTCTTCCAGCTGGCACCTCTAAAGACCGAGCTGGAGCGCTGGAGGGCTGAGCAGGAGCGCCGGGACGTTTCTCGAGACTGTGAGTGTGTCGTGGTCCGCGTGACGCCGGAGCTCGGTGAGAGGATCAGTGTGAGTGCATCCCGGGCGCTGATGGAGGAGATTTTCCCTGAGGTGACTGATATCGTCTACAGTTCTATGAACGCCAGCTGGAACCAGGACCCCACACACGTGCTCCGCTTCCCACTCAACGGCTACTGCCACCTCACCTCAGTTCAGGTACATAACATCCTCTGAGCCACACTGGTTTATATTCTCTCAACATGTCAGATGCTGGAGTGAGCAACTCAAAGCATTTAAGTATGTAGACACAGTCAAGACAGCCTGCAGAAGTTCACAGAGTATCGTGGTTGTTGGTGGCAGACGGGCAGCTCAGAGTGTTCCAGAAACTGCTCATCTTACATGGAATGGTTGGAAAAGTCAAAAATATCCAGTTTTTGAGTCAAAATGCCTCGTTAATACCAGACCACAGCTGACAGGAAGAAAACAGGGACTCGAATAACAGCTTGTTACAACCAAAGTGTGCAGGAGAGTGTTTCTGAATGCACAACATGTCAGACCTCGAAGCGGATGGGCTACAGCAGCAAGAGCCCACAGCTGCTGCTGTCAGCTAAAAACAGGAAACTGGTGGTACAGCTCACCTACTTTAGACAATGGGAGACTGAAAAACATCGCCTGCTCTGATGAGCCTTGATTTCTGCTGCAATGTCGGATGGAAGGTCATAATTTGACGTAATCAACATGAAAGCTTATATTCATCCTGTCATAGGTTGTTTATACACCACAGCGTCTGGACTGTTGCTTCTGTCCATCCTTCATAAAGATGGACGTGTTACACGGGACCTGGAATTTAGAAGTTCACCGTCCAGACACCCAGTGTGAGAGAGTCAAGCTAAACAGCCGCCGCTGTGATAGCTGTGTTCAATGCACCGTCTCAAGCTGCAGCTTAACTAAAGGAGTCAAGATGATATCTGGGACTCTAAAATGTGCCGTCGCCTGTTATCTGTCAGCTCCGTCTTTGGCAGATGCCACCCTTCCACCATCCATCAAAGCCTGATGTGTTTTTATGTGATGTTAGCATACTCTGAATGCTGACAGTCGGTTTGTAACAGCGCTGTGTTGAGGCGGGTGACACATTTCATCACCTGAAGGTCTGCCTTTGTCTCCTGGGGGAGATCTCAGTAAGACAGACCAGCAGCACAGAGAGCAGAAGCCTCCAGAGGGCAAACTGAGATAATGTCACCGCGTTCACCTCAGGAGGAAACGCTCAGAGAGGGGAACTAATGGACTACTTCTGAAGTGTTTGTGTTTCAGGCCAGATAGGCTGATGGGTTTCTTGAGATGGAGAGTGACCCTGGGTCCTGAGGCTCACATGTTGTTAGCAACACATTTAAACGCAAACACAAAAGAAGTGCAGAGAATAACCGTAAATCAGAAAGACACAGATTCGCTGCTTGCTTTCCTTTGTTGTCATACTTACTGAACACAAAAACATCTGGTTTGTGTCAAACACTCTAATGAAAATGCAATGATTTGACCATTTCATAATAAGTCAGGGGAAAGAACAAAAACAGAGCTCAGACATTAAGTGTTTACGGGAGGTTTATAAAGTAAAGTTAGCCATCATGACTGACCTGAAAACAGTTGGATTGAGGTACTTCACGTGGTCTGGTAAAGGCCTAACAATAATAGAGCAAAAACCCTAACAATCAGATGACCCCGTATGAGCAAGCGCTTGGTGACACTGGCAGGATGAACTTCTGTGGAACAACCAGGCTCAGGGAGGGGCAGCCATCTCCAGAAACTGTACTGAAGAGAGCCAGAGTTTAAAAACAGCTAATAATTAAATGCAGTGTTGGTTATAAACGCATAGAGAGTAAATCCAAACTGGGAGTTGGTACCACAGGAAAGATTGGATTCTGGATTTACCATTGTGTAAAGCACAGTGGCTCCAGCACACAGCCCTGTGGAGCGCCATATTAGCCTTAGTGTGTGAAGAAGACTCCCCATTTACACGAACTGAGTTTATTAGATATTATTCAAACCCCTGTAGAGCTGTACTGTTAACACTACTAGTGTGTTCTGATATCTACAGTAAGTTACTGTGATTATCATAATTAGGGTTGAAGCACTAATTAATAGCTGAACTTCGCCCCAGCCTGCAGGTTTCTTCCACAGGAATGTGTCTTTCTGTGGCAGCAAGCATCTGTAACCCAGTGGGCTATTTATCCCCTTTTACCTACTTTTCCACATAGAGACTTGATGCTTTGATTAAATACTGACTATATCTACAATATCTAACGAGCTGCCCAAGGAAATCAGGTCAGATGAGTTGAAGGCAGCTTACACTGCCTCTTAAACCATACTTTACTGCAGAGGCTTCAATTTCAGAGTCTATTTCTAAACTGTTTAAATGCCTTTGTGTATTGGGGTGGTTATTATGTGCTCTGGTGTGTAAGTATTGATACCAGGGAGTATTTGGTAAAGGTGTGATAAAGTTATTGGTATGCATGATGGTGAAAATGAGTGTTTTTAATGCATGCACTTCACAGGTTCAACTCTTGTAGCGAACAACCGGGTGGAAACGCCATCAAATGCTGAACAAGTCCCACCTTCCTTCAGTATTCCTGACTCCAGCGAGACAGAGATCACGTCTAAATGTTTTGCTCTGGATCTTCTCGTTATGCCTCATTCTTTGTTGCTGTTATTTGGTTTGTGTCTGACTGCAGGTGCTGGAACGGCTACAGCAGAAAGGTTTCTTTATCACAGGGTCGTGTGGCGGCGGAGTGGATTCCTCCCTGTTTAGTGAATACGTCCTGCGACGGGAGATCCAAGGCAGACGCCCCCTGATCCTCAAAGCAATAAAACAGGAACTCCTGCATTAAATTCAGAAGACCTGATTGCACATCTGTTCTGTGCAAGTGCGTGGACAGTTTGTCACATGACACAGACTCCCTCACTGCAGCAGAACAGTGAAACAAAGCGGGACGTGCAAAACGTGGTCTAATCTTCAAACGTGAACGTAAGGTAGCACCTGAATTAAAAGACAACACGGCCATCCTTTCACCAATTTATTTCATCACATTGATGCAAGATATGTTTTCCTTCCTGTGATCCCCAAAATTGTCCACATTAACTGTCAGTCTGTGTCACGCTACCAGAGTGAAATCCAGCCATTACAGTAAATAAAGCTTTTTCAAAGAATAAATGTTTTTAATAATTTGTGATGAAATAAAAACACGTAAGAGTTGTTTTTTTTAGATTTGTTGGAAATCAAGAACTCGATTCTCGCCTTTAAAGGTATTCAGACCTTTAACTCTGCGCTTTGTGAATGCGTCTTTGGCAGCAGTGACAGCCTCAGGTCTTCCTGTCTGCTCTTCTCGAGCTTAGATTGGATGAAAGCATCAGTTCTGTAGTCCCGCACACGCGTGCGTTATATGTAACCAATGCTCATTTTCTCCTTTAATGCACACATATGTAACCATGTGGGCCTCACATCAAATCTGTACACAAACATTTGCATTTCAGATGTGAGTCAGTGGCCCACAGATCGTCAGAAACAGGTTTTCACAGCTGATGCTGGTTTCTGTGCTTTCAACAGTTGCATTGAACAGTGTAAATATGAAGGCCTTGCCTGCATGAACCTTTACATTCATATTTAATACTTGCGAAGACCATCAGTTACTTTTACCTGATGCAAGCGTGACAGGTTTATTTTTGGTACGGCAAAAACACAAAAACGTGTAACAAACCGAGCTTCTCAGTTATATTTTTAAGCCTTAATTTCATTTATGGCATGCAACGTTTTTACTGTAGAAGCACAATTTTTCTCCTCATGCTTTGAGAACTTACAAGAATCTACAAAAAAGAAATGAATGCATTTTGTATTTGGTTTTTCAAACGTGTTTTAAGGGACAGCGAATCAGTCCCACATTGTATATTCACGTCATCTTTTGTTTTGCATAATTACCTGTAAGATCATTTTATGAATGAAGAACTGAGACTCTTTAAAAGGCTAAATGCACAAATCTGTCATGAATTTTATTTTGAAGGCAAAACTTTGATTCTTCATTTGTTAGTGGCATCGTGCACTTTGAACAGCTCAGACATTTGGAAAATGTGCTTGTCTGACATTAAGAGGACAGATCGACCTCATATTCATGTACAAAGGTGAACAAACGTTAAATAGAAATCTCCTGCCGCTGTGCAAACGGTTAACTAACACGAGTAGCCATCAATCAGATCACAACAAGAAAACAAAGGAGCACATTTTCCAAACGTTGAGCTAATCATGTAAAAATATTAGGAAAACTGGTTTGATGCTGCTTTCTGGCACTTCCATGATGACACCGGAGTGCAGGGAGGCTTCACGCCAAACAATTATGTAAGAAACCACAAAATGCTCGAGAGGACCTGGTTCAATAAAAGACATTTGCCACATTTCATGTTACTCTTTATTACCTGCTGTGCTTTAACTCTAACAGCGTCTGATGTTGGGATGCTAAGTTCAGCTAAACCAGAGTTTGCAGTTTTACATTTAACCGAACCAACACTGCGTGTGTGTGTAAATGACATCCTTAAACATGCGTCCACAGCTATAATCACTGCGTCTCCATAATCGACTGCAGTGTTGATCTGTGGTCATGGGCACAGCTGCCTCGTGTGCCACATGTTGGCCTTCAACTAATATTACTGAGAGAAAACGTTGAAACAGATCTATAAAAACAAAGCAGTGGGATTTAAATATGTCATTCTTCATCCATCAGACATGTTTATAACCCTACTTGTCTTTTCTTGTTAGTCACAGCATAGATCTAAAATGGAGTAAGAGCGGGGCGATCGTGGCTCAAGAGTTGGGAGTTCGCCTTGTAATCGGAAGGTTGCCGGTTCGAGCCCCGGCTCGGACAGTCTCGGTCGTCGTGTCCTTGGGCAAGACACTTCACCCGTTGCCTACTGGTGGTGGTCAGAGGGCCCGGTGGCGCCAGTGTCCGGCAGCCTCGCCTCTGTCAGTGCGCCCCAGGGTGGCTGTGGCTACAATGTAGCTGCCATCACCTGTGTGTGCATGTGCGTGTGAAGGATGACTGGATATGTAAAGCGCCTTGGGGTCCTCAGGGACTAGTAAAGCGCTATATAAATACAGGCCATTTACCATATAAGAGGTGTCAGAAGGAAAACTAAAAGACTCGACGCCAACAAAGAGCAAAGAAATCCCTGCTGTTAGGCTGCTGATGATCCGAGATGTGATTCCAGGTGTGAACCAGAGAACATTTTCACATTTGTCCTTCACTCTGGGCTCATGTACAAACACCTGTAAGCACTGAACTGGACTCTGCAGTGTAACAAGCAGCAGGATCAGTGCTGGGATCAGCAGCACGTTGCTGTACGTGAAAATAGCCCCGCTGCTTGATCCATTAATCTCAGTCAATGCTTTTGTGATGGAGTTTATGGTCTTTTTAATCTTACAGACCTATTTGTTGCACCACTTTGTTCACTTTCTCAGTTATGGTCTCGTTAGCGTCATAATGGAGACGAGTCGACCGTGGCCACGGTGACACTCGTGTGGTAAAATTCATCTTTTATAGAGTCTATTGTTGTCTTACTGCGGAGGCTGCAGTTAAATATTGACAAGTCATTAGCTAATGAACGTTACGTAGTGTGTTTCTGAGTCTAATGGAGATTCTGTTTGACAAAAACTTAAAGTTGTATTCAGTGACTGAGCATACAAAGTCATTAGGAGCCAATTGCAGGAAAGCTCAGATTTTTGGCATCTGACTTAATTTTCTGAAGTTTTGTAAGACTAGAAATGTCAGGTTTGTGGGCGCTTCCAGCGGGCTGGTGCTTCTTCATGCTACCTGAAAACATCTTGCTAAGGTTATTTAAGATTGTTCCCTGGCTGTTGGTGTGGATGCAAGCGACAGGCCAGAACTGCACCGCATCACTGAGTTCAGCTACGCTTAATTACAGCAATGAGCTATCCGACTGACAGCATCGTGCCAACAGCCCATATTACAAATCAAGTCTTTAAGTAATTGTAGCACTGACCAGCTACACTTACCCTCACATCAAGCAGTCACACAGCTGATCACCTACTCAACTCAGGGTTTCCCAGTTTAGCCAGGTTCATGGACAGGTATCCTGGCAGTAGATCGTATATTTTACAAACTATGAGAAAAATCATGTCATGGTCTCACAACTTGCAGCGAAGAAGAGAAAAAAGTAAGAAGTGAAGAATGTCCTTAATTTCTTTCCTTAATAAGTGCAAGTGAATATTTAGTTGGGCTGCTTCAAGCTACTGACTCCGGGGTCCAGAGTCAGCCTGAGACTCCGATTTATTATTTTTTTGAACCTTCATGACCCTAAAAACTCAGAGGTAAAACTACAGTTTCCTGGTTAAGCAACAAAACTTCCTTTGCACTACAGTCTTCTGTCGCAGAGGAAAGAATCTGCAACTGTAGGTAAGAAACAAAGACACAGTGAGATGTGCAATTTCAACATGTTTTTAATCGTGGAAAAAACCCAACAATCCAGCAGGAAACCACAGTCACTTTACTTTTTCCACACAGCTCACGGACACACAGCTGTGCTCACTTTCACATTTAGTTTTTCCAACAGAACAACAGCAAAACCAAAACTGACTGCGATTCAAATGCAGCTGAACCCGACCGTGACAAAAAGCAAAACAGAATATCACAAAACGAGGACTCCAACAAATTATTTTAGATCAACTGCAGGAAGACAATCAGCTGATCAAAGCATGGCTTTGTAGAGGGTGAGAGAGTGACGCAGAAAGGGTTCCTCCTCCATACACACCAGCAGATCCTTCAGGATCAGCCGGGTCACTCTGTGAACACCTGGTCTGGGCAGCACACACACCTGACACACAGACACAGTTTCTGTGTTACCCTCCCTGCATGAACCTGCTGGTTGTGTTGCGACATAAACACATGCTCCTGCTCTTCAGCTTGCTTGGCTGCTACAGATTTAATTTAATCTGATCTCTTAAAACAAAGCAGCCCAGAGGTGATGATCCATCCACCAGCAAGAGTACGGAGAGGACGTCTCCCTCGTTCAGTTTTATGCTCGTAATTATCCTGACATAATAAAAATAATCTCATTGGCAGGTTTTAAAACAGCATCTTTCCTGTTAGGTAGCTAATATGTTGCTTTAGGTTTCAAATATTCTCCGCGATCACACTTAAATCAGTCTCATTTCAAACCATGTCTAAAACATTTTAAAATGAAGGGGAAAGGCTTCTTCTGGTTACTGATAACATAACTGATGTGTGATCTGAGCACTAACTCGATATTGAAAAAGAACATCTGTGCAAAGATGGCGCTCTCTCCATCACTACTCCATGCTTCCTGTCAATGTTTGCTGAACTAGCTGAGGTAAAGTCTGTACAGACGTGGAGGAAGGCCTGCAGCAGCGAGAGGAAACAGAGGCGGCACGCAGTCTTTTCCTCTGGGTAATGGAGTTCAAAGGCAGCGGGTAGAGTGTGCAGCTAACAGAGCGTCCCCATCTATAAACCTACAGCCTGAAGCGCTGCGACTTAAACACACAAAGAATTAAAGACTCAATGAGCTAAACTAACAGTCTTATACAGGCTAACTGCAGCAGGTTCTAGATTTGCTGTGTCTTCATCAGCTGAGGAGGGCAGCAGTTTTACAGCAGCAGGTTAAACATTCACAGATATCAAATTAGAAAAGATGTTTCTGAAATGATCCATTCAGACCACAAAAGAATAGAAAACAAAACTTTGTGCACCCACCTGGCTGTCGGCCTGATCCAGGGGTCTCTTCCTGCGAGGGCCAATGGCAGCCAGAGCAGCGAGGTTGGCCTCCCTCTGCTGCAGCTGAGCTTCCTCTATTTGTTGCAACTGAAAAGAGAAGACAACGAATTCGTAAACATTTATGTTTTCACACATATTTTCTGTATGCATACGTGGACACACTGTCATTGTTTTATACATGCAATATATAAGCCAGGGTTTAGAGGCAAATGCACTTTGCTTGATGAGGCAGCTGTAGCTAAATATATATGACAAATTATGGCAAAGATTTGTTAATCAAATCCACACCAACTTTGTTAAGTGCGTGTCACTAAAGGCACGATATTCACCAGTGGGAATCCTTTCAGTTTGTACCTACTCATACTCTCAGTACTTGTGTAGGTACAGACTTGGCAAAGTGCTAGCTTGTGTGCAGTGCAGAGGTTGAGTGTGTGTGTGGGGGTGGGAGGGCATGTAAATGAACAGATTGTGTTGCTGTGGAGAAGCCTCTGGGGGCGTGATGGCTGCGAGCTACACAGCTACAGCTAAACACGCCATGTGTGGCGTTTCCGCCTCCTTAAATAGCCGCAGTGCTACCGCTGCCTTTCATCTTCCTCACACTACTCCGTCTCCTGCCAGCCAAAAACATCACACACACCATCGTATTATTAAACGAACAATTAGCATGAAAAGTAGCAGGGACTTACAGAGTTTGACTTCCTGATGCTGAAATGAAGCCAGCGATAAAATACGAACTGCCGTTCCCACAATGACCCAGATTTCCAGCAGAATAGAGAAGCTTATGGCCTGGAACATGAATGACTGTGGGCTGCATCTCTCCTTCACTACAACTGACAGACTAAATCTTATCAAGGCTTCAGAATTAACAGAGGTGTGGCTACTTCGACTGACACAGGCCTGCTCGAGTCTTCTAGACTTCATCTCCGTGATGATGCACTGCTAGTCTGTGGGACGGGAACAGCAGGTCACCTCGGCCACTCTTACTGCTGTTACTTCGCCTGTCCTTCCCTTTCAGCTGATCTGTATTCAGCCCACATGTAGCATTGTTCAGTTAAGGTTTACAATCCCTCCCTCTGTGAAGTCAAACAGTGTATGGATGATGCGTACTAACCAGTAGTGTTACCTGACACCCTCCTGATAATTTTAAGTTGACTTTTATCTGAAAAGTGGTCACATGTGGCTCAAAAAACAATCAAGCCTTTAAATTTGGACTTATAGTGGCAATGTTCATGTTATATACATGTTCTTTCTTCACAGTTCCAACCTGCAGTCAGAACAACAGTTTCTGCCTCCCAGAGTAAACAGAGCTCACAAACGCCAACATAAACGGGGGCAGGTGGAAGAATGACTCCTGTGGAGGTTTTAGAGAAGGAAACGCACCTCTTTGGCTTTTTGCTTGAGCTGCTGATACTCTGGATCTTCAGTGTGAGAGCGACTCTGTGATCACAACCAGACATGTAATCCAGGATTTAATGCACAAACTCTTCTCAGTAGTTGTTTTCAAAGACACATTGAATCTAAAAACACTAATCGTGTTAGAGTTGTAAAATTCTCGGTTTGATAAGAGTGCAGCCTTATTCTGGCTTCACCTACTCTGGCAAAACGCAGCAATCTCTCCCTCTCCTCCTCATCTCTCTTCTTCTTCTGCAAGGTCTCAATTTCCTCCAGGAAGCGAAGCTGAGAACGAACGTCACTGACTTGCGTGTGCCACGAGTTCTGCTGTTGAAAGACAAATTTAACACACATGTTGCATTAGTTTGCCACAGGTTCACGGTCCTTTGCAGGCCATGTCTCCATATAAAGTATATGATAGTGCTTCAAAATAACATCTTGTTAACAACATCTTAACAAGTGCCAAGCACCAGGAATGCCACAGTAAACTAGATGGACATTACCTCAGCTGGGTTTTTCAGATGAGCGGCTGATGCATGTATTAACACCTCGTGGCGTTAGTAGATGCATCCCTGCTCGGGTCTTATTCATGCCTGTGTTTTACATCTTTACCTTCAGGGCTGTCTTGCGGTGTTCTGCCATTACAGTGAGTTTCTCCAGCAGCCCACGAAGAAACTCCTGAGTAGCATGAGAAACCAAAGCAACCACATCTGGACCAACATCGGTTACTCCCAGAGCCTGTCCTAACAGAGGGTGCATGACAATATCACATCCTGGGAGTCTCAGAGACTAGTCTGAGACAGTGTCTGTAATAAACATGTGTCTCAGTGTGGATCTTGTACCTGTGTGAAGGATTCTGCTGAGCACCGGGTGAGTGGACAGGAACAGCTGATCCTGACACGACTGCACCACAGCACCAACCGTGCTGGTCAAGATCTGTGCGTTCTCCTCTCTCAGGTTGACTCCAGCCATGGAGGTGACGTCATTAATATCATCATCTTCTCTGGGACACAACACACATTTGTGCTGAGGACGTTTGTGATTAAATGTTGCTGCTGCAGTTAGACTGCTGCTTAATATTCTCTCATCATGCAACATTAGGTGACTGTTGGATCTCAGATGTCACACAACCACCTGCCACAGATGAAGACACCCCCTCTCTGTGACGGCGGATTGTGCATATGAAGGGTGCGAGCTGTGTGAACCAGCACAGCTCCACTTTGAAGGACAAACAGCTGGATGTAGGGCTGCTTTTACACACTTCCTTTCATCCACCCCATAGTGCACCGATTCCAACCACCACAAAATTCCTATTAAAGTCTCAAATGTGTGAACTTTATATCTTACTTGTAAGATCCTGAACTGTCTCTGAATGCAAATTTGGTAGAATTAGGTGGCTCACGAGGGAAGGGCTGCTTTACCGAAAAACCTCCTATAAAACAGCAAAATGCATAAAGAGTGAGAGCACGCCAGGGTCATGCAAGCGTCTCTTGGTGTCATATGGTCTGTACATGTAATTCCACTACACTTTTGAATTTCTAAAGCCTAAAAAACACATTTAGGTCTCCTGAAACATTGTGAGGACACACTGAAGCACCCTGACTGTGTACAATTATTAAAAAAACAAAACAACACCCTCACAATGAAATAAACAACTAGAGGAACAAAAATGAGCTGATTGATCAGTTCTGTGTTCACCTCGACGTGGCTCCAAATCTAAATTTTAACAAAGTTTACCTGAGAAGTTTTTTCCCGAGTATCCCACTATGGGCCGAGTGGTGGGTTTCTTAGATATGCAATTTCTGGACTGGACTAATGTCGTCAGGCCAGGTCTCAGAGCCACTCCTCGAGGCTGGAAAACCTGCATTTTAAAAAAAGGTCATCATCATAAATCCAACACTATGATCATAAAAATGACTCCAGCTGTAAGTTTCTATGCCATCTAAATATCTCATACACATTTGTATTAATACAATAAAAAAGGCTCTTAATATCTTAACTATAATTTCAAATGTTGGACAACAACACCTCTGATTTTTTGTGTGTTTTTCTTTTGTGTGTTTTTGTATAGTAAGATACAACCTGGTTCTCAATTTTTCTAGTAGAACAAGGACAAGGTGTATTTTCATAGTGAGACCTTAGCCGCCACAGGGAAGATCAGAATCAGAATCAGAATACTTTATTGATCCCTGGGGGAAATTATTTTTTGTTACAGTGCTCCATTTTAAACCAACATTAAGACAAGACAGACAATACGCTAACTAAGAATAGTACAATATATACATATATATACATACATACATACATACATACATAAGTCACTTATAAATAAATATTTGGAAAAGAAACATGTGTAGCTGTAGCAGCAAACAGTGTGTTAAGTGGATGCGTTGTACAGGGAGATGGCCACAGGCAGGAATGATTTCCTGTGTCGTTCAGTGGTGCTTTTCGGTAATCTCAGTCTCTCACTGAACGAGCTCCTGTGACTGACCAGCAAGTCATGGAGTGGGTGGGAGGTGTTATCCAACATTGTCTTTATCTTGGACAGCATCCGCTGTCCAAGCATCTTTGCAGGGGAACGTTTACACCCTGCTGTGCAGTGGACACTTGCAAGTTTTGTTTTCAGGGGTTTCCAGGTCCAGTTTATGTCGTTCCATGTGTATTTGTATTGTCCGGTGTAGGGATGGGTACTGGTATCTGGTGCCATGACGGCACCGGTTCTGACATAAACGGTAGTAACCAGACCGAAAAGCAGCGCACATTTCGGTGCTTTTTTTTCCTGAGCTGTGATACACTTTGGATTCTAGCCAATCATTTTACGTTTCCGAGGATAGTAGGCGGGGCCAGGTACGTACGTTCTTTTAGAGCAGAGCTACAGATTAAAAACGCCCAAGGCGAAAGTCTGGCTGTACTTCACAGCAAAAGATGCAAACTCAGCAGCAACAAGTGCTTTAAGCTGATACTGCGATACTGTCAAAGGAGGTAACACCTCAAATCTGATGAAACACCTGGCGACGCATAGCGTTTTTTTTAAAAGCCGAGAAATGCGCCGTATTTGATAGCTTGCTGCGAGCCCTCACACCGAGCACATCTACTGCGGGTGTGGTGCCTGTTATCGGACCCGGAGTTAGCAACATCCC
This sequence comes from Aulonocara stuartgranti, assembly GCF_965226115.1. Lineage (NCBI taxonomy): Eukaryota > Metazoa > Chordata > Actinopteri > Cichliformes > Cichlidae > Aulonocara > Aulonocara stuartgranti. The sequence goes on along the minus strand of NC_138951.1, from coordinate 41,990,321 downwards.
CCAAGAACCCGAAGAGGAGAGTCCTGGCCCCTAGCCCTGCCAGTGTAGCAGAAATGATGAGGATGATGATGCAGCAGCAGCCGTTCTTCTCTGCGTGAGTAGCTTAATGTTGTTCGTGTGTAATTTACGTTGAGTAGGCTAACCACGTTATTACATTAATGCATGTAAGGTGAACTAGCAAACATCATCATAGCTACATGCGGCTGTCTTCTTGTTTGATGGCAGATACTCCCTTCACCCTGGACAAAAAGGCTAAAATGACCAAAGAAAAAGTGGGAAACAGCTGAACATGAGAGGTTTTTGGACAAAGTTTGTGTTTTTTCCATTGTTTAAGCACTGCTTCCAGCCAAGAGTGATACCATATATGTCCTATAGCTGCAGAAAAGGCACACATTGTTATCTTTTTACAAAAAACCAGCTGAACATGAGAGGTTTTTGGACCAATTTTGTGTTCTCCATTCTTTAAGCACCGGTTTGAGCACCGTTTGAGCACCGGCACCGTTTCAAAAATACCGGTTTGGCACCAGTATCGGATAAAAGCTAAACGATACCCATCCCTAGTCCGGTGTTTTGTTCTTTTTCCTTCCTGTTCACAGTCTATTACCTCAAGTACAGACAGCAGTCTTCCCTCGGCCACTGTCAACTTAGCCAAGTCAACAAATCATAGACCCGTCTGACTACAGTAAGGTATGTTGAACACAATCAGTGGTCTTAGAATCGTCTCCTGGGATGTGAGGGGTGCAGGAAATGCAACCAAAACTAACAAAGTCATGGCGCATTTACAGCAGTTGAAAGGAGATGTGGTTTTTCTTCAAGAGGCGCGTCTCTGCAACAAAGAAGTGAGGCGACTCAAGAGAAACTGGATCGGGACTTATATATCACTCCAAATTTAACGGCAAGGCTAGAGGGACAGCCATACTTATTCGTAATAATATTCTGTTTGAGCAACATAAAGTTATTGCGGACCCAGATTTGTGTCAGGAAACTCGCAGGGCTCACTTGTGTTACTGGCAGCGTGTACGGGCCGACTGGGACGATGAATCTTTTATAGCTAAACTTTTCTCTTCACTCCCAAACTTGGAAAACTATCATCTCATTACTGGAGGTGAGTTTAACTTGGTTCAGGACGCTCTGCTGGATAGATCGTCAACTAAGGTCTGTTCCCTGAGTAAATCTGCTGAAACCCCAGAATCTGTCAAAACTCAGCTGTGGATCCATGGCGACATGCGAATCCTAAGACAAAGGCATTTTCCCGTTTCTCTCATCCCCACCACACATATACACGCATAGACTTTTCCTTATCAATATTAGGTTTCTCTGTAAAATTAGCCACTGGGAGTATCGTGCTATCCCCATTTCAGATCACTCACCAGTTTCTTTTGATGCGTTATTAGCGACCCCGTCTCGACCCATTAAACACTGGAGATTCAACTCTAGCCTGTTGATAAGGGATGACTACACAAAATGTTTCAGATCACAGCTTTCACGTTTCCTTGAATTGAATGATTCCACTGAAGTGTCGAGAGGTGTACTATGAGAAACGGCAGGTAGCTCCAAGCCCTCCTGGGTTTTAAATGCACCTTAGAACACACATGCATCAACACTACAATGAGCGGGTGGAGGGAGGTTTGGAGTCTTCTCCCACCCCCATTCTCTGCGGCCTGCTGGAGCGGGGGGGCTAGGAGGAGGAGTTGGCCGTCCGACTGCGGTCTGGGGTGTGGGGCCTCCCTGCTGCTACGGAGTCGGGGCGGTCTGCCTCTCCCCACCGCAGGGAAAAGGGTAACACCACCTGGGTCTGGGTGCAGTTCCCCCTCCAGGGGCAAGGGTACCTAGACCCGGTTTGTAGAGTACGCTTGGGGAGTGTGATTGTGTGTACAGCGTCTCTTTATGTCTGTCTCCACGTCGGTTGAGTGTGGAGTGAGTGCATATGAGAGCATGAGGGGGGGAATGGATGTTTGTATCTGTGTGTGCCTGTATTTCTGTGTCTATATGTCAGGTTGGGTGTCAGACGCCACCTCTCTGGGGACATCTCAGGCCCTCCAAGGTTTGGAGGCCTATCTCCCCCCACCACCACTTCCCCTGCCAGTGGCGGACTCCCTCAGACATCGGTGCGTTGGTGGTTCTTTGTGTCCGGGGGTGGGCGTCCAGGTACACACCGGCTCACTCCTTGGCGGCCGCTTATCGGGGCCTGGAGCCTGGGGCTCACTCGGGCCACTTCGGAGGTGGGCTGCCCCCGGCCTCTGGGCCTGGGGCTCGGTCACTCAGGCACAGCTGGGGGCCGGCGGAGCTCACGGGCGCGTCACTGCAACCCCCCCTGGCTTCTGCTCCGCGGCTGCTGAGTGAGCCCTCATCTGGGACTCTCCTCAGCTCTTTCTGGGACAGTGGCGCGGCTGCCCCTCTGTTGGTCTTCCTTGGTCTCTTGTGTTCTGGGGGCCTCTGGATGTCTGGAGTCTTGATCTCCTCCATACCCGCTTCACACCCTGGAGGACGGGGCTGTGGCCCCCCCACACTCCCTAGCAGATCGTTACATGGAGAAACCTTTGGAATACAAGCATGCTGATCCACACAGGTATGCACACAGGTGTACACTGCTCGTAGACCCAAATTACACCTTTCTTGGCCGCTACTTCGAAGCACATCTGTCCTGCGTGCTGCACAACAACATTGAATATTTAGTATTTACTGCTGTTTACACTTAGCTAGATTAATGCGATGGTGTTGTGTTTAGTATGTTGCTTTGTTTTTTTTCTGCTTGTTTTCTATTCTTCTTCTCTCAACAGGTGATCCAGGAGATTTTTTTTCTCCCCCCTTTCTCACTGTCCCTCTCCCCTTCTGTTTTTCCTTTCCTTCCTCTTTCTTTCTCCCTTTCCTATCTCTCACTCATGTCTGTCCCGTCTGTAACATCTGAAAATAAAATATAATAAATAATAAAAACAAAGATCGACCAAATGGACCAATACGGCAATGCCACGATGATCCATTTGGCAAAGTAAATCCATTGGGTATCCTTGTTGGTCTTCAGACAACAATTCTGACGGCTAAAGAACCAAATGGGACAGGCAAAAAGAAAAAAAAAAAAGAGAAACGTCGAAAGCCTACATGAGAGGCCAGCTTATAGCTTTGTTTCAGCTTTCTTACACGCCCAGTGTATTGAATAAGATCAAAGATCTAGATGGCAGATATGCATCGAACCCAGATCCTAACCTCTATACAGAACGTGTGAAACTTCAAGCCAGGCTCAATTTAACCACCACTGCAACAGCTATGGTTCAATTAATTAAGACAAAGCAACGCTTTTTTGAATCCGGTGATAAGGCAGGGAAACGTCTGGCTCCGACATAATATCGGACCCAGAGGGAATTAATGAAGTATTTGTTTGTTTCTATTTCGATCTGTACACTTCAAGCTCTCCACCTCTATCAGAAGAAACTCTCCAAAATATACATTTTCCAAGAATAGATAGAGATCTGACGAAGGGATTAGGGGGACCAATTACTGTAGCAGAGGTGCAAGAAGCCATTAAATCCTCAAACACGGGTAAATTGCCGGGTCCTGACGGCTACTCTGCAGAATACTATGAAGCCAATGCTGATCTTATGGCACCATTGTTGAAAGAAATGTATAATGAAGCCTTTTCAAAATGTCAGTTACCCAAGACTTTGTCCGAAGCTACTATTTGTTTAATCTTGAGAAAAGACAAGGATCCTCTGTTGTGCAGCAGTTATGGACCAATTCCTCTTTTAAATATTGATTTTAAAATACTTTCTAAATTCTCGCACTTTGGCTACAACGTGTTCTGCCACAAATCATCTCCTTCGATCAGACGGGGTTCACGGCCGGCAGGCACTCATATCATTATTCAAGACGCCTCTTGAATATTATCCAGACATCGTGCAATTCAATTCCAGAGGTTGTGGTATCTCATGACTCAGAGAAAGCTTTCGACCGCGTCGAGTGGAGCTTCCTCTACGAGGTGATGGATAGCTTTGGCTTGGGGGCTGACTTTATTCTCTGGGTTAAGTTACTGTTACTTATTATCTGCCGTTACTCATCATCATCAATACTCAGCTCACCACTCCCTTTCTCTCCGACCCTTGTTGGGAAGAATCCAATAGCTAAGGAAACGGTAACTATTTGGCGACAGTTCAGAAAATACGTTGGGCTACGTGGGCCGTCTTTGCTAACACCTTTACTAAAGAATTGCAATTTTGCACCTTCAAACACTGATGCGGCCTTTAGCAGTTGGAAAGATAAATGACAGGGCTGTTAAGGACTTGTACAGTCAGGACACCTTTCTATCTTTTGCTGACCTATCGTCTAAATACAACCTGCCTGATTCCAACTTTTTTGTTATCTTCAGGCTAGATTTTGTAAAAAAGCAGTTCCCTCACTTTCTCCAATCGGCCTCCAGAAACAAATCTGGATATGATCCTGCAGACGAACCCTCATCAAAACAGACTGATACCAGCCTTGTATAAAATACTAGATGCTTTGGTCCCCAAACCAATTTCTCCTACTAAGCTGAGATGGGAGGAAGAGCTGCCAGAACAGCAGTGGGATTCTGCTTTGAAACTCATTCACTCATCCTCAATTTGTGCCCGTCATGCTTTGATTCAGTGCAAGGTGGTCTGTAAAGCACATTATACAAACACAAAATTATCTAAGATCTATCCAACCATTACTGATGCCTGTAGCAGATCACCTGCCAACCATGTCCACGTGTTTTGGTCTTGTTCTAAACCGAGTGCATTTTGGAGGACTGTCCCTCCTAACCCACTCTCCGCAATGTTTGGCATCCCCCCCAGTTTACAGTAATCTGGCCCCCTTAAAAAGGCCTTAGCCTTTACCACTTTACTGGCTCGGAGGCTTATTCTGTTGAAGTGGAAGCTTCCCCATCCCCAACTCATGACCATTGGGTGAGGGACGTACTCTTTAACTTAAAGTTAGAAAAACTTAGATTCTCTCTAAAAGGTTCAATTAGGAAATTTAACAAAACCTGGAAATCATTTCTCTTACTGGTGGACACTATTACTTTACTTCCTGAGACTGAAGTGAACTGAGCGAGGCGACATTATGAAGTTTCTGGTTTTTTTGGTTATGCTTGTTACTCACTTTCTTTTGTGTGTGTGGGTGTGTGACTGGGTGATGTGGCTTGAGATATTTTTATGTGTGGAGACTGGATCTCTGCCGTGTCTTGTTTAGTGTGGACCTGGAAGAGCAAGAATCCAGGATTGGGGGGTGTTGGAGGGTATAATGGACATACATTGTTCTGAAATCAAAATCGACTTTGCTGTTGCTAACTGTGTGTGTCATGGCTGAAATCAATAAAACAAAGGTGGAATAATTTCAAATGTCTTACTTCAGGTTGCATCATGTTAAGTTCTTCAGTGTAATCAGGTAATTGGAGCACGCACGCACGCACGCACACGCACGCACACGCACGCACACGCACGCACGCACGCACACGCACGCACACGCACGCACGCACACGCACACACACACGCACACACACGCACGCACACACCATTAATGTGGGATGCTTAATGTAACATGAGGATGTTCCTAAGAAGAAATATTTTTACTGTCAGTCCTGCAAATACAAGACGACCAAAGTCAGGTCCACATTTTAATGCATTTAAAACAGCACGATTCCTCCTCAGTATACCATCTCTGATTTCTGTTTTGACTATATATTCTTGTGCCGACTGCACAGCTGGATTTTTCTTTTTGCATTTCAAGTCAGTGAATTTCACTTTTGTTAAACTGTGAACCTCCATGGATGCTGCAAATACAACAGTGCTGCTCAGCAATGCCTTTAATCACGTCAACATCCATGAATAAGATCACAGATCAGACATGGTTTATGTTTGGTACAATTAATGTCAAATTCCCCCCCATAAAATATTGCATCTGGTTACCTGCTGCCTGTTCTGGAGGGTTTTTCCTATCTCAGTGTTGGACTGCTTTATGCTGGAGGACGGTGTTGAGGGAGGGGGTGTGGAAGCTGAAGCTTTCTGGATGAATAACTGGGGGTCTGCAGTAAGGCAACGCACCGCAGGAAGACTTTTCTGGTGGCAATGAGGAAACAGAAATGTCATCAGCTAAATATGTAACAGTCTAGCTATGATCAATGTGATTCACATCCTTTCAGCAAAGTGTAACGCAGTCTACACAAATGCAAAAAGGTTTTTATTTTTAAATCAATCACAGACATCTGGAGATGAGGAAGCAACAGAATCAGAATCAGAATCAGAAAGGGTTTTATTGCCAAATGTTGAGCAGGTTTACAACATTAGGAAATTGCTGCTTGCGGCTTTACTTCTCAATACCTTGAGAAAAGGCACCAAGCAGGGTTGTGGAGTCGACTTCAACGTGTCATAGAGCTGCTCCGTAAACGCTTCTGCTTCCAGTTTTCCTTCCTGCAGGTAAAAAAATTCATCAATAAATAAATAAATAAGCTGGTAATTTAATAATGAACTTCATGATAAGAATTAAAAATTACAAACATGTAGCACAAGAATACAACAACTTATTAACTCTTACCAACAAGCCTCTTTCAGTCTGCCTAGTAACAATACTTTTTGTAAACAAGGTTAAAAACAACAGGAGAAACAAAGTGTCTTCAGAGATGTACCAGCAGACTCCTGACCAGCGCTTGGACATTGTTAGCCACGTTCACAGATCTGGAGTCACTGGAGGCCAGCTTGATCAGCGTTACCAAGAAGTTCTTGCACTTCTTCACACTTTCCAGCGTCTCCTGTTGGTGAAATATTTAGTAGTCACATCTCATCTGTTATCTCAGCTGTTATCTCAGCTGTTATCATCTACTCTAAAAACTCAATTTGTGGCTGCTTTTTGTCGTGTGTTTCGTGAGAGGATATCCCTCATATGGATTCCTGCACTCCTAACTCAAACTCTGTTCTGACTGGCTGTCCCTGACAAAGTTGGTTTAAAGAGGAAGAACTAAGCGGCTACACCAGTATAAGATTACAAAAATTAGTCTGAACTGGAAACTGTGTGAAAAGATTTCCTCTTTGACAGTACAACAAATCCTTGGATTTTATAAACAGTATCAGTAAAAATCTAAAAAACTCATTTGATGGCTTCTTGCTGAGCCAGGTCAAGCTGAGTGTGCAGGTGGGAGCTGGGCCTGGTCGCACTCACCTTGCTAAACGTGGGCGCTGATTCCTTTTTAGCGCCTGCTGCCTGAGTGCCAGCATGGCTGCCTCGCTCAGACATCACGTTCACCGTGTGGACAAGAGCTGGTTTGGGGGCAACACCAATGACCTGAACACAAAGTCACCAAAAACTAAAACCAGGAACAGCAAAGAAAAGCCAGCATCACAGCAGCAGGAGCCTCTCTGGTGTTTGTTGCTCATTATTTTTTATGTTTCATTGGAGAGCTCTGCTTTTACTCAACTCGGGATCCTATCAAACTGCAACTTTCCAGCATCATTCTGTTTTCATTAGTGTTACTGATTAAAGATGACGTATTGTTATTAACACAAAGTTCAAGCACCGTCACTAAATGACATTTTTTATACTTCAAATGAAAACAAATGTGTCCATCAGTCGTGTAATTATTGCATCGATTTTTTGGATTTTCTTTCTATACCTAAAAGAACAAACTAACTGTCAGAGGTGCACACAGTCATACACTGCATAACATGCAATCAGTGACTGTGAGCTGCAAACAGACTCCTGTAATTTTACCACAGCAGTCTTCTGGACTGGTGCTGCTTGCTGGAAACTGGAAGTAGGCGTCATCTTGATCACTGTTACATTCTCATTCCTTTTACTTTCAGCTGCTGCACACACCTGAACAGCAGACATGCAGCTGACATCACAGGTGCAATCACACATCTGTCATTATTAAATAACATAGAAAAGCAGCCACGCACATGCACCCACCTGCGGTGCAAGTATCCTGGTGGGTTGACCACTGATAAGTCTTTGTCCCTGCTGAGCCTGAACCAAAGCCTGCTGAGATACAAGCATCAGCTGCCCACTGTCACTGCGGATCAGCATCATACCTGCCATAAATGTGGCCCAAACACTACAATAAACTGATGAATTATCCTTGCAGGTGACACGTCTAACTGAAGTGTTTATTAGCAAATTATAGACAGCACATGTCCAACAAGGTTTTGGAATATAATAAAGGAGGATCTGTAATGGGATTACAGTAGAGCTGGGCGATATGAGATTTTTTCATATCACGATATGTTTTTTTCATTTCAGGCGATAACGATATCTATCACGATATAAGCCAAATAACTTGTAAGAATTTGTAAGATTTAAATGTGCCATTGCTCACAAGTAAAATGTGAAATAATCAGCAGCTTGTTTTTATTTAAATATTTATTTCCCATAATAAGTTCAACAGGGTAGATGTACTTAAGGAACATGAGACTTTTTCAGATAAATAAAGGCAAATATTGCAAACTACACACAAGGCAGCCGCTAAAGCGTTTAAGTTTCAAAATAGAACAAACGAAACAGACTAAATTGTCAATTCCACTTAGAAACAAAATATTAATTCTAAAAATAAATCTTAGTTTGTTTTACAGAAGAACAGACAAAACTGACTAACTTTTGTCAATATCAAATAAACTGAGAACTAAAAGGAAATTCTCAATCTCTCCTTGTTGTATAGCTGAGCTTTTCATACAGTTTTAACAGTTACTTTAGTCTGACAAAAGCCGAATGACGAATCAGCGCTTCCAGTCAGAGACTGAGGCTACGTCCACACGTACACGGGTATTTTTGAAAACGGAGATTTTCCGTTTTCGTTTTAAAAAATAATCCCGTCCACACATAAAGGCAGAAATGAAGGAAAACGCTGCTATGAACATGCCAAAGCAGCAGGTGGCGCTAGATTCCTAACCGTGCAGAAATGTTGGCCAATCAGAAGTCTAGAAGCCTCGGTGGGAAAAAGTAAACAAAGCTGGGGCATAGAAGCAGAACCGAGTCGTATGTGTGGAGGGACAGTAACTGTGTGTATATGTAAGCATTTAAACACTGCAGAGAGTAGAATTAACAGTATTGTAGAAATTCATTTCACCGAAACAATAACGTGGCGCACAGTGTGACGCATGCACCAGTTTATTGTATTTCCAGACTTGCTTTCGGCACATTTACAGTGCACGCTACTCTGTTTTTTGTCAGACTTGAAATAGCCGAAATACCTTCACACTACGGAACTTCTATGGCTCTTCCGTTCGACAATCTCTCCGGCGTTGGAACCATCATCTGTTTTCTCTTCGGTCACGCTCGGTTGATTTTTCTAGTCGGCACACTCATTTCCTCCATTACCCGCTGGCTGCTTCCCAAACAAACACACGTGCGGCTTGGCACTTGTGCTGTACGTAACAAGTCACATGACGTGACGCTGCGGCTGTGATTGGTTCGGCTCTGCGCTACTTAATTTGGATTGGCTGACCTTTTTTTTTTTTTTTTTTTTTAAGAGGACAAGAGCGGCGAGGTCTATCGCGATAGCTTAATTTCTCTATCGAGTAAAAGTTATATCGCGATACATATCGTTATCGTTCTATCGCCCAGCTCTAGATTACAGTGTAGACTACAGTCAGCGGGTTGTGCAGCTCACCTGGAGGTATCTGGATATTGGCTGGGAGATGTGGGGAGGTGGCCTGTGGCAGTCGAGGAGTGACTGGCTGTGCAGTTGCTGATCTGGGAACAGTTATCAACACCGTCCTTCCTGTGGTTGTAACCTGTTTCACGGAGGCCACCTGGTTCTGAGGCTGTTTCGTTGTCTGTTGGTTACCTGCACTCACGCCTGCATTTGCAACCACCACAACAGGAGGTGAGGTGCGAGGCCCTGACACTGCACAGGTTGAAGGCTGGCCACTCGGGACGACTTTAGGCGGGGCTGAGACAGAGTCACTCTGTGACATGCTTGCAGCTGTGACAGCGACTTGTATCCTGACTTGAACAGAAGCGTCTCCATCCCCGGGTGCTGCCTGGGGTTCCAGCCTGTTAGCTTCAGTAACCACGTTGTTTGTGGCCATGACTGCAGCTGAACGAAAGAAGGGTTCAAAGCAAAAGCATAGTTAAATACAACAAAGGAGTTTTTCAAACGCGCCGTGGTTTGCTAGACTCAATGTCACCCGCATCGTGCCAAAGTGTGTCTAATATCTCAACCTGTTAGCAAACACCTGTCTCGACATGGAGTAGCTAAAGTTTCATGTATTTGCAAACAAATATGAAACCGGCTCATGTTAACCACAGATCTTACCTGAGACACAACCAACCCCCCACTCGAAAAACAATTAACACGAAAAGAAGGACACCGGAAGTGCGAAACTACTCGTTTATTCCAGGTTTTAGGACATTTCTGTGAATTTCTATTTCAGCTGGATCTGACCCATGTATGCTTCGGGAAATTAAGACTCCTTGGGCCTGAATCCAAGATCATTTCGGCCAGTTTTGGTGAAAGATTTCTGAATCCAATCAAGCGAAACTGGGAGCCAACCGGTGAAAATGGCGGCTGTGGCAAAATGTAATGCTAATAATTACAAGACGATTTTATCATTTTCAGCTATAATAAATTCAGGACAGCTACATGTAGAACGGTTTCGTTTTTAAAATGTATGCATGTGTTAAACACCAGGAGCATCCGAGGGTAAACCCCGTTTCCTGCCGGGCTCACATACAGGCTGCGCTAAAGGTTTAAAGCGGGAAAAGGTTTATTTGGTCCTACACGTTTCCCCATCCAAGTCATGCTTACCTAACAGTGAGACAAAGCTTACCTGTGTGCTAAATCTCCCACACACCGAGGTTCAGTCACATAAACCAAAGGGTCCAATTCCATTTCTGAGAGCTGCTGTCCTGCAGCTTTTACATGCATCCTTGTTCCGACACAGCTGAACCAAATGAATGGCTTGTTACCAGGCTTCTGCCAAACTCGGTTTCATGCTAAAGAGGTCATCTAACCATTAGATTAACGCTGTGTTGGAGTAAAGATGCATCTAAAAGCTGCAGGACAGCAGCTCTCGAGGACGAGTTGGACACTCCTGACATAAACGTTGGAGGAACGAGGCCTTGCGCACGAGCTCACCTGTGGTAGCTTCGAGAACGGTGTGACGTTCACGGGCTGTCCTATGCTGCATTCAAGGGCTGCAGCTAAGATGACCCAGCCCGAACTTTATTAATAAATCACCGCGAGTTATTTCTTATCGATCTATTCTGAATTTCACTTTAAAGGTAAAATAGATGTACTCTTTGGTTTCTGTTTTATGTAGATTTAGGGCCGTGCAGTATTTAGAGCACTTGCCCTCCTTCTCCATAAAAGAAACAGGTAATTAGGGGTCGATCTTCTAAATTTTATCCCCAAAATATAATTTTAAAGTATTTCATTACTCGAAGCTTTTCAACACAGTCCTCTCTGGTGACATCTGGTGGCCAAAAATATGAAGAGCAGCTTGAATCCACAAAATAAAACCAACTGCTTCATAATGATTGCCCACTCGACAGAGTGGAATTCTGTCTGATATTGGGCCGCCGTTGTGTTGCTTTGAACGTGTATTTTTGGGGGGTTAAAAAATGTGGTTTATTTGTTTAATAAACTCTCCTTGTTTAAACATGCACCGTTGTGTGGTCTTCCTTTGCTTGTGACTTCTTGATGTTGGTAAATAGAATAATTGAAAAATACCACATTACATATAATAAATACATATAATAATGTACAACACATTATGGAGTAGGCTTCTGCTCTGAGGTCCTGCCTCCATGCACTTATGCAATTAACCGCTAGACAGGTATATTTATAAATAATATTACATTAGGGAAATTTTCCCAGACATATTTTTGACCTGGGGGTTAGAACTGATTGTGAACTGGAAAGAGAAAATGCTTATGAACTTGCAAATTAAAAACATGATGCATTTAAGGTAACGCTTTTTCATTTTTATTTAAAAAGAAAATGTATTCCACTGTGCGATGGCCGAACCTGTTCCTTTTCGTGGAGATAATTTCTCCTGCCTTAAGGGAAATCCCTTCACATGGCCCAGAGGAGGCTGGAGTGCAGAGAAACTGGTAGAGATGCAGTTATACAGTCTACCACACAAACTATCAGCTAAAGAGAATAAATACATTCAACTGCTGCACATTTGGCAGACTAACATTTTCAGATTAATTAAACAATAAAATATATATTTTTACAACATTACATGTAAAGAATCAAGTGGAAGTTTTTCTAAAGTTATTTAATGATATTTATATTATGGAAGCAGATTATTGACATTTTTCCCTTTTCCTGTTTTCAGATATAATAAACACGCACAAACAAAATCAAAGGGCCAGAACACAAAGCTGGAAAACCCACCCGATCGACCAAAATCAACTCAAAATTCTCCCACACAACAGAACCTCCTCTCTTCCTCGCTGCCTCCAAATCTCCCAGTGGAATGATCACTGGTTCGCTATTTGTCACCATCAAAACGCGAATGATTCACCTGCTTATAAACCAGGGAATCAGACACCGAAGCAGTTAGGCTCTAAATGAAGCTTCGGACGTCACTGATCACGTGACTCTGGCCAAACAAATCAAGCTTCGACACAGTGCTTCTGAAGCACCAGAGCGTCAGCTTCAAGCGGGCCATCACTACCTTACAGTATAAAGTGCATCAATGCAACTAAAGTTGTGATTTGGCAGTATTTGAATAAAATGTAAATGTATTCAGCAGACCTCAGCGATCTAGATGTATGGTTGTAGTAACTCACTGATGCTGCTATTCATACTGTCATTATATTAATGCTGCTATCCTGTATATATGTACATACATGTTTGAGTACTTACGATTGTTTTTTTTGTACTTTTTATATTTTACATTTATATTTAGGCAGCACGGTGGCACGGTGGTTAGCACTGTTGCCGCACAGCAAGAAGGTCCTGAGTTCAATTCCACCATCAGGCCGGGGTCTTTCTGTGTGGAGTTTGCATGTTCTCCCCGTGTTTGCGTGGGTTCCCTCCGGGTACTCCGGCTTCCTCCCACCGTCCAAAGACATGCAGCTTGTGGGGATAGGTTAATTGGATAATCCAAATTGCCACTAGGTGTGAGTGTGAATGGTTGTCTGTCCCTGTGTGTTGGCCCTGCGACAGACTGGCGACCTGTCCAGGGTGTACCCCGCCTCTCGCCCTATGACAGCTGGGATAGGCTCCAGCGCCCCCCGCGACCCTGAAAAAGGATAAGCGGAAGCGAATGGATGGATGGATGGACATTTATATTTATTATTGAAACTTGCACCAAGGGAGTGGCACTCCAATTTCATTGTACTCTGTACAATGACAATAAAGGCTATTCTATTCTATTCTGATGTCACTGGGTGAGAACATGGATTGTCATTTTCAAAGGTGATAGTTTCAGGTTAACAAAGAAATAAAATTAATCCACAAATTTGTTCAGAAACTTTTACACATACCAACCCTTCTGAAAGCAGCTGGCTTCCTTTTGTCCTCAGGTGTGTGTTTGGAAAGGCCCGAGACTGGGGGTAACAAGACCTTGATTATACTTCCCTAACCTTTCCCTTCGGTTTGCTCCAGGAGCTCCTTTTACTTTCACACATGGTAAGGAGAAGACAACTAGGTGAATATTGCTAATGTCTAAATTAACATCCACTCACAGTAAACTAAAAACATTTAGGTTTATAAGATAAATAAATATAAGTTGTTAACAGTTCTAAGGTTTTATTTCCAACACAGGCTGGCCCGTCCTCCTCTGTTTCTTCACCTTCAGCATAAACTGTCAGCTAAATATTACTCTGTAAACTCAGTAAAGGCTCCTTAAACAATAGTTTGTGCTGTTTCATTTAGCGTACAACATTAATCACTCAAACTGTTAAAATATAGGTTAAGCATCATAAATATAATTAAAATCACCCCCAGCTGCAACATTAAAGACTCAATAATTACGATTAAATATGACATGTATGATTCTCCATAATAGGTACATATGAGTTAAATACATTGTCAAGTGTTTAAACATGTAGAAATTCAGATGTTATTTTAGAGCAGTCAAACCAAATTATTGCATGTTGATAGAATAAAATAAAAGACGATTGCTTCATATTTGAATAAGAATCTGAAAGGATTTTTGAGTCTATTGCATGAATTGCTTTGTACGGGGAAATGTAGTGGAACAAAGCTAATTTGTTTTAAATCTACATTTGCACTTTTCCAATTAAGTCTCTTTTGTTCTTGCTCTGCATCACCCGGCCTCATTCTCAACACATAACAGCCCAAACACGTGCATAACCAAGGAGCTGCCGATCACTGAGATGAGCAGCTACTGGGTCACTTTAGCTCCACCTGCTGGACACATGTTGGACATGCAGGGTGTAGCGTCGCATCTGTGGAGCAAAATAAGTGGGAAATCTCAATGTAAATCAATCTGACTGTAATCCTGACATTCTTAATTTTTCACAGAAGTACATGTTTGTGAAAAACAGGCACACACCGAGAGAAGCACTTCAGCTGACTTTAGAGCAGGCTGATCCATCCAGGTCACTAGAATTCACTTGAAATTCCTGGAAATTTACCCCTAAAGTCCTTAAAGTTCAAACCAATGACAAGAAAACTTCAATGATTACAAATATTTTAATAGCATAACTCAATAATCAGACAAGTCAAAGTTGTGACTCTCAGACATGAAATTATATTCATGGATCAAGAAGAAGAAGAAGAAGAGGCCACGATTCCAGGGGTGAGCCAGGGAGCCACAGGGAACATCGGTGCATTAACTAAGCTGTTTAGTCCTTTTGGAGAAACACAGCTCCCCATGGATGCCAACCAGGCACCGCTTGTCCTCATCAGCAGCTCTGGCATCGTGGAGCTAACCTGTTCACATTTAACAGTGGACAGTGATTGAAAACGATCACCCCTCAGATACTAATGTGGGCATCAGAAAACAACTTCCTGTTTGGTTTTCAGTTGAAAAGTCACAGACTACCTTCCAGAAACGGTTTTATCCCACTATGAGTGCAATAACACAATGACCTAGTCTTAACCTCAGCAGCCTAATGGCCATTTTAGCCACTTGGGGAAAAGTAGAACAACAGTTTAAACATAATACATGTAAAATAAAGATGCACTCATTGTCCCTCTGCAGGACCTTCAGTAATGTTGCTGTCTCAAGCTTTGTTGAGACTGACCAACCCCGAGCTCGTGTTTAAAGTCTGAAAGTCTGCATTACAAACTGGAATTGACTGTTTTACAGAGAAAGTTACACATTAATGGCACACCGCCATCTTTCTTCTGTTTTGAACAGCTGGGTCACAACTTCTGCCTCAAAGTGAGCTTTTATTTTTTGCTAATGTGCTCTAACATGACTGACTGGTGCTTCACTCTAGGAGCATGTTTGGCTCGTCTCTTTGCTATGACTCTGTTCTTGTGTAAGCCAATCAGGACGGGGCAACATTTAGCAGTGTTTCTTTCACACCCAATGGGATCAGTCCTGATAACGTTTGATGGCAGTTTCTGATTGGAAGCCTCTGGACTGAACAGTCACCTGCACGTTTGCACTGCAGAGTAAAACACTGGTCAGATTGAGTACTCCTCATTAGAACTGACGGAACCGTTCTGTTCTCTTTGGGTCATCTACCTTCGCCCACCCAGCAACTGTAAGACTAACTCCTCATCCTCTGCCAAAGAGAGACCAGTGTCCAGAGCTGTGTGCTCATCATCTTCATCGCTCACTTTCCTCCTCTTTCCTGCTGTATGCTTCTCATCCTCCTCTTCGCTGTCCTCCTCCTCTTCCTCTTCACTGCTGTGCTGCCGTTTAGACGACCCCATTTCCATCTCGTCCTCCTCATCCTCTGACGACGAAGAAGACGACGAGTGCACTTTGTCGGGATCTGGCAGGGCACTGGGGTCAAACTCGTCTTCGCTGTCATTGGCCAGGTAGGCCACGACCTCGTCCTCCTCGTCCTGGTCCCGCTTGCTTGCCTCCTTCCTGGCAGCCCTCTCCTTCAGCCGCTTCTCTCGGTGTTTGGCTTTCACCTTGCGGCTGTACTCCTGCTTATCAAACTCTTGATCTTCCCGCTTCAGCCTCTCCCGAGCCTTTTCCACATTGATTCCCGAAACGTCCTCCTCTTCTTGCTCCCCCTCATCCTCAGCAGTCACTGCTTGCTGGACTGGTGGCCAAAGCTGCACAGCCTCACCTTCTTCATTGAAAGTCACTTTGGTGTTTACCTGAAACTTTCTCTTGAGGATCTTTTTAGCTTCTTTGTACTTTGTCTCTTTCTCAGTTTTCTTTTCTGGGTCATTTTCAGGATCCTCTGGACTCTGCTGATCCTCCGTCAGATTAAAGACATCCTTTCGTTTGACTGTCAGCAGGTCCAAGTCTCGTAGATCATCATCATCATCGTCATCAGCGTCACCTGCACTCGGGGTTAATGTCTTGGACGTATCCAAACCTCCTTCATCACCACCGTCCTCATCCTCACTGGACTCGTCTGACTCCGAGTTTTGCCGCTCCTCACGAGAAACCTCTCCTTTCAGCTGGGCCTTAAATCTCCTCAGCTCTTCTTCTTCCTCAGACTCCTCCTCCTGCACTTCTTTCTCTACTTTCTGTGCCTGAGCTTTACTTAGGAACCGAACCCTTGGGGCCACAGCGAGGCCGAGGGACAAAGCGTACTCGTGAAGCTTGATCTTAAAGGCATCAAACACCTCTTTGTTCTTCATGAGGTACACCGAGCGCAGGTAGGAAACAAAACACCTCTGGGCTCGCTCCTTCTGCTCCTTCTCCTGAGCGAGGAAGGCCTCCAGCTTCTGCTGCACGTTCTGCAGTTTGTCTGGGTTCACCTGGAAGTAGCCAAACAATTAAGTTAATCAGATCTTATGTAATGTTTTGTGACTACACTTAAATCTGCCTGTTTGAAACCACATATAACCACGTATATTAAATAAATGAACTATAATAAATATATTCTGAGGAGGTTTCTAAGACTAGTACAGCTCTGGGTGACGAGATGTGCGGACAAAGGTTTTTTTATTTTGCAATATTTGAAATATAAGTACCACATTAAGCTGTATCAGCAGTATTGGGTTTAGCATAATCATATTATATCTGCCTGTACTTGTTCCTAAATTTGAGTTGCTGTCACCACTGTGAGTCTTTTCCCCAACTTTTCTGTCAGATTTGTAGTGATACTTAAAGTTATTTGACGTGTGCACACCTCGTTAGGACGGCAGTTTGTGCAGATATTAACAGTGTTATACTAACGTGTAGTGCCTACACTACTAAGCTCTTCACCTCACTGTACAATACCTTGTGCAATACTTTTTGTAAATAGTCAACAGTGCAATAGACTCAATACTTGAAATGTGCAATTCACTTGTATTTTTATTTTTATTCCTATTTATTCTATTTATCCCCTTTGTATATTTTATTTATATTTGTCTCTGTATTTATATATATGTGTGTGTGTGTGTGTGTGTGTGTGTGTGTGTGTGTGTGTGTGTGTGTGTGTGTGTATATATATATATATATATATATATATATATATATATTAGGGGTGCAACGATATTCGTATCGATATTGAACCGTTCGATACAGTGCTTTCGGTTCGGTACGCATATGTATCGAACAATACAACATTTGTAATTTATTTTATCAATTTTCCTTCTGACGATGCTGTCTGTGTGGAGCACTCAGTGAATCTGTGTTCGACTACTCCGCCTAGGCTGCACTGTCGAGCGCAGATCCACTGAGCGCTCCACACAGACAGCATAGTCAGAAGGAAGAGCGCAGGGCAAGCTAGCGAGACAGAAGTTAAGCTCTCCTTGCAACAGGCAAATTGACCCTCATTCAGATCTGGCGTTTGGAATTATTTTGGTTTTCATGTGACGTATGACCCTGAAGGTAAGCGAGTCATGGACTAAAGTAAAACAGTATGTTGGATGTGCCACGCAATGCTCAATTACATGGGTGGGAGCTAGTGTGTTAGCGCAGTTAGCTCGTTAACGTGTTGGCCGTCCAGCCCCATGCACGGGGCGATCGGCGGTAGATCGGCGGTAGCTCGTTAACGGAGATTTGCCGTGTTGTGGCGTTAAGGTCATTTCAACGAGATTAACCTGAAAGCACTAGTGGGAACACAACGAATATGACTGCACATTTACACCGACATCATCCTAGTGCAAAGACAAAAACAACAAGCATGCTACTAACTTTAGCCGAGTCATTTAGACAGCTGTTAGCACATGATTCTCCTTATGCTGCTGAGAATATAGCCCAGAAGAAGCGTATAGTATAGCTTTTATTTTGGAAAGAGACATTTCTCTGTAATAAACTCTCTTTTCCAAAGATGAGTGATTCCTCAATCAGATACAGGGCTTGCAATATCGCTAGCCCGACGTCCTGGGGCTAGCGATTTTTTCAGTCGGGCTACCAAAAACTATCTCTGCCCTGCCCGTCGGGCTATTGTAGGAAAAATATATGTCAATGCTTCTGCATTCTTTCAGAAATGTAGCTGGGTAATTATGTCATTGGCATCGGTGAGCCACTGTCAATATGTGACATATTGAAATCGTGTTTGAATTTGGGCTTGTTTTTTTGCTTTCACTTTGCAATCGTGCGAACTGTGTATAGAGAGCGACAGCACTGATCTGTGAGTGATGATAATTTGTGCACCAATTCCTCTGACATCGTCTTATTAATCGTTAGCTTACTATGCAAACATGACAAGTGAAATCTCCCGCAGCTTAAACATGTGAGAGGTTGATCGCAGAGAATCGCTGAGCTTATGTGAGTGTGTGTGTAAAAGCATTTCAGTTCTGCTGAGCCAAATAAGACAGGTCAGGGTGAAGAAGTGACAGCCAAAGAAAAGCTTACCACAAAACGGAGAAGTTATGACAAATCAGACTATAAGGCAAAAAGAAAGTGCAGCTTTATGGTTTCATGGACAAAAGAATTTCTGTGGCTGCAATATGACGAGCTAAATAACCAGGGCTGCACATAAGTGGTCCGCAGGTGCGCATTCGCTGTCAAAATAAAAAACACGCACAAGGGTTAGGGTTAAATTTAAAAACTGTACTTTTGAGTTAAAATATATATTTATAATTTTAATAAATGACAAATTAAAAATGCATGAACATTTTTTTGTATCGAAAAAATATCGAACCGTGACACCAAAGTATCGAACCGAACCGAACCGTGAATTTTGTGTATCGTTGCACCCCTAATATCTATATATATATATATAACAATTCTGTAACTGTAACTTCGGTCGTTGCTGTGCTTTTTTTTGGAAGTCGAATTTCCCAGAGGAACCCACCCGAGGGATTAATAAAGTTCTATCTTATCTTATCTTATCTTAATTCCTGGGGAGTAATGCAAAGTACTGTACCGAGGGTTTGAAATATCTCCTTCTAAATGGAGTAAAAACATCAAACAGTTATTTTACTGTTTTACATAAACCTACTGAACAGTGTGTGTGTGTGTGTGTGTGTGTGTGTGTGTGTGTAATGGGTAGATGATGTCTCACTTGTATCTTGTTGATGGGAACTTTCTTCTCCTCCAGCTGCTTCACCATGCCTGTCTCCTCCGAGGGCAGCAGCAGCAGCAGGGCCTCTCCACCCTCCTTGTACCTGGCCGTCCGGCCCACCCTGTGGATGTATGTGTCGGCGTCCTCTGGACAGTCAAACTGCAGCACCCAGTGGACGGCAGGGAAGTCCAGGCCTCTGGCAGCTATGTCGGTGGCAAAAAGCACAGCGTTTTGCTTCTTGAGGAAGTCGTTGTACACCTCCACCCTCTTCATTTGCTGCTGTTTTCCATGCAGAGCCAGGATGGGCATGCCTGGCCGGAGACGGCAGAAAGCTCGGAACAGGTACTGCACCTCCTTGCAGCAGGCGAAGAAGACTATGATCTTCTTCTTTAGGTGGCTCCTAATGAATGAGTAGAGCATGTTGACCTTCTGGTGGAGCTCACACACGATGTAGTTCTGCTCCAGCGTGGCTGGCGTGCTGAACTTGGCTTTTTCGTGCACCCACACATACTCCGGATCTTTGAGACTGAGCCGGCCCAGGTCTTTGACTGATTTGGTTTGCGTGGCAGAAAACAGCAGAGTCTGCCGGGACTTGGGGAGATTCTCCACGATGGCATTGAGCGTATCTGCAAAGCCCATGTCCAGAATGCGGTCTGCCTCATCCAGGACCAGCATGTGGAGGTCGGACGCGTGGAAGGTGGCCGTTTCATCCATGTGCTGGAGGAGTCGGCCCGGGGTGCAGATGACAATGTTGGTACGGTGAATCCTCTCACACTCGCTTTTCAGGTCTTTTCCGCCGATGATGAGCCCTGCAGAAAACTCGTGGTTCCTGCCCACCTTGCGCAGGACTTCAAAGGTCTGGTAGGCGAGCTCTCGGGTGGGAGAGATGATGAGAGCACCGAGGCCGTCCATGGAGCTCCATTGCTGGCGGTAGAGACACTCCAGGACCGGTATGAGAAAGGCTAAAGTCTTACCGGAGCCAGTTTTAGCCGCACCGAGAACATCTTTCCCCTGCAGAGCGAAGCCGATGGTCTGCCGCTGGATCTCCGTAGGCTGCCGATACTGAGCCTCCTGCAGGCCCAGCAAGGTCTTCTTAGAAATGGGGAAGTCGGAGAACTTGACAACCTCCTTGAGGTTGATTTCTCCATACCTGCTCACCAGCTTATCGATGTACTCTCGTTCTACCTGCCACTCGGGCTTCTTCTTCTGCGCCCTCTCTTGCTTCACTCGTGCTTTGGTCCGGTTGTACTTTTTCTTCCATTTCTCGAAGTTTCTGACGGGGTCGACGCTCGCTTTCATCTTTTGGGGTTTCGGTTTTTTCCCAACAGGATTTGGGCCTTTTTTCTCCATGACTAAAGACGAGAATCGCAGCAAGATCGAGTCAAAAACACACACGCTGGACTCTAGATAAACAGCATGGAGAAGCCTGCTCGCCGTCGCGTGTTGAATGACGTAGTCATCCCGCGACTCAAATCTTTAACATGGGGAAGCTTTGCCCTGAACTTCATTTGACAGGCAGAACTGCAAAATATTTATTTATGTATTTAAATGTATTCACAGCGCTGTGTAAAGACAACGGGCGAATAACAAAGACAGAAGTGGGTGCAAAGGTCAGCATAATTCCGCAGTGTTGAATATTTTTACCGTCAAAGGTGGCAGCTGCCTTGGCCAGCTTCAACCTTCCTTCAGAAAACGTGTAAAAACAACAGTTGTGGTTGTCATTCTCACAGAGGACTCACGTATTCACATCCAAATTAAACCACGATGTTGAGTTGTGTAAATCTCATTTCGCTGCTTCTTTTGAATCTTCTTTCACTTTAGGGGTTTAGGAGGTGGAAACATACTTTCTCCTTATTATTTAACATCCTCGACACCAAATTCCTTCAGAATATAATTCAACTTTTTGGGTTAACATATATTTCAGTGATTTGACTGCTGCAAATCAGAATTCCCACTATATGTCTAAAAAAATCCCCTAACCTTCGCATTTGACCAGGTCCTCACCTTTCGCTATAGAAATATTGTTTGTAGCACAACACATGGAGTTTGCGTGTTTTCCACATATTTTCCTAGGTCCTCCCACAGATATGCGTGATTGACTCTATAGTCTTGAATGGTAGTATATCTCTATGTTTAAGACCCATGACAGTTGGCAGCCTTTCCAGGGTTTACCTTCTCTCTCACTCTATGATATCTTGTTACCCTTCAGCCCACCAGCTACCCTGAACTGGACAAGTGGAAGAAAGTGGATGGACAGAAAGATAGCCCAATTTAAAATCAAAATGTTTAATAAAGCAGGGTATGGTGTAGGGTAGGTCTGCCTTGGGACCGTAGTTGCTGTTGTATGGGTGTGCAGTGGTTCTTGGTGTCACAATTACATGAACTTATTATGTCAGTGTTTGTGTCACAGAAGTAGCATCAAAACTCTGAGTCTTCACAGCAGGACCTCACCTGAGTGCATCACAGTGACTCTGTGGTTTAGCCCTGTGGCAGACTGGCAACCTGTACAGGGTGTATTCTGCCACTTGCCCTGTGGGATCTGGGATAATGTTCAATGTTCACAGCTAGAGTGGAAAAAACAACTCAAAGAGTGCGAGAAGCAGAAAATATTGTCTTCAATCCATCATTTGTTTTCAACAGACATGATATACAACAGACCTAACGAGCACTAACAGTCTGCTTCTCTATTCACATTTCAAAAACTCCTTCATAAACTTTTTTGCGTATAAGTATCAACTGCTTTTTATTCAGCTTTCACAGCCATCTTATCCACCTCCAATTATTCATAAAGAGCATGCCACAGGCAAAATATGGCAGCAGTAACAGTTCCGCTATAATTTCTTTATTAAAATCATGAAAATCAATTCTGTGTCAGAGAAAATCTAAGAATGATGTTATTGCTGGAGATAGTCCTCGTTTATAAAGTTTGTAAAATGCCCCATTAGTGCTGTGCCATACTGCAGATTTTATTTGGTATCACTCTGATACCAAGCAGGGCCAGTATTGCTGATACCAGTACAGATAGTGGTACTTTGAACTTATAAAGGCAGCTCGTGTTGTGGAGAACAGTTTGTGAGCTTTTTATGTATTTTCAAACTTCTATGAAGACCTGCAATGTAAATGTGCCTGTCTTTAAAGGACTTTGTGTTTGTAGCCTGTAGCACATTTATAAGACAGAAGTCTTATAAATGTGCTACAGGCTACAAACAGCATAGACCTGAGAGTCAAAAAAACATCATATGTCACAGTGCATGTTTGATGTTTATTTTTTTAATTTCTAAAAAATAATTCATTTAACACATGTAAATATTTATATGTATAAATCTTATCACTCTTTCTAGTATTGATCCGATACCAACACCAGCATCGACACTATCGTTTCGACCCGGTCACCTGTAGGTCCCGCTACAGCCCAGCAGGTGGCGGTAAGACCGCAGAGTTTGGACGTCAACTGCGCGAAAACAAGAAGACGAAGAAGAACATGTCGACGCTGGTACCGCTCTACAAGCACCTGATCAGAAGAGAAGACAGATGATAAACAAGTACTAATACAGACCACTTTGCACAACACAGAGTGGATATCCGTCGGCCGAGCCTCGCCGACACCCTGCAGCTCTTATGCTAAACACGGCATGGCAGAGAGACCGGACAATGAGGTAACAGTCAGGGTAGCACTGGTTAGTAAAACATGCCACATTTTAACTTCGTGCTCTTAACACCCAGAAGTCGTTAAAGTCCCTTTTAAAGTGAAGCATGAATTTAAATAATCCACAACAGAGAGGCAGAGCTGTTACGTGACGTCTGCAGACGAGGAGAAACTTGTGATAGCTGCACAGCTACACGACTACAGGAAGCTAGCAGCAACTGACAAACTGGAAGTAAACACGAGTCACATTAGTCAGAAGGTTTAAGTTAATTTTGCTGAGTTTCTGGCCTGTTAGCAACTCGGCGATACGTGCCTGCAGATTACAGAGCCAAATAAAACTTTCCTTCAGCATTAAAATAGGCAAAAGGGTTAACGCTCCGCGTGTGTTCGTTAGGAAACAGCTAAAAACATTTAGCCCACATTATGTATTTACAATAAATACAAATGCAGTTTTATGAAGTGAAATTTTAACATGAAAGTCCAGTATCTCAAAATACCAGCTAGCTAAAAGATTGACTATTATATGTTATTTAAAGGCAAGCTGTACATTTGTACTGTTGGACTCTGCAGGAGGAAAGGTGGAGAAGAGCCTGCAGGCAGAGTGCAGCGGGTGGGGACGAGTGTCACGGGTGATTTTTGACAGATGGATAGCAGCAAGAGATAAAGGGAAGATTCCTAAGATGTTAGTTAGACCTGCTATTATGCACTGACAGAAAGACGTGAGGCCGACCTGGAGGTGGCAGAGCTGAAGATGCTACTGAAGATTTTTGTTGGGAGCGACCAGAATGGACACAGAATGGACACAGGGACAGCTCATGAGTGGTTTGGAGTAAAGTTAATGAGGCAGAGCTGAGATGGTGCAGAGGAGGGAGAGTGCATGTGGAAGGATGTTGAAGATGCAGCTGCCAGGCAGGAGGAAAACCAGAGATGATTCATTGACGTAGTGAAGGAGGATATGCAGAGGACTGGTGTGACTGAAGACGATGCTGTTGAATTATAATTACTTCTTATTTTATTTGTATATAAGTAATGTGGAAGCTACAGCTAATGTTGATCAATATACTGCTGAGTGTTGTAATCTATAACTATGTGTAATGATGCACAAATATGTAGGCTAACATTGTTATTCTTAGATATGGACCCTGCTGACTGCCAGTCAGCAAAAAAGCTCACACTTACTCTGGCCTATGTTTAGCTGTTACATCAGTTTAGCATTGGCAAAATGTTGAATTGTGGTGTAATAAAAAGCTGAAGCAGAACAAAAGAACATCAGCACAAAACGTGGTATCAGCCAGATGGTGTTTTAAACAAAGGTAATGATTTCAAACTTGGTGAAGCTTTTATTTGGATTATTTAAATGATAATACTAAAGATTTTACGGTACATTGAAGCACAACAAAACTGATGAAAATGATGCACAACAGCCAGCAAAGCAAATAGGAAAAATGACATATCAAATTAAATGCAAAATTAAAATATAGTTAAAAATGAGAGTCGGTGCTGTTCACAGAATCACACCTGTTAACAATTAAAGCTAAAACTGAAAAGGTGAGTTTTTAGTTTCGATTTGAAATCTGTTGCTCTGGAGTTTCTGCGCTGGGACCTCTGAAACATGGAGTGAAAGTTGTGACCCTACTGCTCTCCTGAACTGTGATATTGGTAAATACTTTCATATTACCTTTATAGCCACTCTTGCTAGTTTAAATAGAATAGATCACATAGATCTGTTCTACATGGACATGCTTATATTAGAAAATATGGTCTTTATTATTCCTGAATAATGCTGCCATCCAGTGGGGTTGGGCATCCTCAAACCCTCTCTCGCTCATACAGATGTGTGAACATCCCAGATTTATGATTGTGCATGTTGTTGTTAAGGTGGAGGAGGCTGACCACATCTACCTGCTCATGAAAGAGGACTACCGGATCTCTAGGAATGTGCGACTGGCGTGGTTTCTTAGTAAACTTAACCAAATCATCTGTCCGGCTTCAAAGCCTGAAGTGGTGAGTTTCCTCTCCTGTCCTCATGATGGCCCAGCAGCACCAAGATCAAGATTGGCACCCTTCTATTATTATCCTTGTATATGCCACCGATGATTAGATGGTGGCTGCACTGTGACAAATTAAAGGAAAAATGGAGAGCTATTTTAACATTGTAACTGCTGTTCTGATTGGTCTCTAAAAGCTACTGCAAATCATATTTCCTCCCACTTCCTGTTGTAGCTGCACTCTGAAAATGAACTGGACCTGCTTAGCATCTTACCTAAAGGATGGCAGCCAGATATCTCCCCAACTTCACACCCATGCATACTGATGCCTTCAACCCGGGCCACCTTCCTGGCCCGGAGGTACCGCTTCATCATCGAGCTGGACCTGAGTCCCTCCACAGGGATTGTGGTAAGTCTTAAATGCACTGTCTCCTGAATGAGTTCAAACAATATTAAAAAGTGCTTAGTGCAAGAATAGATGTAATATTTAAGTTTGTTATGATTATTTGCTGTGTAAATTATTCATAGTGGACAATCCATTTGTCTGCTTGTCTTATATCAAGTACATCACGTCTCTTTCTGGCTCCTGAGTGTCTCAGTGTGTTTCCATTTGTAGTCAAGAAGGCTTTTAATTTATTCAGACGCTGTTAGAAGAGCAAAAAAATTTAAATTTTGTGAATGAATTTTGCAAATGGTAAATATTTGATCACTTAAAGTGCTTTTTCTTACTCCAGCTGCCTCTTTATTTAACATTGGGGACAACCTGGGGTTCAGTATGTTGCTCAAGGATACTGCAGATGACCCGCTCTGCCTTCTGAGCTCACAATCATTTGCTGCTCTGACTCGCAGACGAAGCACCTCATTAAGATTTAGATTGTTCACTTTTAGTTGGTTGAATGTGAATCGTGCTCGAGCTGTTGCTCAGTGGGATGTTGCTACTCCGTACTGAAACCTCTCACAGAAAACTGGATGCATGGCCATCCATGCATGTGAAGCAGCACTGCATGGTGATCCAATGAACTCTTACCAAGTGCAATCACAAGGATAGAATTAAAGTCTGAAAGCACAGAACTGAGACTGTTGTTGTGCTGCTGAATGTGTTCCTCAGTCTTCACATTTGACCCTTTTTATATGAGACAGCACAGAGTATTCTGTAAATGCACACGCTGCACTGTTGAACCATATCGTTGCATAAGAGAAGGAGCTCATGCAGTTCAGAGGTTTCAGGTCCGCTTCTCTCAGCATGTCTGGTAACATATGGACAACGGATGGACTTATTTGCTTCTTTGTTAGCATGAAGCCCATATCTGGAAAACTGTTAAGCAGTTACCTACAGATAAGAGATATCCTTATATGGTGTAAAATAAGAACTTGTTTTTAAGTGCCTTAAACCTGCACGACTTCAAATTGGAACCTCGGGTTGCAAAAAGTATTAATTCCTTTAAATTACAACCTCAGTAAGAGATTTTTCATAAATTTATGTAGTTTATAAATTCACCTAATGTTAAAGGTCCCTATTCCCATGTTGACGTCCAACATAACAGTTTGTCAAATCAAAGTTGCAGACCTGTCTGCTGTGGTGAACCCTGCTGATTAAGAGCAGCTAGAAGAAGCTTTAGGGGCCGTGTGTGTTCTCTTTGGGGATTGTGGCTTCATCCAACAGTCCAAAGACATGTGTAGGGTTAAATTAAATGGGTTGAATGTAAGTGTGACTGGTGGTCTGTCTCTATATGTTAGTCCTGTGACAGACTGGCAACCTGTGCAGGGTCATGACAGCTAGGATAGCCTCCAACATCCACTACTCTCAGCTGGATAAGCAAGTGAGTAAGTAAGTAGATGGATGGATCTTCTAGAGTCAGAAAGCTGAATAAAGGAGGGTTTGCTTTAGTGTGGGCGTGGCTTGTGACTGAAGTTGTATGAGTGCCATGTTTCTTTGTTTCACAGTTACATCAGTGCTGTTTGTTACGTCAGCAGTTTGCTAAAGTAGTGCCAACACAGATGTTCCAGTCTTCACAGCACAATGTCATCTAACATGTGAGTGACATCACAGTGATGTCATCACAGTGATGTCACTCACATGTTGCCTTTAAAAAACAGTTAAGATAAGGCCTTCCTGCAAAGCCTCATCCTGAACTTCCACATCAGCCTGATGTTAATGTTAAAACTGTTATTCTCAGTGTGGTGAAAATCCATCAGACCGGCTCTTCAGTCTGCACAGCAGAGCTTCTGTGCACAGAGCACCACTGGTTGAGTCAGCTCCACTAGTAACAGACTTTAATTCAAGTTTAACGTTTTTTTGACGTAGACCTGGGCTCTCACAGTGGCTTCATTGATGCATGTAAAGAACATGTGTTCAGTTCAATATAAAACCTCTGCCTAAACTGGGCAGGTATGAATGTCATAGACTGAGGGAAACAGCTCACACTGAGCCCTGCCTCTGGTGCACAATATGCCAGATCATTTGGTGTCTCTGTGTTACACGTTGGTTTTGTGTCCTGCAGGATGACAGCACAGGCGAGATGATCTTTGATGAGGTCTTCCACGCCTTGTCCAGGTGTCTGGCTGGTCTGGTTCAACCATTCAGAGTCCCTGGAACAGATCGATTTTTCAAGCCTAAGATCTTCATCACCATCCTTGCATATTCCTCCATCATTGGCCTCCCTTCACATCAGGTAATGACTGTAATTTACTTTAGTCATAAAAATGAATGAAACAAATGTCTTCGAGAGTAACTTAACGCCAAGAAAAGCAGAGTTTCTCTCTCCAGCACGTGTTTATTGCCCAGCCCACATTGGTGTGGAGTGCTTCACGCTTACTTTAATCTCTGTCTTTACTATGTTTGACTACATTTCAGCCACCAAAGCACACGTTGGGTTAGTTTCTGTGGGAGATGTTAGGCTGCTGTAGATGTTTGTGCAGTTCTCTGACGGTCTTTAATCTTTTGTTCCCTGCAGGTTTTGGTCCAAGGATGCCAGCTTGATAAAACAGACCTGGATGAGTTCTTGCATCACATCTACCAGCAGCTCAGAGCGTTGGAGAGTAGCATCGCAGAAGTCCTGCATCAGCAGCACGAACAGGCAAGTGCACACTAGCAGAAATGACACTGTGCTAGCAAGAATGCTGTAACTATTAGAGAAACACTGCAAGTGTAAAAGCTCTCACCAGCACCCTGTAAAGCTCCACCGTGCCTTACAAGCAAAAATAAAACAACATCCTACTTTATCAGACTAGATTAGCATCGCTCTTCAGTTTGACCCCGAACATCCTCTCCACGATTGGCTTCCAACCACAAGCACCTGTTGTATCCATGGTTACCAAAAACAGCATGGGTGTGATACTTTAGCCAACTGCGGCAGGTTTGTTACGCCCATGGGATTCACTTGTGACTAGGGATGGGTATCGTTTAGGTTTTATCCGATACCGGTGCCAAATCGGTACTTTTGAAACGGTGCCGGTGCTTAAACGGTGCTTAAAGAATGGAGAACACAAAATTGGTCCAAAAACCTCTCATGTTCAGCTGTTTTTTTGTAAAAAGATAACAATGTTAGCCTTTTCTGCAGCTATGGGGCATATATGGTATCACTCTTGGCTGGAAGCAGTGCTTAATCAATGGAAAAAACAAACTTTGTCCAAAAACCTCTCATGTTTAGTAGGGCTGAACGATTATGGAAAATAATCTAATTGCGATTTTTTTGCCCCAATATTGCGATTGCGATGCGATATGCGATTATTTTTTAAGGTCTTTGTCTTCTGTATTATTAAACAAAGACAAGCAATACATCATATAGTATGGCCAATACTATATTACATTAATTTTAAACTGTTCTTTCCTGGAAGACAGACCTCTGTTATGATGACATGAGGTGATGCATGAATTGATGACTGACATTTTTATTTAACTTCTTCAATCACAACAGTATATTTGAACATACACAATAGTTTATTTTTAGCTTACAAACATCTGAGCATAAAGTGCTGACAAGGAACCCTGGTGTAAACATTAAAATGAAAGTCAGTACAATGTGCAGATTGCAGAAATATACATAAACAAAATCAGTGGCTTTACCACACTCAGTTTTTCGACATCTGTGAACTACTAGACAGTCATTCAATTAAAAAATAATATTAAATAAATAAAACTAATAAATAAAAAATACACACATCTTACTGATCTCTGCAGTCAGTAACATTACACATAAAGTGCAAACATAATAGCAATTGTATAAACACACACACAAACACGCCTTTAAAATTTAAAGGCGTGAAATTGGACGGTCTAGTTCTGATTAGCGTCACCGCTGTCTCGGTGGAGTTTAATAAACTCGGCCGTCTGCTTCTTGCTATCTAAAATATAACCAGACACTGGTGTAAATTCTCGACTGTCTCATACTTCTGTTTAATAAGTTTTCTGTTTGACGTTTAGTCAGCTGTGTGAAAACCAAGGAGGAACCCACCCGGGGGATTAATAAAGTTTTATTTTATCTAATCTAATAACTTTAATCTCAGCCAAACCGATTTACTCACGAACAAACAAAACACTGAAAAAAGCCCAACAATAACATTTTTAGGTTGTCTAAGTGACTTATATATTACGTTTAACCCGAGCAGCGAAACTCCGCGGTGATCTGAAAATGATGTGCCGGGAGTTGTGCCGTTCTCGGCCGCATCAGTAACCCTCGAGCTCCCGGCTAGCTGTCGAGCTGGTGGGTAGCAGACGCCTCTGAAAACGTCGAAGCACTTTTGCAAATATGCGATATCTTGATAAACCGAGCAGATATTTGATGTTTACACAGCTACTTTATCGCCTGAAAATATGTTAAAAGTTTTTTTTGTGACCCAGAAAGATTAGTATGAGTAATTTTAAAACTTAGTAGCGGCCGCCATTGCTGGAAACTGGAGTTTGGCTGGGCCGCGCTATGAATTCTGGGATATGGTAGTAATTTGGACAGCCTTCGGCGCGTCGGTGTGACGTAATCGGTCTACAAATGCGGCCTCAGGAGGATGCAGCCCATGAATTTGGACATGTCCAGAGTATAATCGCAGCCTTTGCGGTTAGAAAATTGCACTTGATCATGTCGCGATATTATCGCAAATGCGATATATCGTTCAGCCCTAATGTTCAGCTGTTTTCCTCTTTTTCTTTGGTCATTTTAGCCTTTTTGGCCAGGGTGAAGGGAGTATCTGCCATCAAACAAGAAGACAGCCGCATGTAGCTATGATGATGTTTGCTAGTTCACCTTACATGCATTAATGTAATAACGTGGTTAGCCTACTCAACGTAAATTACACACGAACAACATTAAGCTACTCACGCAGAGAAGAACGGCTGCTGCTGCATCATCATCCTCATCATTCCTGCTACACTGGCAGGGCTAGGGGCCAGGACTCTCCTCTTCGGGTTTTTGGGGGATGTTGCTAACTCCGGTCTGATAACTGGCACCACACCCGCAGTAGATGTGCTCGGTGTGAGGTCTCGCAGCAAGCTATCAAATACGGCGCATTTCTCGGCTTTTAACAAAACGCTATGCGTCGCCAGGTGTTTCATCAGATTCGAGGAGTTACCTCCTTTGACAGTATCACAGTATCAGCTTAAAGCACTTGTTGCTGCTGAGTTTGCATCTTTTGCTGTGAAGTACAGCCAGACTTTGACCGCTTCGCCTTGGACATTTTTAATCTGTAGCTCTGCTCTAAAAGAACGTACGTACCTGGACCCGCCTACTATCCTCGGAAACGTAAAATGATTGGCTAGAAGTGAAAAAAAAAGCACCGAAATAAAGCACCGAAATGTGCGCTGCTTTTCGGTCTGGTTACTACCGTTTATGTCAGAACCGGTGCCATCATGGCACCGGACACCGGTACCCATCCCTACTTGTGACCCCTGTTTGTAGCAGGTCATTGTTTTTAAGAAAAAGATCTTCTGTCAAAGATCTTTATTGAATGGTTCATTTTGGGAAGAAGGGCCAGACTTTAAACAGCTATGTCTGAGTCTTTTTGTGGGTCGACTGATTATGCAGGTCAGTAAAATATCGTCTCTCATCACACGGCTGATGATCCCAGGGGAGCGAGTAGCTGATATCCTGATATGTTAACAAACACACAATTCCCTGCTGACATTATTCACTGTTATTTGCTAGAAAACAAACAGGGGCAGACTTTGCACTGCATTCAGTGCGTCACCTTGTCCACCTATGAAAGCACATGTTGTAACTGCCCTCAGCAAAGTGAACTAAAAGCTCCTCCACCTGGGGGCAGCTTGTGAGTCTACATCAAAGCGTGTCACAGTTTAATGCTGCTTTATAAAGAATGAGTGTGGCATTAAATCCTGCCTTCTATGTTGTGCATTAAATGTGTCCTAACACATTTATATTTCCTTTGCTTCTTAGTGCGTGGAGCCGTCACAGAACTCAAGTGACCAGAGCAGCGGCTTGGACGAGCACCCCCACCGGACGCAAAGTGTTTCCCTGGTGTCAGCTGAAATGGGGCTGGTCAGCATGGTACGCCAGGGCATCCTGGCCCTTCAGCTGCTGCCTCCCAACTCCAGTGCAGGTTGGTGAAGTTACACTTCAAGTATCAGAGGTGTTATTTAGCAGTTTCTCTTTCGTTGTCGTGCCTTATTTAAAAAACGTCTCTTCTAAGAACAAATCTGTTTTTATGCAGATGATTTTGCACTTGACATCCACAGATCAAGAGAACTGTTTCCTCAGAGCCCAAAAGGTTGATTCTGTTCATCTGCACGTTTTCAGTGGGGGAGGAGTTTCGTCACTAATCTCAGCTGACTGCAGGTTTCAACCTTATAAACAGCACATTTCTGTGAAAAGGGAACGACCACCTCTGAAGCAGAGGGTGCATCTGTCTCCATCTTACATGCTGTGATTGCAGCCGTTCCCCACCTCTCTGTGAATGGGACTCATGGACATTGATCAGTGGTGATGAGGATTTGCATAATTATGATGAAGGTGACCTCCCAGCCCATTGTTCCTTCAGTGGGCTGGTTTCAGTCATTATGCAAATGTCCTGTTTATAAGATTGAAACCTGCAGTCAGCTGAGACTGAAGACGTGAAAACGCTGATGAAGAGTATCAGCCTTTTGGGATCTTCTTACCTGGATGATTGTTTCCTCAGAAATAACCGTTAACATCTGAAAGCACACAGTACTCCATCAGATATTACTGATGTTGTTTTCCTGCTGTATGGGTCAACTTATTGATCTGATGTGAACCACTGAAGTCACACATCTGGGACTTTGTCATGGCTTCCTTTATTCTGCAAGCCAAGAAACTGTTGTTTTTATTGAGTTTATGACATGATTGATGGAGGAAGAGTGCACACTCTCAGACAGGTTAAATCACTGATGCACTCAGTTTCTCTTCTGTAAAATGACAGGTGTACTTATGAGAGAAATAAAAATAGAGAGGTTGAAACTCTGCGTGCATTTGTTTTTTAACGTTAAGTTTCATTGATGAACAAGTAAATGCAGTCGCATAAAACACACATAAGCTTCCTGTAACTTTTAAAGGTTTTTAACGAATGGTTTTGTACCACATGACAGTCATTTATGTGACGATCCTGGAGCGATGGATATAAAGTTGCCAGTGCTTTACAAAGAAGAATAAACTTGGAACACCGACTCCTTTCTTTACTTGTCTTTCTGTCAAAGGCATCATTATAATCACGGACGGGGTCACGAGTGTTCCTGATGTGGCCATGTGTGAAACCCTGCTGAACCAGCTCCGGAGTGGAACCATCTCCTGCTCCTTTGTACAAGTAAAGACAAGAATCTAACTCTGTATTCTGAATATACATTTTTGTGTGCAAGAACTGTTATCTAAAGCAGTCACAACAATCGTTTTCCACAATAGAAGTGATGATGATTATTATTTAAAGATATTTAGGGGATTCTCCAGCTGCTCGTCTCTGAGTCCTGTTTTTGCATGCACAGGTTGGCGGGGCGTACTCCTACGACTGCAGCTTTGGCTATATCCCCAACGTCGAGCTGATGAAGTTCATCTCATTAGCCACTTTTGGCTCCTACCTGCCCAGCTGTCCTGAAGTGGACCTAAACAGCGAGGAGATGAATGCCTACCACAAAGCATTTCTAACATACTCCTTCCTCAAGAGCCCCGAGTCCATGAACTCAGAGTATTTCTGTGGTGAGACAACGATGTACAAGTCTGATGCTAGTTTTTTCATCAGTCCTGTGAGCACTGGTTCAGTGACAGGATGCAACACAAATGAGCTCTGACAGTTTTTAAAACGGTGCAGAATCTAAATATTTATTCTTTGTTTTGAAACACAAAAGCTGTGTTTTTTATTGTTAACGTTTTTTTGAATCCTCAGTCTCAATGACTCATTTTACATGAATATATGAGCGTTCCCCCATCAGGCCTCACAGGACAGCACTCTGGTTGACACCACCGGTACCAAACGACTCACGCACCGGTACCGGTCGTTTGGTACCGGGCTGCGAGACTTGAGGCTCCGGTGTGAAGTTTATGGTTTTCAGGGTTTTTATCGTTAGCTCTGGTTCCCTGGGTCTTTCCTGTGTTGTAGTTGTGTCTTATTTTGAAAGAAATATTTACGCGTTACCATAGTGACCAGAGAGCATTAAGGGGCAGAGAGGAGGATGTTACTCTCATGTTGTTGGTGCATTTCAGGAGGACGCTGCTAATAAAGTTACACAGTGAATTAATATTTATTATTATATTTACAAAACACCACAGTTTGTCTCGGTCGCATCATTTTATTTTGTTGTATTTATCCGCGACACCTTAAAAATATTGTCTGACATGAAACCGTCTGTGGAGCAAAAAAGGTTGAGGAGCGCTGATTTACACCAAGCCTTTTTTACATTTTACTGTCAGTTTTTACAGAAAAGCAGCTGCTGAATTATAATATTAATCTTAAGCGTATCACAAATACAAGATATGTTGAATTCTCTTAGTTCCATAGATTGTTAACAGTTACTTACCTGGGATCTCTTTAGCTACATTATATGAAAAACCAGTTATATTTCAGGTCATATGAAGGAATACATAGAATTACAAAAATGTCCGAGGAGTTCAAACAC
Organism: Aulonocara stuartgranti; assembly: GCF_965226115.1. Classification (NCBI taxonomy): domain Eukaryota; kingdom Metazoa; phylum Chordata; class Actinopteri; order Cichliformes; family Cichlidae; genus Aulonocara; species Aulonocara stuartgranti. The sequence goes on along the minus strand of NC_138951.1, from coordinate 41,956,120 downwards.
TGCTGCATTTATCGCTAGTCCTCTTGCTCTTCATTGTCAGCTTATTAGCGTTTGTAGGCCATAATCTCTTTATTGTTAGTGATGAAGACGATAGTGATGGTTCTAATCATCATGACACATACTAACTGCTTCTGTTTTTTGTAGTTTCCCAGCACAAGCTGTTCAACGAGCACCTGGTGTCGGCCAGTGGAAACCCTGCTCTGGTCATGAGGAGGAAGAAGCACACGGAGAAGGAGGTCCATGCTCATCTAATCAGCGTGCTGTCTGTGAGACTGAGAGAGGGCTACACCATCACTGACATCAGCCTCACTAAAGGTAAACGGCTGTGTGTCTTTACTAACATCTCACACCAAGTCAGGAAAACTGAATGTTTGTGTTGAGACTGAAGCTGCTGGTGACATTAGGTGGGACTCAGCTGGAGGTGAAGCTCGTGCTCTTATGGAAACACAACATGCACATTGAGTATCTCGCGGCTGCCTCCTGGCCACTGGACCCCTCCAAGAGAACCACCAGAGTGGAGGTGACGATGGAGGGGAGCTACGACATCTTGCACGACATCAGCTGCACCCAGAGGAAACCCATCACCAGCCAGTACCGCACCTCTGTCATCCGGCGCTTCTGGAACACACTGCAGAGGTACGACATGAGGACTGGAATCTGGTTTCCAGTTAGAGACTCTGTGCGATCCCACCATCATGTAGCCATATTGATATGAAAATCCATGTGCTGTTTGTCCTTTCCAGCATCAACCAAACTGATCAGATGTTGGTGCACCTGCAGTCGTTTAACTCGATGCCTGAGAACTACATGATTCCTGAGAGCACCAAAAATGGAGTTCCCCTGTTCTACATCCCTCCTGGTTCCACCACTCCGGTCAGCCTTGTTGCTATACTTCACACTATGCTGGGAACTTACCAACTCTTATGATCTGTGTTGGTGCAAGGTTTAAAAACTCTGTGTGTCACAAAGTGTTGCTTTTGCGTAGTTGCATTTTTTCTTGGGAAACTTTCATCCCGAATGCTCCTAAATCCTGCAGATTTATGAAGCAAGACACCAGAATGGACCTAAATATTCACAAATCGTTCTTATTGTTCCCGCTGTGTGGGACCTACTAACATGTAGTGTTTGTAGAGACCAGCTCTGTTTATCTGTTTGTCTCTTAACGCTGTCGTGTCTCTCCTCCTCCTCCAGGTCTTGTCTCTGCAGCACAGTGGATCCAAAGATTCCTCTCAGTCCCAGTTTGCATCATACTGGAAGCCCATCCTCTCCATGGACGCCAACTTCTGGCAGAGATGGCTACACATGCATCGCATTGTCATCATCCTTGAGCATGATATGTAAGAATAATGAATCTCCAAAAGTTGATTCTGTTTATCTGGACGTAGCGTTTTGTGGGAGAAACGTTTCGTCATCATCAGGTGACGTCTTCAGTCTCAGCTGACTGCAGGTTTCAATCTTATAAACAGGACATTTGCACAGTGACTGAAACCAGCCCACTGAGGGAACAATGGGCTGGGAGGGCAGTTCCTTCATCTTAATTATGCAAATCCTCATGACCACTGATCAACAACCACTGAGATTTCCTTACCTGGATGATTGAGCTTGCATTAAGAATAATGAAGCTCTTGTATTCTTTTTATCAGCCATATTTGTTTATATCAGCTTGTTTTTCTTTGCCAGTCTTTCATTGCTACCACAATACTTTGACCTTTGCAGGCCTGTCCCCAAACATCTGCACACACCTGGGAACAACGGGCGCTACAGCACCATCCAGTGTCGCATCTCCCACTCGGCCCTCACGTCACTGCTGAGGGACTGCAGCAGCTTCGTGCTGGTGGAGGGTTACTCGTATGTAAAACTCATATACAGGTGAGACGACAGGTGGTGTTGGCTGATGATGTTTAAGACTCACTGCTTCTGCCTCAACGCTCTTTGTTTTTTCTCAGCAGCTCTTCTGATCAGCCTCCCACCTCCTTCTACTTGGTGCGTGTCATCTCAAAGACCCCCTGCATGGTCCTGCGTCTGGGTTTCCCCATCGGCACACCGGCCCACATTAGGAACAAGGTACTCAGTCAAAAAACATGGGGCCAATACAATATCAGTGTTATGATCCATAGCTGTTAGTAGATGACAGTATTGTATTTTTCGTGCACTGTTTTTATAAAATGTGGTTCTCCGTTTCTTTTATGAGCAGTTTTGTAAAAACATGAAAGGAGGTTATAGGACACATGTATGCTCGGGGAACAAACTGCCCCACTTGTAACTCTCTGTGAGACTCGTGTTGTGCTTTGTTTTCTAAAATCAGATTGTGGATGAGCTGCGAGAGCAGATCCTCAAGCTTCGCTTCCCTCATCGTGTTCAGAACAAAGAGGCAACACCCAAAACCAAGAGGAAGGCTGTGGGCCACCCGTCTCCATCCAAGTCTCCCTCCATCCCTGCTCCCAAGCCTGCGCTCTCTGACAGACCCTGTGTGGTGGTGGTCAGTAAGCCTCTGGAAAAGCTGCTAATCAGGTCGGTCCATGTCATAGTAGGCCACCAGAGGAAGGTCATGTAATCTAATAATAAATAAATAAATGCATAACCACTTAAAAGTACTGGTTACACAGTTTGCTGTTGCTACCAACAGCAACTGAATGGAGACTAACGGCTGATCCTGTGCAGGTATGACAAGCTTCCTCTAGACTTCAGGACTCCCTTCATCTTCAACATGGAGACCTTCCCACTGCCCTCCAACACCGCTGCACCCCTCAGCGTGGCAGCAAACCGCACAGCCTCCTCGACGCTGGCCTCTCTGTCACGTTACTTCCTGCACCAGCGTTGGGTGTGGGCCGTGCAGAGCAGCCAGGGACCGGCTGTAGCCATGCAGGCTGTTGCCCATATCCTGTCCGTGCTCTCGGAGTAAGTTCAAACTATTAAATGTGATCTATTTAAAAATACCACAGCTACGAATATAAATGAGCCAGAGGAAAAAATGCACGCATTTGAGCAGCAGTTTTTCACCGTGGTTTTGATGGTATCTACTCTGTGGTTATGCAGCTCTCCCATAAATCAAACTGGAACAAACAAAGATGATTCTGATCTAAATTCAGGATTCTTTAAGTGCCGTGTCTCTCTTTACAAATTTCTTCTCTTTGAGATGCAAAACCTTAAAATTGTCCTGATGTCTGCAGGATTCGCCTGTCAGAAGGCTTCAACTTTGCTGCCAGTGGCGAGGGCATTATAAACCTGGTGATCGAGCTGCCAATGAAGGTAAAGAACAGCAGGACAAACTGCTCTCCCAAAGTGATTCTCTGTGATCCTGATTTGGTTTTATTTGTGTCTTCAGGGAACATCAGGAGACGTGGACAGAGAGAGTCACTCTTGTATTGTTCAGTATATCCTGTTTCCCCCTCACTCTACCTCAACGAAGGACAGGTAAGCCTGGCAGTACCCATAGTTTAGACCAGGACACGCTGTTAGGACGCAGCTTTTATTAAAAGCAACAGGAATGTTTGTCACTTGGTTTGAGTTCAGCGTGATCAAAGTCTACGTTTACTTCACCTGTTTATTAAAGCTACAAATAAGCAACAGAAACCAGAAACGGTGGATTTCATTTGAACCTCAGAACCTCTTAAAAAACAGTAACATGTACATAATGCAGCATTTTACATCCAGGCTCAGTTTGACTGATTTATTCATGTTTATTGCAAAGCTGCAGCTGGTCAGCGTGTGGTATCGACAGTGATGAGGAAGAAGCTGTGTGACTGACATGTTTATGTTCCGCCAGCAGCGTGTCGTTGTCATTTAATCTGAGATACCCTGATGCTGTGTCGATGTCTGCAAAGTGTTAATCTAACACGAAGCCCTTTAACACAGTTCAAAATGTTTGTGCAGCTCAGCTGAACTCTTCAATTTTCAGCATTTTGTTTTGTCTTTCGTGGAGTTCTAGCTTCTCCACCGACGACGACAATGACACCGAGGTGGAGGCAGTCGACCTGGACACGGAGCTGAACCTCGTGACCGAATGCTGGGTGGAACCGCAGTGCGGCACGGTGAACTGCACGGATCAGCACCGCTCCTTTCAGGGCCTTAAGTACCAGGAGCTCCCTCGAGCAGTACGAAAAGCTGGCTTATACAAGCTGCTCTCAAACTAGAGCTCAGTTTGCTCCGTTTGTGTACGTGAAGCTTTGCTCGTCAAAAGCAGCAGGTTTGGTTTACGCATCCCTGTTGTGTTGCAGATCTTCCCGAGGGACTTGGCCTGCATGTCCACCATGATGACCTTTGAATATCTGAGCCAGCTGTGTCAGAATAAGGATCAGGTCTGCTCTCTGCCAGCTGGACTCAAGGATGCACAAGGTAACAAACGTAGCTTTTAATCAGCGTTAGCAAAACGTCTCACATCACAGAAACGCCTGCAAGAGTCGTGCCTCGCTGAAGTGTTAGCACTCAGTCTGCCGTTGTTAGACGTTTGTTGAGCTCATTCTAGTCAAACATTAAACTAAAGCTGAATACATTAAAGCCTTGATGGCTCAGCGGATGCGATTCTCCGGTTTTTGCTTGTTTGAAAATGTGATGATTTTCCATTATGTGTGCGTGCAGGAGAACATCTGGTCTCTGAGGAGAGCATCCACATGGTCCCTTTCCAGTTTGACCTCATTAAGCTGCTCCCAAAATGCCAGCAGGTTGAGCTGTTTTTCGTCACATTCAGCACAGGTATGTACAGCACGTTTTACGTCAACCTGCTTTAGACAGAGTAGCGCACTGTATATGAGGGCTCGCTGATCTTAATGCATCTCACTTCCATCTGTGTCCTACAACATGCATCTATACGCTTAGAAATGATAATAAATAAATATAATAAATCGATTTGAGCGCGTTTCCCTTTTTGTGCTCAGCGACGGGGAGTGAGGAGCAGATGAACAGCTCCCACTGCCTGCCCAATGAGCTCCTGCTCAGCCTCTTCCACACCAGCCTGGAGAACGAGCTGAGTGACAGAGAGATCCCGTTAGCTGACGGGGACCACGTCGCCTTCATGCATCACATCTTGGAGCGGGAACGAGACGGCCACGTCGCTCCTTTCTCCCTGCCGGTTATTAAAGGTCTGTACGAGTCTGTGTCCAAGTGGACGTGAATCTAGCCAGAGTATCTCCTGGAGGTAGATGATCCCATTATAATTGGAAAAGAATGATAGGAGAGTAACAAAATATGAGTGTTTTGTTCTCTGTTTTATCAGTTTCTCTGTCGTCTCGGTTTCTTTAGAGGAGTGCGTCAAGCCTCCAGAGAAACAGGACACGGTGACGTCATTCTACACGGCCGGCAGCAGCAGAGAGGTGATGGGGTCAACCAGCACTTTACAGGTGATCTCCAACATTGGCACAAAACCAAACCTGTGTCACTTTTAAGTGTTTTTTTATTTATGTTGTTCTAATGCAGCTAGTGATGATCTGTTGAAGCCTTTGAAAATGTTTGAATCCTTACAGCCGTTGGTGCCTTTAGGCCACACACGTCTGTGATACTTGTATTGTTTTCTTTCAGTCTGCTGTTTCTAGTTAAACGTACTAAAGTAAATCATGGGATAGGAATGCAAACATTTCTCTAATAAATTGAAATAGTCCTTTTGAGCTCTCTGACTGTTTCTGTGGGTAATGAGGCCACAACCACACTGGAAATCTGCAGTGGGAGCTGCTTCAGGTCCCTCGTTGGTCTTTCCTGTATTCGTGACAAATGTCTGTTGTGTTTGGCAGAGTTTCAGCAATGCAGACCTTGTGGATGAAGAGCCCCTGTTGTTGGAGAGCAGCTGCTCTGCGCCACAGTGGAGATGTTATGCCAAGTGCATCAGCTCCCAGCATCTAATCCTCACCTTCCTTCCTGCTACCTTCACAGGTGAGTCTGGAGTTTGTTGGCTGTGGTGCTTCTAGCGCGCTCTCATGATGTTTGTTATGTTGCAGATGTTCTGATGTTGATGGCTTCAGGAGAGACCGAGCCTCGGAGTAATGTGAGCACACAGGAGGACGACGCTTTGACCCCCAGCAACAAATCTCAGGCTGACTCTTTGTCTGGATCCACTGGTGGCTTTGAAGGGTCCGAGTCTGGACTCAGCCTGCGCTCTAGTCGGCGACTGAGCTCCAGCACCGCCAGGTCCCCTGTGCTCTCATCTCCATCTGATGGCCAGACTGGAGCTGCTGACTCCCAGACCCTGGAGCAGAACAGCTGGGACAGCAGAGGCTCAGAGATGGAGAGTTGGATGCCGGGCTCAGGTGAGCCTAAAACCGCACGTCTGCAGGGTTTGAATTGTTCAAACATTTTGCACAAAGATTGACGTTTTTCTGATGTTTCCAGATGCTGCAGAAAAAGAAGGAGTCCACTTCTCTGAGCCACACAAGTCAGACTTCCATATCAGCCTCAGCAGACAGCTTTCCCAGCAGAGCACTGGTGACAGCAGCCAGCTGAAGTGTCCAGTTTACGTCTACAACTGTTCACTGGAGAATCTGAAAGAGCAGCTGGTTCACCCAAACTCCAGCCGCCAACCCAGGGACGTCTTCTTCAGGTACTGAGGGAAAAACAAGCAAGCATTGAAATCCTGAAAGACAAGGAAGGTTTTACAGTTGTGTTGCCAGTTACAATTATAAAATGATAAGAAGGTCTTATAGAATTATTGTATATATTTGGGTCTCTTTGTAACCTTGGCTATCTCATAATAATGACACTGTTATTGCCTGGAACACAAAAACCGTCACCAAATACTGAATATGGATCATCTAACCCAGTCTTAGAAGTACTAGACGAAGAGGAGCCGTGTTGTAATTAGGCTTTGTCATGATTGTGTGACGCACTGCGAGCCTTGGATTGTTGCAGTGGAGATGTTAACATGTGTGTCTCTGGTTGTCTTCACGGGGGAGAATAGAGCCCGAGATGCAGAGTCCTGGGAGATGTGTCAGCAGATGAAGTTCAGGTAGCACACTGTCTGTCTGTCTGCTCTCCTTCTGTCTGCTGAGGGGCTGCTCAGCTTTCTCTGGACACTTGTGGCAACTTGGGGATGCGCTTGTAGAGCGGGACAGTGTGGCTTTCCTAAAACTAGGCTGGTAAAAGCATCTACTCCCCGGGCCTGTCTGTGCTTCCTCCTGTTGCTGCAAACATCAGAGAAAACCACAGACACTCATCAAAGGGTCACATTTCTTCTTCTGTTGCTTATTTGGAGCTCTGACATTGTTGAAGTCTCTTAAAACTGTGGCCTTGCCTTCATGCCTGCTGTCCTGTCCTACTGAATAAGACATAAAAATGATGTTTGGTATCATAAATACCAAGACGTGTTTTTTTTTTTTTGAGGTTGTAAATCAAAATTGCCTCAGACACTTCCTGTGGGATGGGGGAAGGACTGCAGGTTTAAGACACTTCCAGTTTAGACTGATATTTAAACCTGGGATCTACATCCATGTTTTATATACAAGGTTTTTATCCATGAACATGAATTATGAAAGTCTCAGCGGGATGCTGGCCTCGCTGTATTTATATGTATTAACACTGATACTATCACAGGCTGCAGTTTTGTCTGCTGCTCTTCAGCTTTGTAATTTGTTTTAGTGGAGAACCAGCCTCACTGCTGATGAGCCAAGGATTACACATGAACTATAGTTTTAATTCAAAGAGATGATGTGGACAGATCAAACTTTCTGTTTACATTATTTGTGCTGGTGCGACTGAGTAATGCAATAATTCAGTTTTCTGTGTGAAACAGCACTCACTGCATGCTTGAAGCTGACAGCAATAGTTTAAAATAGTTGGCAGTATTTACTGGTACACCTCAGAAACACTGAATGTGGATTGTAGTGATATTTGAAGCCAAACTCTGTTGGGTCGGCAGGATATTTGTCAGGGATGATTATTGATACCTGTTATTCTATATAAGAGTGTCACACAGACACTGCACTCTGAACAGTGCAGATCAGCCTATTTAACACCACATGCAGTTTACACGAGACAGTTTTATTTCTTATATGAATGTTATTTATTTTAACTGTCATGAACAGGATGTGACACGTCATAATAGTAATAACTGTGCTGCATTAAAACAGCAGGTGGGATAGCCAATCGTTAAGTGATGACGTCTGAACAAACTGCTCCGTGTTTATTAAGGCTGCTGTGTTTTTAACATGTTTTAATACTTTGTACCTTGTTCTAATCTCAACAAGCCCGTAAAAACAGTCAGTGATCACTGTCGGCCTCTCACTGTTCATTTTACAGCTCAGTGTTTAAACCCTTACGATGTAGCTGCAGCCCAGCAGCAGTATATGAATGACTAACCTCGTATTGTGGATGTATTATCTCAGTTGTTCTCCTGCTGAAGTTTGGTCCGTTTACAGCATCCTGCCATACGACTGCATTTGTCCCTAACTATCAGGAACCCTCAGGTTAACTTTTATCCAGTGGAAGAAAGTTAGCTTCATCCTCCAGCTTCACTGTGTTTATGCTAACATAGCTGTGTTGCTAGCGATCACGTAGCACATCATTATATAGCAGCTAGCCCAACTTCAGTAACCCTACAAACGTCACTGCTGTTTAGTTTTCTGTCTTCATTCATGTTGGAAGTGACAGCAGAGCTGTACGTTTGAACCAGAACGTGCCAGATATCATTTAATCTGGAGACTTCCCACGTACCACTAGATGGAGCCAAAGTACCACCAGTGGTACGCGTACCACAGTTTGCGAACCACTGATGTAGCGGGAATGCAGAGACTGGTGATGCTTAAACTGACAGCATGGGGCCACGACATATTTGTAAACATGTAAAGTTATGCTGATGTTTATAAACAGAAGCATACTGGAGTCTATCCTAATACTTAGAATGGGTTAACTGGGAAACAATAAAAGACTTCCTGTGCTTAACTAACAGTTAACTCTGGGTGTCAATACTGAATTAAGACTGTTGTTTTAGATTTTTGTGTCTTATTTTAAGTTTAAACTACAAACCTATAAACACACACAAATAATTTCTACACTTAGGTTAAAAATAGAAATATTGTTAAATGACTCGTCTCTCCCTGACTTTGACCTGATAAATCATGTTTGCTCCTCCCCTAATTCAGCGCTTCAGATGCTTGCTGTGGAGGTTCAGCTGTCCCTCACAGGCTTATTGGCTCCTTCGATGATGCTTAATCCCCAGTCCCAGTCACATAAGCATAGAGACCAGTCAACAACCATGGTTAACATGGAAACATTCAAATTTATTTGCTTTGGGAAATGCATGTCGGTCATTTAGCAGTCGGTCAGAAGGATTTTGGCTTGTGAGGGTTTCATCGACTGGTCTCTCGGCCTTGTGACTGGGCTTGTACTGTGGTGCAGATATGGGTTCATGTAAGTGCTTATGCAAAACTAGGTGCAGTGGAACTGTCTGTATTTTAACCAGCACTGTTTTCTACATGTGTGAAATTGAGGTTTTATGTACTAACGTAATCTATCCTTGTGGGTTCAACTGATCCTTCATCATCCTGTCAGACCCGGGTTCCTCTTCTCAGTGTCTTTTCTGTGCTGTTGTTCCCCAGCAGGTCTCTATCTCAGGATCGCAGCAGTCAGTCTCCTTGGACCGACCTCCTGTCTCAGCCTCACAAACACAAGGAGCTGGCCAACTACTGCAGCATGCTGCAGGAGCATTACCACCAGAGCTACGTCAAAGGTGATCTGTGTCCACCAACACGAATGCTTCAAGCTTAACTGAGTAGTCAAAAAGAAAAATCCTTACTCCACCAAAACACACACACAACTGAGGATCTGAGGTTAAGTCCATCACAGCAGTGCAACATGTCACAGTCGTCCATGATTTCACAGGTGTTAAAATACAGTGACTGAAACTCGTCCGAGCGTCGTTTGGTCACGCGTCCATGTTCTTGTCAGGTGTATACCGCAGCCTGCAGCAGTCCTACAACATCAGCTCCCAGGACGTCCTGATGGCGATGGACTACTGTGAAGAATCGCTGCAGGAGATCGACATCACCTCCTTCCTGCAGACGCTATGTGGACACATCAGGGTCTTCAGGGAACACGGCAAGACTCCAGGATGGGGAGGAGGGCCTCTGAAAGCTTCAAGGAGCCCTGCCACGTTTATCCTTGGTGAAGCTGAGGGGGAGCAACTCGATGATAAAGTGGCCTCTTCATGCAGGTGAAGCCAATCATCAGAATCAGACACATGCCAGTCTTTGAGAAACGAGTTGCTTCTATTTAACAAAGTTAAGTTACAGCTTATCACCTTCTTATATTTAGCTTTACATAAAACATCTCAGCATAGGGGGTAAGCCACGTTTCTGCCCATCTGTCTGTGGATCTGTTTATCTGGGGCTAGTGGCATGCAAACCATCAGCATACAGTTTAGTCATTTGGTAATGATTTAAACTGTCCAGCAGGTGGTGCTGTCTGAGCTGGTGAATTCACATCCACAGAGGCCTACGTCAGGGTTTTCTTCACATGTGCTGATGTTGGTGTGACTCAAACATACTTTGATTCGTTTGTTATATTAATGAACTTTATTTATTTTTCTGTAAAAAGAGGGTTTAGTTCTATTATAAACAAATCTTTGTTTCTTGTAGTCACACTTCTAAGCACTCGTCTTCTCACTGTGCTTTACATGGTCAGGGAAAGACTTAGTAAACTGCAGTAAAAACTATAACATTAGACCTCCAGACCAGCCCCTGCAAGCAAGCGAGCGTGCGGAAGAAGAGCTCCAGTTTACCAGGATGAGATCTCTGACAGGAGCCGAAAGAACGAACACAGCACAAAACTATGATACAACTAAGCAGAGTTTTAGTGTCATTTAGCTTCATGAAAATGTTTGTAATGTAAGAAGTATAGATGGTGTCTGTTTCCTAAATGCAGTCTGCCACCGGTGGGCCTGTGCTCCCACAGTGGGCTGCTCTGTTGGAATAATGTGGCGCTCTGAGACCTCCAGGATGCCAGAGCTGTTTGAGACGTGATAAATGCATGTTTCCCTTTCACCAGTCATCATTCAAATAAAGCAACAAACCACCACACCATGTTGCTAATTGTCCTTTGATGAATCACATCTGTTAACACGTTCCAGTTCATAAGTTTGCTGTCAGTGTGTTGGCTTTTCCCTTCCAAAGCACTTTTATAACGACTGTTTTAAGGTCAGTCTGCAATAAGATTCATGTTAACTGACACAGTTATTAATTGTGTGGTATTTCTGGCTGCAGTACTGAAGTGGAGGACACCAGTGAGGCTGAATCCAGAGGAGTTCCTGATTCCTCTGCTCCTACATCTCCACCGATCAAGGAAGAGCCCAAGAAAGGAGCGATAGCAGAATTCCCTCTGACGCTGCTGCAGACACAACCCGCGTGTGACGTGTATCCAGATCTGCACAAAATAATACAGGTAGTGTCTGAAGGGGGATCCCATACTCTTCAGTTCCTTAAAGCTGATTCTTGGACCAGAAAGCTAACGGCTTTAAATAATTATCATTTCAATTTTAAACTGTTGTCAGGATAAATTCATGGAGATCCTTTCTCAGTATTTCAAAAGTGTTCCCTCCAACCCACACTACTTCTACTACTCTCCACCTTCATCCAAGAAAGAGGTGAGTTTGCTGTAAATTTGCTACAATATCATAGCAGGTTAGATGTTATAAAGAGGGATGGATGTCATCAAGGATTTGGACAAATCAGATGTTGGGGGGAAACTAAAAACTGTTTATTTCAGAGAAGCAAACCGAAGAGAGGTGAGTCTGTATCTCTATATCTGAGCATGAACCTTGCTGCTCTGATTTTCCTTCACAGGAGTCGGAGGACGGCGAGATGAAAAGACGGGCGAGTGAAGAGCTGCTGTCAGAAGCTGAGCCCGCCACTGAAGACGGTAAAGGCCGTTCTGAAACGTTTGCCTTTAGTTTGGGTTTGTTGTTAGTCTCCCGTCAGCACTGTGGTCACACATTCAGTTGTTCAGTGTTCAGCAGTAACAAATGTTAAAGGTGGAGGACCTTTCATGTTTCGTCCTTCATTAAGCACAAGTTGTTATACTGCTAAGCTTCCCTGAAGCTTCTGTGCAGGAGTATCGTAGCTTTTTTGTGTTTGTTGTTTCTTTTCTTCCTCCTGTAGCTGTTGATAACCTGTAGCCAAAAGGCTGATAGTGGAATCATCGAAATTACTGTGAAAACGTGACTCAACAAAAGGGCTGTTGTTGTTGGAGGAGGCTACAAAAGATAAAATGTGAGACTGATAGAAAGGGAAAATAAAACGAGTGAATTTTCAGCAGTCGTCCATCCTGTGCTCTGAGCACAGATATTTCTCTCCAGTCAATAACAGCACCTGCCTGCTCGTGAGCGTTACACAAGTGGCTTTTTATAATGGAAAGCAATCGTTATGGTGACTTCAGCGTCTGGGAGAAAGGTGTAGAAGAACTCAAAGCAGGGTGAAGATGAGGAAGACTCTGAGGCCGAGCCCAGTTAAACTGATCATTTTAGTACGGCTCATTTCACATTTAATATCCAGTTAGTGCTTCATCAGTTAGTTTTTAATCAGCCGTCGTTATTTCAGCGACTTCTGTTTCATGCTTTAGAAACGCGAGACACATCGCCTCCTTTTGAGGTGTCCCGACTTCAATAAATGTGGAGCAATGAAACAAACAGCAGAGGCCCAGAAGAGTGAGGTCCAACGCACACAGGAGAAGAAGTCTGCAGCATCACATCAGCACACGTCTCCTGCTAAGAACACACTTGAAAATGCTTTTATAACATCGGGGTTAACGCCCCTTCTCACGTCGATTGCAGATCAAATACATCGATTGCAGTAAATGGTACATGTTAGATGGCTAAAAACAGACACAGAAGTTCCTCTTTCTATAACAGCTTCCATACATGGCAGTAAATTTCCAGCCTAGACGGTCCCTGAGGGCTTGTCCTTTTCTTGACTTGTCTTCTGTCATCTGTTACCAAGCAAACTGAAATGCAGTTAGAAGCTAAATGAATTTCAGGCTTTTGGCCTGGCAGGATTATGTGTTTGTAAGCGTGTGCGCTGTTTATCCTTCTGTGCTCCAAGTCACCTACACTACAGATTGTGAGGACACAGCGCTTCACAAAGCTTAAAACCTTCTTTAAGAGACTGAGCATCAACTCTGAATGAGCACAAACATGCAATGTGTATAAAATAATTATAGCTGCACCTGTAATAAAAAAGTTAACATGGTGGCAATAACTTTAATAAGCATCTCTAATGCAACATCAGTGCTGTGGGATATATTACTAATACAATGTTAATAATGCAGGTTATATTGTAGCAGTAAATGATCTCTGTACAGGTGTCTGATACTCGTCTGTGTATTCATATACAGTTATATGCCTTTACTGTTAGACACTGACACAAACACATAAGTTATAACTCAGTGAGTAACCTTCAGGGATTCCAGACGTTCATGTGGAGTCCTTTATTTCCTGGAACGCCCAATGCAGTCCTGCGTTATCGAGAGAACAACGTCAAGACAGGGGTCGCTTTTCCCGTAGTCGGCATGTAGCCCACATATGCACAACAATGCATAACAGGCAGGATCCACGTGGTCCCTGCGGGTCAATAAAAAGCCTGAAAGTAAAATAAAGTCTTTCCTAAAACCTTATTTAACCAAAGACGTGAAACAACAAAAAGAGTTTGCAGAGTTTATGATTCTTAGGACTACTTTAAAGTTGTCTTGCTACACTTGCAGAAAATGTGCCGTCTTCCTGCATAATGACGGAGAGCGACACAGATCTGGTGGTGGAGTATGAGGAGCACCCAGGCAGCAGCTCCCAGGGAGAGGGTGAGGACCAGTCCCTGTCTGACTCCAACACTGTGAACCAGGACCAGGACTCGTTCAGCATCCTGGAGGGAGAGTCCCTGCTGGAGAACGAGGCCCCACAGCTGGACATGCCACCACTGTTTGTTCACATCACCTGCTCTGTCAACATGAAGAGCTGCCATGGCTCCGTGCCCATGCAGACGCTGCCCACGTGCCTGGGTGAGTACAGCTGACTGCTTTCCACCTAAGTGGCTTCTTTCTGTGCAAGGAAGCATATCTGAAGCTGTGTTACTCTTTTGCTTCTATAAATCACCACTTTGGACAAAGAGCTTCTTCTTCACACTGTTAATTTTGTTCCCGAGCTTACTTCACAGTTGTGTTTGCAGGTGAGGTCATTTCCTGCCTGGAGAATGCTGAGGCGGTGCAGTCTGTAGATCTGAACGAACTCTCGGTCACGCTGGATATTTTTGTTCTGACGCTGCCTCTGGAGATCGAAGCCATGGCGGACTTCCATCATAACAGGTCGTGTGCAAAATCCAAATTTTTTTTTATCTCAATTTTACATCCTGATCGATTGCAGTAAAGATCCTTTGTAGGAGCGTTGGTAGGATTTTAATGAAATCACACTTTTTAAAAGCGGTGACACGGAGCAGAAATAAAGACAGAAACTGGTGACGTTGCTTATTCTGCAGTGAATTTCTCAAATGGCCTTTAAAGAGTTATTGATGCCTCTTTGGGCAGGACGTTACTCACTTTCCTGGATTTGACCACAAAAAGCAAACAGAATGAAAGGAAAGCTGAACATGAACCAAAAACAGACCCTTTCAGAGAACAAAGGATCTTTCTGCACTGCTCTCTGAATTAAAGTGGCTCCAGCACAGATGAACCAGGAACACCTTTGAAAGAGAAACACGACAAACTGGACCACAGTTTGTCAGCGTTTATGTTACCCAGTCCTAGTGCTCGTTAGCTCTGCTGGTGACCTGTCCAAGGTGTACACCGCCTCTCAACCTGTGATAGTCGCAGCCAGATGAAGAGATGAATAAATGTCAGGCAGATGAAACTCAATGAGAGCATTTTAGCAAATCACAAGCTTTGAAAGTAAAAAACAGCTCTGTGAGATGGAGGCGGAGCTTCATTTTAGACACACCCCACTCAGGACCCTGGACCTCTATCTGCCTGTATATAATCATCCATAATGCACATCTAAGAAAACACTGCAGCATCAGTCTGGATCTCACAGACAGTTATAGAAAAGGCTGAACTGACAGTTGGTAGATGGACTCCAACAAGCCTTAGAAAAGCAAAGCAACAGTTGTGGCTGTGTCGGTATTTCACTGATGACTACACCAGCACATCTGGAATATCACTCCATTCATTTTACTACAATTAAACACGTGCTGTTTCCTTTTATTTATTTAATTTTTTTAAGTTGAATTAATTGATTATTTTATCCACAGAAAATATCTTATTTCAGTCATTTTTCATTCAAAGACTGCTAATTTCCTGCTACCAAGTTATTATTGTTTCTATCATCGTGTAAACCTAAAAACCGAGGTGACAAAAATAATCAATTGTAATTTTTGTCTTCATGTTCAGTAGTTATTGCTTATTTTAGATTAAATTGACGGGATTGGAAGTGATGATTAGCAGCAGCACCAGAGTGAAGCTGTTGGCAGGAGACCCATGCACCCACTGCGTCTTTGAGTCAGTCTGAGTGTGGACTCCATGATGTTCACGTCAGCTGTCTCCGTGTGTAGGTACACCTCAGAGAGCAGCATGAATCGTTCACCAGGGCAGCCCTCCTCCTATCGCTCTGACGAGGAGCTGATGGCCGTGCTGGACAGTCTGAGGGGAGGAGGTGTCAACGGCATCTCTGGTGACCCCTTATCCAAACTCCCACTTCCCCACAAGTTGGCAATCCTGGCCACAATGGACGAGGTGAGTCCTCCCACACGTGACAGGTGGGCAGCTTTTCCACATTACTGAAGCGTGCAGCGTTCGTACACTTCACAAGAGCATTTCTAATAGTCTTTGTGAAAGATTCACTGAACAGATATCTGTGCTTCCTGCTGTTCCTGCACACACACACACACACACTAGCAGTGCTGCTCTTATCCTGGTTTCTCTCGTGTGATTCAGATCCGCTGGCTGCTGGAGGATGAGATCGTCTCTGCTCTGCGTCACTCTCGGGTCATCGGCCCGGCCACGCTGCAGAAAGTGGCGGAGCACGTTTTACGCTCCAGCGGTCGACCGCACTGTCACTGTGAGGAAGTCCCGCTTCAGTTTGTCTTTGGGCCTGAACAGTCGCTGGAAAAATTCAAAGAGGCAAGAAGAACAAACAGGATTTAAACTTGAGACACAAAGTTTCTCCAGGAATGTTCTACAAAAACATGTCTGCACATATTTGTATGAGAACATGATAGGAGTTAATTAATGAATCTTTAATTTTGTTCTTGCATATGTGCCTACAGGCTGATTCACAGGCATGCACAGAGGTTTGTTACTTCTGTATAGATGGACGTATGAATATAAAGTACAACGTTTGTTTATCTTGCAGGAGTTTCGTAGGATGTCTTTCTCTGGCTATGTGTTAAATGGAGAACAGGCCGGCTTCTACTATATGTCTCTGAGCAGACTGCACCCTCAGAGGATCCGAGAGACCGAGAGGCTGTCTGAGAGCACTGCATCCCCCCCACAACAGCCTGCTGCCGCCACCATATCCTGCAGTGCTGCAGCTCAGGCGGAGACCACGACGCTCGAGAGCGAAGCAGAAGCTCAGGCCGACAGTGAGGTTAGATACATCAGTGACTGTGATGTGCAGAGGAGGGAAAATACATCAGATCAGCCTTCATCTGTCCAGCTGTGCATTCAGTTTGTTTTTATGTTATTATTGACATCAGCATAAATCCATGATCGGAAATAAATCAGGTTAAATTTTAAGACGTATAGTTGGTAGAGTTTATCTGCAGGAGTTTATCAGACAGAATGACTAACTTTTACTTGAACTCTGTGCAGAGTGAGGACAGGAAGCCAGTCAGTGACACGACTCCGGACGCTGGTGAATCAGTTGCAGCCTTGAAGCCTGAAGCAGATGACTCTGTTAGCATGGTTGGGGACAGAGGTCAGCCCAGTACCCCCCAGCTGCAGGCAGAGAGCTGCACAGAGGCCAGCTCACCCCCAAAGACCCCCTCGAGTGTCAGCCTGGCTGAGTCCGTGCAGTCGGCCTCTCACAGTGAGTTTCACATTCATACCTGTTTAGGTTTGCTTGTTTCACTGTTTTGTTGCACGTGTGTCATCATCATGTCCAGTGATGATGACACACCTTACATTTGTACTTTATTCATTCCAGAAGTTGGTCAGTAAAAAAAGAAACTTCATATAAAAAGATAAATATAATGCATAATAAATCTTAATAAATACAAGTATTAAAAAAATAAAGTCCGTGTAAAAGTAAAATGTGAAGATATTGTAACAGTAACCGATTCTTTCAGCGTGGTGCACCGTTCGGGTTTCAGCTCTGTAGTTTAACCTGCGTAGAACAGAGACGCGCTCCTCTATCACTTCTTGTTTTCTCTCCTCAGGTGGCGGCAAACTCAGGCCGAGTCGAGTCCAGAGTGTCGTCTCCAGCCAAGGCAGCCTGGACTCAGACATGCAGGGTAAGTGCTGCACAAAGCTGAGTGAGAGGCTCCCTGTGGGGGAGAGTCATAGAAACACCTGAAAGGTTCAAAGTGTCTGCTTTACAGAGTCTTAATTCTTATGTTATAGACGGTTCATGTCAATGCGTCTTCAGAAGAATGGTGGAAACATGTTAAATACAGACGTAATGCTGTGTTGACAGGTTATGATGGTGGCAGCAGCGACTCTGAGTGTGAGAGCTCCACCCTGGATGAACAGGAGTGCCAGGCCCGGCTTATGCCAGACTTCTGGCTCATTGTTAAGATCCACCAGGACAGAGTGACGGTGTACTCCCACTCCAGGTCAGAGTCATTTAGTGATTCCCATTTTTCATTCATTTAGTAACAAGTGACCTAAAAACAACTATACAGGTTTTAATTGAAGCAACTGTAACAAGTTTTCAAAGAAGCCCCTGTTTAAGGATCCGTTTTTATTTTTATAGACATGAAAAATCAGAACCGTTTAAAGCAGGGTGTCGGACTCCAGGCCTCGAGGGCCGGTGTCCTGCAGGTTTTAGATCTCACCCCGGGTCAGCACACCTGGATCACATGATGAGTTCATTACCAGGCCTCTGGGGAACGTCACGACCAGGGCTCTAGAGTGCCACCAATTTGGTTGCAAATGCGACCAAATATTTCAGTGGTGCGACTAAAAAAAAATATTTGGTTGCACCTGTGCGACCAACTGTTCAGGTAGCAAAAAAAAAAATCTGCAACCTTCCCTGTGGTCAACAACAGACACACATTATGCCCCTATCGTGGACTAAACCAATCAGAGATAGTCAGGGGCGGGACCTCTCTGATTGGCCGTGGTCCAGTTGAAAGTGCAGGTGGAAGTGGGAGGTGAGTAGCTTGAATAAAGCGATATTATTCATTAAATCCTGACTTTTAAATATAACTGTGTTTTGTCAGAAACGCCAGATTCTCAGATTAAAGCTCACAAAACCATTTCAACAACAACCAAACAGCAGATGAGAGCAGGTACACGGACTCCACACAAAGACGTAAACACAGACCGACGCATCAGGATCAGCTTTGTCTTTCTCGGCTTTCTCACCCGACGTAGACGGACACGCTGTCGGAGCTCAGCGATCCTGATGCGTCCGGTCCGCGCTGTGTTCACGTCTTTTTGCGCTGATTCTGAGCTGCAGGTTTTGTCTCTCCAACCAAAATCCACCGAGCCAGCAGCAAAAGAAGCAGCAAACTGCGCTTCACATTTGATCAATGTCGTCATGAATTTTGCTGTTTTGCTTCCACGACTATTAAAATCACACTTCATGCACAGCTAGCTCTCTCTCTCTCTCTCTCTGTACTTCAAGAACAGTTTCCGTCTCCAATCTCTGTTTTCTGTATTATTCAGTCGCTTATTACCCACCAGTCTACCGCTGTTTACAGCGCTGTGGCTGCTGTCTTTTTCTTTTTCACTTAAATGTCCTCGGACAAGAAAGCCTATTTTTTCTGTTGTTCAATACTGAAGAAATTTAAACTTTATATGCAGAACATTGTAGAATATTTTTAAGGTTTTCTGCTATAAAAAGCCAGACCAGGAAAATCTCCTTCATGTTTTTCTGTTTTATTCTCAGTTACTTTCACACAAAGGCATCTGCTGTGATGTTCACAATTCTGATGAAGTCAGTGCTGATAAATGATCAGAATTATAATATTTCTGACTGTCTGAGGCTAAGTTGAATCGAATCGGGACTTTGAAAACCTGAATCGAATGGATTGTAGAAATCAGTGATGATACCCAGCCCTAGTGAGCCGCCTAGGCCCGACAGAAGTGGATGTAGCTGTAATAGGAAAAGAACTATTGCTAACTTTTCTGTTAAGGCCGGATCCTTCTGAAATTCATAGCCAGTGCTCTGACACGGTGTCATCAGTCTTTGAATGCTGAAAAAGCACATTATATAAATTATTATAAAATTTGTGTGCGCCTAACTTTTGTGCCGGTACGCCTAACTTTAAAAAGTTAGGCGTACCGGCACGCCCATGGCAAAAAGTTAGTCTAGAGCCCTGACGGCATGCTGAGGAAGTAATTTAGCCGTTTAAATCAGCTGTGATGGATCACATCTAAAACCTGCAGGACGCCGGCCCTCGAGGCCTGGAGCTGGACAGTCCTGACTTGCAGAGAGGTAGACGTTGATAAGTCAGATTGGACTTCTCTTTTTTCACATTTGTGCACTCAGATATTAAATGCATTATTCATTTGCAACACAATTTTCACTACACAAGCTTCTCATTTTTCGTTTTTAGTGGTAATAGTTTTTGACCTGGCTGCTCAAAGATTTGCTTTAAACCTCTCTGAGAAGCGGAGATATTAAACTCATGTAATATTTTTCATGTATGGTTTATAAACATGAACTCTGTGAATAGCTTTGCTCTGACTTTCTGTGACTTCTTCCAGACTAAGTCCAGACTGGTAACCAGTTATTCTTAATTGAAACACTTACTACATACCTTATTATTGCATGTTGTTACTGTAACTTCTAGTATGTGCTTCGTGACCATGAAAGGATTTGATCCATGAAACATCACAGTGCTAAAAGATTTACTTCCAGTTATTTGAAGTTCTTATTATTTAACAGTACAGTCTGTTTGTAGGTCATGTTGTCAGGTGTAATGGTATTTCTGGATGGCTCCCAGTTATCAGCTCTGTAGCTCTTGTAACCCTTGTGGCTCTTCCGGTTTCTGTCATATCAAAGTCGAGTTTGGATCAGAAGTTAGTGATGGCGGTCTCGGTCGATGCATGTACGCTTGGAAAAACAGTCGACTGATATATACTACGGTGTCAAACTCGCCATTAATGGGAGGTCGCCAGATGTTATCTTTATGAGGGAAAGTCTATCAAATACAAATGTTGTTTTCCTTTGACTCTTTCTTATTTTTCATTTTTCTTTTAGTCAAACGTTTTTCCTTTCTGACACTAGAGGCACTAAAAACAAGTCTGAGCTTCCTTTCATAACTTTGATCACGGCTGTTCATCCTTTGGGTGTGTTGTGTCGTTACAGATGCTTCAGTGAGGGAAAAGAGGTCGGCACCGAGGAGCTGGAGAAGAAGGAGGAAGAGCAGGAGTTGCCTGAATGCTTACAGCTGCATCAAATGGTGGTCAGGAAGATCGGAGAAATGTGCAGAGTTGTGAATCAGGTAGTTACTGCAGCACCCCAAGCTGCGTCTCTTTCATTGTTTGTAGCAGCATAATGTCCTCGTAAGTGGACATCAGGCCCTTGTAGAGCAAAATTGAGTATTTTAGTCTAAATAACCCAAAATGTGACGTCCACATATGTGGACGCAGGTCCTAGGAGGTTAATTGCTGGATCATTTTCAGACATTTAAGAGGATTGAAACTTGCATTTTCAGTCTACTGCTCGGTGTTTGCACACTCTGTGCTTTTGTAGCGTATGCTGCTCCAGGACCTGCACGACAGCCATCTGTGTAACAAGCTGCTGGTGGCTGAGAGTGAGGAAGACATCTGGAAGAGTGAGCCTCACTGCAGGCAGAGGCTCAACACCGCTGATGGTGAGTGAGAACAAGCTGCAGGTAGTTTTACAGTGTTTTATATTAACGCTGGGATTCCTCACAAAGGGTTTCAGAGCCTATAAGACATTTGCAGTCTTCTGTCATGTTGCACTCTGCAGTTAGTCCTCTGCAAATAAAGTTGTAAATATTGGTATTTCTCTAACCACAGACTACAGCACAGAGGAGAGCTACCAGGCCAGAGATTATCTGGCTGCTACCATGCAGTTTATCCCAGGGCACTTTGCCTGCGATGTGGTTTGGCGCACAATCATCCACATTCACCCCCGCCTCAAGATGGGACCCAACATGGGAGTGGCCAGAGGTGAGAGGAACGTCCGGGTGCTCGGCTTTAAACGCGTGCAGTCATTTCAGTTCAGTGTATGATAAATCTCTTCTTACTCCGAGGAGTCGCTGTGTAGGATTTAAATGGCTCCAAAGCAAAAAAAGTAATTTGTAATTCTGTTATTAAATGTGCACCCGTAGCTATGAATCCATGCGTTTTAATTAGCTTTAACTGGGAACATGTGGACTCTTTTTCATGGCTCACTGCCATATTTTCGCTCAGGTTATGATCCAACTTTTTCAATTCCAGTATGATACTGAGGGCTGGACTAATCTTTGATACAGAGAGCTGAAGAAATAAGTGCTTGTGACTGAGCAGTGACTCGAGTCACAGCAGCGACTGCTGTAATGTCCTGTTGGACGCTGGTTGTTGCAGTGGGCTGCAGTTGGGACTGTGGTTGTACTGAGTGTGTACTTGATGTGCAGTTCTCATATTTACATCAGTTATGTGCTTATTAGAATCTTTCTCTGTTTCAATCCAGCGAAGATGATGTTCCTAAATCAGTGGATTTGTTCTGTAAACGTGGATGTTTCTGTCTTCCTGTCGCAGCGATCCAGGCCCTGCGCTCTGTGTTGAATGCCTTCTGCGTGGTCAACAGGAAGAACATGTTTGTCTACCAGGAGCGTTCCACTAAATCAGTCTTCTACCTCAGGTTTGACTCTCTGTTACTTCTTTTCTTCTCCAGTGGGTCCAGTTTTGTCCCCAAAGTATTTTTCAGCATTTCGCCCCCGATGCTTAAAGAAAGCTCCCAGTATAAACTTCCCAGTATAAGTTCCCAGTATAAACTTTCCTCTATATTGCGAGAGCTTTGTGAAGATTGTTGTGACACGGCTCTCCTTGACTTTTTTCCATCTCGTTTGCTGGAAGCAAAAATCCACCCACAGATGTTCTTACAACAACAGTGTGGTGGAGGAGAAATCCGACTTCCTGGTAATTGAACTGCTGTCAAACAGGACATCGCAAGGAAACAATTTTGTGATGTTTGTGCCAGATGGAGGAGCTTCCAAATCGCAGTGTTCACTCTGAGGCTGGAGCCAGCGTTTCCTCTCATGCTTGCTGACGCAGTTCCCCGTTCACTTCACAGTGAAACACAGTCAGTTAACTTACTGTGTTGTGTTTAACTAAAGATTTGCTGGAGTTGAACACAACACTTTGTGTGCGTGTTTGTTTGATTCATAAGGTGGAGTCCACGGCATTGAAATGTGGGTTTTTGATGTATTTGGAAAAGAAAATATTTTATTTGCATAAGAACCGTCGTCAAATGTTATAAATCGGCCTGACAGGCATGCAGTCATTGTTCTTTACAAACCAGCAGTGTGTCATCCCAACATTAGCATCGAATCTTTTCTATTTAGTTTCTTTGTTTATTTAAGTCGCACATCCTCAGCAATCGCTCTCCTTAGAACGCACCTGCGGCAGACGGTCTTTGGTTTGAAGGGTTTGTCACTGGAGAAATAGCTGAGACGGTCACGATGGTTCCATTTCAGTTGTTATTCAGGACGTCTCTGGATGTGGTGCAGAGGGAAAGCACGAAGCATGTGCTGCTGCTGCACACAGGTGATCAGCTGATGATCGTATCAGCTGTTTCATTGTGTGTTGTTCTGCAGGAAAAGCCTAAAATCCCTTGTTTGAGAATAAAACAGGAAACAAACAACAGAATACGGAGTTTCATGTAAATCAGTCTGTGTGTGAATGTGTGTATTTATATAGATTATTGAGGTGATGTAGTGACGATAAAAACAGCGGCGAGACGTATGTAATGTTACACCTCAGCAGCATCTTTGCTCCGACATGAATTTGTGATGAGGATTCAAGCGTACGTATTGATTGGAGCGTGAGTGATTAGAGCAGTTTATCTACACTCAGAGTGGCAGCACATCGACGTTTCTCTGCACAGGCAAAGCAGAAAGTAAGTATTGTAATTTACCTCTAATGTGTTTCAGATATGCAGCATTTCTTTAACATCACTGAGTGAGTTTCAGATAGAATAGCCTGAGAAGCAGCAACAAATTGTGTGACATTTGTCGTAATGGTGCGGGCAGAGATGGTTCTCTCTTCTTAAATACATGATTATTACCAGCTCATCCAGAAAAACATCAACTTACCTCCTCGTGCTCTTTCCAGACTCTGTGAAACGTCACTAACAGGGAAGTACTCCGACATGGACGGGAACCTCCACGTGCCTCGCTGCATCGGGCTCGCCAGGAGTCAAGAGCCTTCGATGTCCGAGGACTCTGTAGTAAGTGACCAAGTCTGTTCACCACTGACTGCAACCAGTAACAGACCATTTCACTGTGAGATGTGGGGACTGTGTGATGATGTAAGCCAGGATAGGCAAAGTTAGATGCAGGTTCCACACAAACGTCTACATTCTGAAACATTTAGAGTTTTTGTGTATATAAAACTCAAAGATGACGATAAGGTTTTTGTTCAGAGTCTTAGTCGGTTTGAGAGGTGCAGGCATGGGTGGAGAGTGGGCAGACAGGTAAGTATCAAGAGAGGCAAGGATCCAGAAATGAGGCTGACAGTTTGCTGGCGGCCACACGGGGGGAAATTTACTGAACAAGGAAAATCTCCGATAATTGACTGGGAGCATAATTTGAGCCTAAATTGCTTTGACGACTGTAACGTTCTGGCAGAGACGGTGTATGAGCTGGTCCTTAAATACTGCAGGGTGATGAGGTGGTAAAGCACAGGTGTGCCAAACCTGCCCACAGGCATGAACCTGAGCTGCAGAAGGAGAGAGGCAGAGTATGTGCCAGGCAGGGAAGGCTGGGACGGATCAAACGTATGAGACTGTTCAGCTTGATTTGAATCCCATTTTTCACAGTTTATCTGCAGCACTATTCCTTTAATCTTATCAACGTGTCATTTTATCATGTGTTTCTGTTGGTTGGTGGACTTATGTTAAAACAGCAATTATGCCATTAAGATGATCTCGCTGGAATTTGTTCTCTCTGAGGGCCACAGGCTTAGTTTCCCAGACATGGATTAAGTCTACTCTCGGACTAAGATCTGCTCTTAGAGTAAAAGTTTCACTTGTCAGACCACTAAAGCTGGACCATAGGTGCATCTACTGAAAATCTCGGATGAGTTTGAATCTCAGTGGTCAGGGTTCGAGCTTCATCAAAATGCAGTTGAGAAGAAGGTGAGATAGGCTTTTGAAATTGATACCATAGTTGTATCTACTGGGAGGCTGAAGGGTAGCACTGGTGGAGACCAGTATCTTCCTTTAATTTCCCACTCTTCTGTGAAATGCTTCAAGGACTTCCTCCCGATAATAAACCACAGTGTGCACATGAAGGTTTGCTGCTTAATTGGATTAATAAAACAGGGATTTTAAGTCTTCTGGAAGTTTCCTGTAGTCAAAGGTCAGAGAATTCAGGCAAGTTTTAGTTCAGTGACTGTAATTCCAGGTCCGGTGGTTCTGTGCACCTTATCTGATGTTCTGAAAGGGAGATTATACCCGAGCCTGTCAGTCACTGGGTGCAGTCGATAAGGCAGGAAAGCAAGACGTTTTCAGCTGCGTTCCCTCAGATTCACTCACGGAACGGCTGATGGACAGTTTTGGAAAGCACTTACATTAAGCAGCAGAAGTAAATCTCATCTTCCTCTCAGCATATTTCCAGAGGATCCTGTGCCCATGGAACGGGCAGAAAGGACAACGTGAAGCGAAGTATGAAGGACTGAATATTTGTCAGCACAAGCAGAGAGAGCAAACAGATGTCTATCATAATATGAACATGCACACTGTTTACCAGATTAAGCACGGGGGAGGGTTTTGGTACATTGGCAGGAGGCATGAGCACATTTGATGCCAAGTCCATGTACATATACCTCCCACAGAGATGCTCTGTCACACACAAATTAAAGGATACCGGTGTAATCTGCATTGAGGTTTGAAATCAGAGTACTGTTGCCAAATCTTTGATGTGTCTTTCAGGGCTCCAGGTCTTCTTTGGAGGGCTCTCGGCCAGTTGGACAAGTAGATAAGCACATCCTGCTGCTGGTGCATGGAGTGGGAAGTGCAGGTGAGAACTGGGAAACATCAGGGCTTGAGAATCATTTCCAAGTTGTAATAGTGCGTTCCAAATGAAGTCAGAATTATTTTCCCAGGCGGAAACGCCCTCTCAGCTCAGAAAGTTGGAGCAGCTCCACCAACACGAGTTAATAAAGTAAAAAGGCGGCAATGAACGTAAACATCAGTAAAACTGTGAAACTTTTAATCTGTACAGTTCTTCACATCACAGGCTCTATCCACTAATGTGCTGTTTTATAGTAAGGAAAAGTATTGTGCTGTATTGATCGTAATGTACAAATTGCTCTACCTCGCTAGCAAGCCAAACAAATTCTGTTTTTCTTTGATTTTCTGATTTGGCCACGATAATGAAGCCAATTTGGGAGTGATGTCACTATGAGTAGCTGAGATTTTCATATTTTCCAGGTGAGAAATAAAAGCGCTCATGTGCTAGATTGGACTAAAATGATCAGATGTCCACCGGACAGAGAATATGCTCGATGCAAATCTAAAGTAGTTTTCACCGAAGGTTTTTAATGCATAAAAAAAGCAGAAATCATCCATGTGATGGAGAATGCATATGGTTCAAAGGCTGCCTGCAGTAGTAATAGTGTCCTTTGCTGCAGCCTTTGTGGTTCATTGTCAAACATTTCATTTCAATATTTGTGAAGAAGCAAGCCCAGCACAATATCACCTCCTGTAGAATAATGTCATTAAAAGGCAGCAGCTTAATCTGCTCATCTTCATGTTTGTCTTAAAGACTAAAGCACTGAAACACAATCACCTCCTGATGGTGAACACAACTCCTGCACTGGTTTTAGTGGGACAATATTTAAATAACCATTACTTAAAGTATGAGGGGAAAAGCAAACCACAGAATCAAAGCAGCTGATGTCAAAGCCAATTCAGCTTTTACACCAATTAAATTACAAATTGGTGACTTAAAGCCTGACCTGCAGATCGCTGCTTCTCACACTATAGACACAGATGCTGCATCCAGACTCGTGAAATGGTAAACGGACGGTATTTCTATTTTCTCTTTTCTATACTTTTCGTCTTTGCTGAGAACTGAAAGCACTTCCTTACAACAAGACACACACACACAAACACTCGGTGCTTTATTTTGTCCACTTTAGGTGCTTTTTACCTGATGCGTGCACACACCCATCACACTCTGATGGTTGCATCAGGAGCAATTTGGGGTTTAGTATCTTGCCAAAAGGCCCAAAGGACTCTTTGTCATGTGGGTTCAGCTCGAACCTCCTCATCTTTAAGCAGAACGTAAGGATGCATTTGTAATGGTATTTCTAAATATATATATTTTATGCAACTATGTTGTAAACATAAGATAACATAAGGGTACACCACATACCCTGTGTCATAAACAATGTTCCCTCTAATGTTTCACGTGTCTGAGCGAACACACAAACTCCCTGAGCCGACACTTGGACCACTGTGAGCAACAGCAGACGTGAGCACTGTGGTCACGCCAGCATCCAAGTTACATGGTTATTAAAATAATCAAATTACAGCGTTTATGTTAGACTACTTTTAATTAACTGCTTCAGCCCACTTACAATGAAATTTAAAGAAGATCTTGTTGATGACCTGTGCAGCATGTTAACACTATTGGAAGGAAAAATAACTTTAACTTTTTATATATTTATAAAGCTCTGACTTGTATTGTGAGTCTGTGGTCTGGGAGAGAGTCTGTAACTCTGTCTGTAAAATACAGTTAATAATGACCAATGTTGGGCAATTAATTATATAGTTACTTCTTCAAAAAAGTAACTGAGTTATGCAAACAAGTGTTTTTGCAGCTGTTTACCTAAAAATGCAGCCAAGGCTTTTTTAAACAAACATTTCAAACTATTTACAGAACAATCAGCTGTTCTGCATCAAATCTGATGCCACACAAATTATTTGTGCCGCTCCAAAAATAATTTGTGTCCACTATGAGATGAAGGAGAACAACAGCCTGATACCTGCAGGCCTGACAGCAGCAGATGTATCACTGCTGTAACACCTGTAACACTCAGCAGGCGCCTCATTGTTCTGACACACAACAACACTACTGACTACACACTGACTACACACTGACTACACACTGACTACACTCTCACTACACACTGACTACACACTCACTACACACTGACTACACACTGACTACACCCTCACTACACTCTCACTACACACTGACTACACTCTCACTACACACTGACTACACACTAACTACACACTCACTACACTCTCACTACACACTCACTACACTCTGACTACACACTCACTACACACTGACTACACACTCACTACACACTGACTACACACTGACTACACCCTCACTACACTCTCACTACACACTGACTACACGCTGACTACACACTGACTACACACTGACTACACTCTCACTACACACTGACTACACACTGACTACACTCTTACTACACACTGACTACACACTGACTACACACTCACTACACACTGACTACACACTGACTACACACTGACTACACACTGACTACACTCTCACTACACTCTCACTACACACTGACTACACACTGACTACACACTGACTACACACTAACTACACACTGACTACACTCTCACTACACACTGACTACACTCTCACTACACACTGACTACACACTGACTACACACTGACTACACTCTCACTACACACTGACTACACTCTCACTACACACTCACTACACACTGACTACACACTGACTACACTCTCACTACACACTGACTACACTCTCACTACACACTCACTACACACTCACTACACACTCACTACACACTCACTACACACTGACTACACACTGACTATACACTGACTACACTCTCACTACACACTGACTACACACTGACTATACACTGACTACACTCTCACTACACACTGACTACACACTGACTACACTCTCACTACACACTGACTACACACTGACTATACACTGACTACACTCTCACTACACACTGACTACACACTGACTACACTCTCACTACACACTGACTACACACTGACTACACACTGACTACACTCTCACTACACACTCACTACACACTGACTACACACTCACTACACACTCACTACACACTGACTACACTCTCACTACACACTCACTACACACTGACTACACACTCACTACACACTCACTACACACTGACTACACACTGACTATACACTGACTACACTCTCACTACACACTGACTACACACTGACTACACTCTCACTACACACTGACTATACACTGACTACACTCTCACTACACACTGACTACACACTGACTACACACTGACTACACTCTCACTACACACTGACTACACACTGACTACACACTGACTACACTCTCACTACACACTCACTACACACTGACTACACACTGACTACACTCTTACTACACACTGACTACACACTGACTACACACTACACACTGACTACACTCTCACTACACACTGACTACACACTGACTACACTCTTACTACACACTGACTACACACTGACTACACACTACACACTACACACTGACTACACTCTCACTACACTCTCACTACACTCTCACTACACACTGACTACACACTGACTACACACTACACACTACACACTGACTACACTCTCACTACACTCTCACTACACACTGACTACACACTGACTACACTCTTACTACACACTGACTACACACTGACTACACACTACACACTGACTACACACTGACTACACACTGACTACACACTGACTACACACTCACTACACACTGACTACACACTGACTACACACTAACTACACACTGACTACACTCTCACTACACACTGACTACACACTGACTACACTCTCACTACACACTGACTACACACTAACTACACACTGACTACACTCTCACTACACACTGACTACACACTGACTACACTCTCACTACACACTGACTACACACTAACTACACACTGACTACACTCTCACTACACACTGACTACACACTGACTACACTCTCACTACACACTGACTACACTCTCACTACACACTGACTACACACTAACTACACACTGACTACACACTGACTACACTCTCACTACACACTGACTACACACTGACTACACACTGACTACACTCTCACTACACACTGACTACACACTGACTACACACTCACTACACTCTCACTACACACTCACTACACTCTCACTACACTCTCACTACACACTGACTACACTCTCACTACACACTGACTACACACTAACTACACACTGACTACACACTGACTACACTCTCACTACACACTGACTACACTCTCACTACACACTGACTACACACTGACTACACACTGACTACACTCTCACTACACACTGACTACACTCTCACTACACACTGACTACACACTGACTACACACTGACTACACTCTCACTACACACTCACTACACACTGACTACACTCTCACTACACACTGACTACACACTAACTACACACTGACTACACACTGACTACACTCTCACTACACACTGACTACACTCTCACTACACACTGACTACACACTGACTACACTCTCACTACACACTGACTACACACTGACTACACACTGACTACACTCTCACTACACACTGACTACACACTGACTACACACTGACTACACTCTCACTACACACTGACTACACACTGACTACACACTGACTACACTCTCACTACACACTGACTACACACTGACTACACTCTCACTACACACTGACTACACACTGACTACACACTGACTACACTCTCACTACACACTGACTACACTCTCACTACACACTCACTACACACTAACTACACACTGACTACACTCTCACTACACACTGACTACACTCTCACTACACACTGACTACACACTGACTACACACTGACTACACTCTCACTACACTCTCACTACACACTGACTACACACTGACTACACTCTCACTACACACTGACTACACACTGACTACACACTAACTACACACTGACTACACACTGACTACACTCTCACTACACACTGACTACACACTGACTACACACTAACTACACACTGACTACACACTGACTACACACTAACTACACACTGACTACACACTGACTACACACTAACTACACACTGACTACACACTGACTACACTCTCACTACACACTGACTACACACTGACTACACTCTCACTACACACTGACTACACTCTCACTACACACTCACTACACACTGACTACACACTGACTACACTCTCACTACACACTGACTACACACTAACTACACACTGACTACACTCTCACTACACACTGACTACACTCTCACTACACACTCACTACACACTGACTACACACTGACTACACACTCACTACACACTGACTACACACTGACTACACTCTCACTACACACTGACTACACACTGACTATACACTGACTACACTCTCACTACACACTGACTACACACTGACTACACTCTCACTACACACTGACTACACACTGACTACACACTGACTACACTCTCACTACACACTGACTACACACTGACTACACTCTCACTACACACTGACTACACACTGACTACACTCTCACTACACACTGACTACACACTGACTACACTTTTACTACACACTGACTACACACTGACTACACACTACACACTGACTACACTCTCACTACACACTGACTACACTCTCACTACACACTGACTACACACTGACTACACACTACACACTGACTACACTCTCACTACACACTGACTACACACTGACTACACACTGACTACACTCTCACTACACTCTCACTACACACTGACTACACACTGACTACACTCTCACTACACACTCACTACACACTGACTACACTCTCACTACACACTCACTACACACTGACTACACACTGACTACACTCTCACTACACACTGACTACACTCTCACTACACACTGACTACACACTGACTACACTCTCACTACACACTGACTACACACTGACTACACTCTTACTACACACTGACTACACACTGACTACACACTACACACTGACTACACTCTCACTACACACTGACTACACACTGACTACACTCTTACTACACACTGACTACACACTGACTACACACTGACTACACACTGACTACACACTACACACTACACACTGACTACACTCTCACTACACTCTCACTACACACTGACTACACTCTTACTACACACTGACTACACACTGACTACACACTGACTACACACTACACACTACACACTGACTACACTCTCACTACACTCTCACTACACACTGACTACACTCTTACTACACACTGACTACACACTGACTACACTCTCACTACACACTGACTACACACTGACTACACTCTCACTACACACTGACTACACACTGACTACACACTGACTACACTCTCACTACACACTGACTACACTCTCACTACACACTCACTACACACTGACTACACACTGACTACACTCTCACTACACACTGACTACACACTAACTACACACTGACTACACTCTCACTACACACTGACTACACTCTCACTACACACTCACTACACACTCACTACACACTGACTACACACTGACTACACACTCACTACACACTGACTACACACTGACTACACTCTCACTACACACTGACTACACACTGACTATACACTGACTACACTCTCACTACACACTGACTACACACTGACTACACTCTCACTACACACTGACTACACACTGACTACACACTGACTACACTCTCACTACACACTGACTACACACTGACTACACTCTTACTACACACTGACTAC
This sequence comes from Aulonocara stuartgranti, assembly GCF_965226115.1. Lineage (NCBI taxonomy): Eukaryota > Metazoa > Chordata > Actinopteri > Cichliformes > Cichlidae > Aulonocara > Aulonocara stuartgranti. The sequence goes on along the minus strand of NC_138951.1, from coordinate 41,924,063 downwards.
ACACTGACTACACTCTCACTACACTCTCACTACACTCTCACTACACACTGACTACACTCTTACTACACACTGACTACACACTGACTACACACTGACTACACACTACACACTGACTACACACTGACTACACTCTCACTACACACTCACTACACACTGACTACACACTGACTACACACTAACTACACTCTCACTACACACTGACTACACTCTCACTACACACTGACTACACACTGACTACACACTGACTACACTCTCACTACACACTGACTACACTCTCACTACACACTGACTACACACTGACTACACTCTCACTACACACTGACTACACTCTCACTACACTCTCACTACACACTGACTACACTCTCACTACACACTAACTACACACTGACTACACTCTCACTACACACTGACTACACACTAACTACACACTGACTACACTCTCACTACACACTAACTACACACTGACTACACACTAACTACACACTGACTACACTCTCACTACACACTGACTACACTCTCACTACACACTGACTACACACTGACTACACACTGACTACACTCTCACTACACACTGACTACACACTGACTACACACTGACTACACACTGACTACACTCTCACTACACACTGACTACACACTGACTACACTCTCACTACACACTGACTACACTCTCACTACACTCTCACTACACACTGACTACACACTAACTACACACTGACTACACTCTCACTACACACTGACTACACACTGACTACACTCTCACTACACACTGACTACACACTAACTACACACTGACTACACTCTCACTACACACTGACTACACACTAACTACACACTGACTACACTCTCACTACACACTGACTACACTCTCACTACACACTGACTACACACTAACTACACACTGACTACACTCTCACTACACACTGACTACACACTGACTACACTCTCACTACACACTGACTACACACTGACTACACACTGACTACACTCTCACTACACTCTCACTACACTCTGACTACACACTAACTACACACTGACTACACTCTCACTACACACTGACTACACACTGACTACACTCTCACTACACACTAACTACACACTGACTACACACTGACTACACTCTCACTACACTCTCACTACACACTGACTACACACTGACTACACACTGACTACACTCTCACTACACACTGACTACACACTGACTACACTCTCACTACACACTGACTACACACTAACTACACACTGACTACACACTGACTACACACTCACTACACACTGACTACACACTGACTACACACTACACACTACACACTGACTACACTCTCACTACACACTGACTACACACTGACTACACACTACACACTGACTACACTCTCACTACACACTCACTACACACTGACTACACACTAACTACACACTGACTACACTCTCACTACACACTGACTACACTCTCACTACACACTGACTACACTCTCACTACACACTGACTACACACTGACTACACACTGACTACACTCTCACTACACACTGACTACACACTGACTACACTCTCACTACACACTGACTACACTCTCACTACACACTGACTACACACTGACTACACACTCACTACACTCTCACTACACACTGACTACACACTGACTACACTCTCACTACACACTGACTACACACTAACTACACACTGACTACACTCTCACTACACACTGACTACACACTGACTACACTCTCACTACACACTGACTACACACTGACTACACTCTCACTACACACTGACTACACTCTCACTACACACTGACTACACACTCACTACACACTGACTACACACTGACTACACTCTCACTACACACTGACTACACTCTCACTACACACTGACTACACACTGACTACACTCTCACTACACACTGACTACACTCTCACTACACACTGACTACACACTGACTACACTCTCACTACACACTGACTACACACTGACTACACTCTCACTACACACTGACTACACACTGACTACACTCTCACTACACACTGACTACACACTGACTACACACTGACTACACTCTCACTACACACTGACTACACACTGACTACACACTCACTACACTCTCACTACACACTGACTACACACTGACTACACACTGACTACACACTGACTACACTCTCACTACACTCTCACTACACACTGACTACACACTGACTACACTCTCACTACACACTGACTACACTCTCACTACACACTGACTACACACTGACTACACACTGACTACACACTCACTACACACTGACTACACACTGACTACACTCTCACTACACACTGACTACACACTGACTACACACTGACTACACACTGACTACACTCTCACTACACACTGACTACACACTGACTACACTCTCACTACACACTGACTACACACTCACTACACTCTCACTACACTCTCACTACACACTGACTACACACTGACTACACTCTCACTACACACTGACTACACACTAACTACACACTGACTACACTCTCACTACACACTGACTACACACTGACTACACTCTCACTACACACTGACTACACACTGACTACACTCTCACTACACACTGACTACACTCTCACTACACACTGACTACACACTCACTACACTCTCACTACACTCTCACTACACACTGACTACACACTGACTACACTCTCACTACACACTGACTACACTCTCACTACACACTGACTACACACTGACTACACTCTCACTACACACTGACTACACTCTCACTACACACTGACTACACACTGACTACACACTGACTACACTCTCACTACACACTGACTACACTCTCACTACACACTGACTACACACTGACTACACACTGACTACACTCTCACTACACACTGACTACACACTGACTACACACTCACTACACTCTCACTACACACTGACTACACACTGACTACACACTGACTACACTCTCACTACACTCTCACTACACACTGACTACACACTGACTACACTCTCACTACACACTGACTACACTCTCACTACACACTGACTACACACTGACTACACACTGACTACACACTGACTACACACTGACTACACACTGACTACACTCTCACTACACACTAACTACACACTGACTACACTCTCACTACACACTGACTACACACTGACTACACACTGACTACACTCTCACTACACACTGACTACACACTAACTACACACTGACTACACTCTCACTACACACTGACTACACACTGACTACACACTGACTACACTCTCACTACACACTGACTACACACTAACTACACACTGACTACACACTGACTACACACTAACTACACACTGACTACACACTGACTACACACTGACTACACTCTCACTACACACTGACTACACACTAACTACACACTGACTACACACTGACTACACACTGACTACACTCTCACTACACACTGACTACACACTGACTACACACTGACTACACTCTCACTACACACTGACTACACACTGACTACACTCTCACTACACACTGACTACACACTAACTACACACTGACTACACTCTCACTACACACTGACTACACACTGACTACACACTGACTACACTCTCACTACACACTGACTACACACTAACTACACACTGACTACACTCTCACTACACACTGACTACACACTGACTACACACTGACTACACTCTCACTACACACTGACTACACACTAACTACACACTGACTACACACTGACTACACACTAACTACACACTGACTACACACTGACTACACACTGACTACACTCTCACTACACACTGACTACACACTAACTACACACTGACTACACTCTCACTACACACTGACTACACACTGACTACACACTGACTACACTCTCACTACACTCTCACTACACACTCACTACACACTGACTACACACTGACTACACAAGATTTGTGCTAAACGTCACAAATCTCTCACATCTCAAACACGCCGTCACTCCTAAAACTTCCCCCTCCCTAAACAACTAAAGGCCATGTTGCCATATCGTTTTTTGATTGGTCCACATGGTAATTTTTGCACCAATAGGAAAGGCTGGGGGTGTTTTTGTCTTTGCTCACAGGCTTTCGAGCGTTTTCCTTATAAAACGCCGTTTTTACCGTTTCTTCCTGCAGTAAATATAAACAACGACAGTATTCAGGAAGAAAAACAAACATTGCAGATATTTTATCATAACTCTGGTTTTACGCGGCCGATCAACACAATTTAAAAACTGCTATAAAGTCCACACTTTGTCCGTCAGTTGTTCGTCTGTCCTGCTCACGTCTCCAATGGTCGTACACGTTGTCATTAACGTGGCTTCACTCCACATCAGCCGGTTTGCTAAAACACCGGCACATAAGGACGCTGTCATAGCCTGTCAGCGACGTTGATTGGCTGCGTATATACGAATGTGAATCGCATCATTGGCTGGACTTTGGGATAAGGTGGCATCGTTCTGATCACATACGGGAGCAGCCAGTCACTGACTCACACTGCAAAACTGAATCGTTAAAGTTTTCATTTTAATTTCAATTCAGGTTAGATTTATTTTTTTTGTTGTTTTTTTTTGTGCGCAATGCAGATTTTCTGTGCGCAGAGACCGAGCCAGCAGTGCACAATTGCGCACGTGCACAGCTTAGTGGGAACATTGGTCATAAATATAACTTGAAAATTCATATTTTTACCCCTCAGTACGGAAGAGGATTAGGGCCACTGGAAAAAAAAAGTGGGCACGTCTTTTTTTTTTTTTTCTCCTTTTCCTGAAGTCAGAATTCTGACTTTAATCTCAGATTATTATTGTTTCCAGTGGCCCTAATCCTCTTCCGTACCTCAGCCATAAAAGGCTGATGGGATATTGTTGTCACCCCACTGTGGGGGGTGGGGATGGGGGGGTGGGGGGGGTCAGCAGCATGAACATCTAAGTTTGTGAATAACTGGGAACGAGGCAACGTAGGAGCTTCAAATTGATGCCATTGGTGTTCAGATCTTAGTGACTTTGAGGGTTCTGCCAATCTTGTGAATGGCATGTCTGCTGGAGGGCAGCTTCTAGTGTTTTGAGTGGTGTAGAGCCCTCAAACTCCGTAGATGTCCATGCATTAGTAAGCTACTGAAAAACATGGTGACTGCATTGATGCATTGTTTCAATTAATGGCAGCAATGCAGCAACAACTTAACCTGCAGCAGTTAGTTAGGTTATCCTGGTGTTAATAACGGGCTTTGACATACATGTGGCAACATTTCCACATATGAACTTTGATTTCTTAAGGATAGTTGGGTCAAATGTTTTTTATAGATGTTCATGTTTCCTGCAGCCTAAGATGTAATGCGCTGTTATCTGTGACCATTGTCAGGCGCAGATTTTGCACAAAGCAGTTCTCAGTTTCTGAGGAGGCTTTTTAGTGCTGCGTAGCATTATGAAGGGCTTTGAGTGCTCAGGTCCATTTACCAGAAAACATAAATGAAGGCTTGTTGCACTGTGTGGCGCCCCTCAGTGCAACAAGCCGGTGGCTGATGCTGCTCCGCTGCACACACAGTGGTGAGGGGTGGAAACCTGCAGACAGTTTTGCTAACACCCTTCACTGCTCCTCTTCTCTCACTGAGTGTGACTTGGGGCGCTGACAGAGAAGGCAGTTGTCACCTACCTTGTTTACACATCTTTTGGGGAACAAGGGTTCTGTAGTCGAGGGGTGTGACTCCCAAATTGGACTCAATTTAGAGAGAAATGTTTTTCAGCCCTGCACACAACACAAACCCAACTACTGTGTGCACCTTAGTTTCATCACACTGAATAATCCCACTGTGTGTGTGCTTTAAACACGTCTTCCTTCAGCTAACTCATGTTAAAAATAGAAAGTCGAGACGTTTGGGTGTGAAGAGTTTCTGCTGCCCGGTGCTGTTCCTCCTGCGGACATGTTGATGGGGCTGTTGCACTGGGAATCTGTCTCAGGCAGACACGCTGGCCTCACTTCATGGTTTCTCAAAGCATAACTCATTAAAATCCTCCTCTGCTTCTTCCACTCATCATAGTCTGAAATGATCTTTATTCTGCAGTATCACTGGATGGCTGTATTAAAGTCTCCTCCATGTGTTTGTGTGATTAGTTTTCTTTTGTCAGCAGAAGAGCTGCTTTATTAAAGCAGACCCAACATTACTCCTTTACATGTTTTTTCTTATATAGAGTGCCACAGTAGTATCATGGTAATAGTTTCCAATATTGAGGTTAACGTATGTTTAAGCTGTGCGCCAGAGATGACCATATTAGGAATGTCCCCTCTCTGTGACATCATACAGAGCCGGAAGTAGAAAAAATGCCTCTGTGTTTAGAGCAACCACAGGGATTGATTGTGGATAACCTGACCTTGCTATTTGAAACCAAGGCCATGTTCAATATCAACATTCACCTTGGAAAGTATAAATATGTCTTTGAGAAACAAAGACGAGGTTCCCTTGAAATGCTCAGCAGAAGCAAACAAGAATAAAAATGTTTCCGTCTGGATTTGAAAATTCGTTTTCGAGACGTTCCTGAAACTATCATGTTTTTTATGCTGCATTATATGTGAAAGCTGCTTCCCCATACTTTGGTTTTGCCCTTGGCACCACAGGCAGTCCACTCCCCATCGATCCAAGGCGTCTCACTCACATCAGCAACGGGCCCATCTTAGCATCTTTAAGCAAAGACTGATATTTTTTCCCCTTGTTTTCGATTTCTTCTTTCTTTTCTCATTTGTTTCTATACAGCAAGATCCAAGCAAGGTGCTGTATCCTTACTTTATACTGGGTTTCTAGGTTCATACAATATTAGTGAGACAACCATCCTGTGGCAGAACCAGTGTCTGCAGCGTGGTGCAGTCATGTGCTTCCATCACAGGATGGTGAACACAAAAACATCGGGCTATAGACGTGACGTTGGCATGTTATTAGAGATCAATATCACATAGCTGGAGACTTTCTAAACATCTCGCACAGCTTGAAAGTTTCTGAACTTCACAAACAAGGACAGTCTTAAACCACTTGGACGGTCCCTTTGTAGGCAGAACCTTTGGATTATTTGACTTTGTCACAGGGGAGCAGTTTGCCTCATGCACTTGATCCTCTGAAGACTTTAATCGCTAACTTTCTGTCCCGTTTCTAATGCACTGGCAGAAGAGGTGAGGGTGACACAGGGCTCTTTTATCACCGTTTGTTCAGGTCCAGAGATCACAGACGAGCTGGTGAAGGTGCTGCGTAAGCGCCTGGATGAAACCACCTTGGACATCATCACTGTCATGCTTGTCAGGAACTGCAAGCTGACGCCAGCTGATGTGGAGGTACATTATGATTTTCACTTTTTAGGGGAACGTTGCTTTTGTGTTTCTGTGTGTGTGGTGTTCTTCTGTAGTTCTGTGTGCAGCGACTTGTACAGTGAAATGAGTAAACTGTGTCCTGCGTCTGGGTTGTATCCACCCTGGGGAATGCAGAAAGCACTCGTTTGCACTCAGACTACTGAAAATTGCTTCAGATAAAAGCCTTCACCAAATGTTGTCTGGTCAGTTCATCCAGCCGTCAGGATCTCCAGCCACTGAGGTGATGACCTTCAGCCTCCCCCAGTACTGTCTGCCCTGGCTGTCCGCTGTGGCTCACTACCTCAAACAGAACCTCCTCATCTTCCTGCACGTGCCCAAGTACACGGACATGAACACAGCACATCACTTCAAGGTACAACCTAACATTTCCCCTCATGCGTTCAGTTTAATATTAGTCTTTAAATCTTTAATAATACCTGGAATCAGCATGGTGTTAGTCAGGTGAGCAGAAAGAAATCTCGTTTGTTTCCAAAGGTTTTCAACCACAGTGACACTCTGTGATAAAACGCCAGCCTGTGGTGGAGAGTAATTACAAAAGACCTTTAATGATGGCTGCCTGTCATTACATTTCTATGTGAGCTGTGACGGTGCACCAGTATGCACAAAAACAGAACACCCTTTAAGTGGAGTTGAGCCTTCATTAAAACGCGAGTCCTCTGACACGTCAAAGTGTCGGCTGTGCAAGTGATCGTCTTTGTAGTTCTGGCTCTTGGCAGTTCTGTCACTTTCAATAACTGTTTACACCCCAAATGAAAGGCTGAGTTCAGGCAACACTGTGACATTGTTACAATAAAGTCTGATGGCGTGAAAAAAGCAGTCGGATCAGAAAGCTTGTTGTTACTTTATCGTTCACTCGGTCTGCTTGTTTGTATCTCTGTTTATTGGTTCTTTAGGCTTATTGAACATTGGGACTTATTACAGTGTTTTCTTTACTAATAATTATAGACTGTGTGTAAAATAGATTATTATGTTAATATTTGGTATCAAGTTACAGATGAATAAACTACTTGAATGCTCTTGTATGGGCCATTAGTCCAGTTACCTCCCACAGCAAACAGTGTTAGTTCTCAGATAATTAAAAGGGACCCCAACACATTGCTGTGGATGTGCAGGTTAAAGACAGTTCACAGGAATTTGGAGGCAACACAGAAAACTTGAAGAAACTGTCAGGAACTAAAGTCAGGTTTGAAATTCTGGAAGTTGCCTGAAAAGCTCTGCAGTTTATCCCTGTGGGCCTCGAGGAGGCTGTGACGTGAACCACAGACATGAAGAATAGAAAGGGACCACCAGACATTCTAGTGAAAGAAACCCGCTTTGATAAAATAAATAAAAGGGTAATGTAAATATGTCCTAGCATGTCTACTAAGATCGTTCTGTTTGAATAGATTAGCCTTTATTTTACTGGTAAATCCCACTGAGATCAAAAATGTATTTCATAAGAGACACGTGTCCAAGGAAGCAGCTAAACAGGCTCACAACACATAAAGATACACGAGCGATAAACAAGTGTCCACTGGTCCACTGCAGCTGCCTCCCAGTAAGAATAAGAAGCAGGCACTGTTACTGGTTACCTGAGCATCTGATCGGTGTAACCCAGCTTCCTGTAGTGTGTACCTGTTCAGGTCTTATCTCCACACTGTGTGTTTAATTTACAGGATTTGTTTTGTTCTTAAGAAAAGAGAAAAGTCAGCAGATTGTGTGGTTACTCATTCAGCAGCTCTCTAATCACTCACCATGAGATCGTTTCTGACAGTTTAACATAATCCAAGAAACTACTGCTGCTTGATTAAACACCTGAGTAAACAGACTTTTTTGTGTCCTCCGAATACTTTGAAAGATTTGTTGACTTGTAAAAAATAGGTCCGTGCTCCCTGCAAACTGAGGAAGGCCTGCCTGCATTGATAGATGACAGGCTGACATGCGAGTGCACTACAAACAGCACTGTTTAAAGTGATCGGGATTAAAAATGAATAAATCCTAGATATGGGAGGCTCTGCACAACTGAGGCAGACACTAAAATCATTTTGACAAGTCTCATTGTGGTGTATGAAATAAATGCTGACTTGTGTGGTTTGAGCTTCCAGGGACTGATTTGCTCTCCTGTTCTGTCTGCAGCACTACTTTCATTTGAGCAGTGACACGGCTGACGGTGATATCTACCTCTACAATAAGCCCGGAGGCCAGGGGACGGGAGGCAAAGGTAATCACATTCTCCCAGCCCAGCACGTCAGTGCCACCAGGCCTCAGTTACTCTGTGTTTGAGGGGAAGGTAATCCTACAAAGACAGTCAACAGCACAGTAACCTCAAACCTGTCACCTGTGAATACCGATAGCCTAACCTTATCCAGGTGGGCTGCACTACTGTGTTCAGGAAAATCCAGCTTTGACACATGACCAGAGCCGGCGGTGTCTCTTATTGAGGCTGTTTGCCACAGCCTGTCTCTCTGATAGTGATGCAGGAGTCTACATGTAGGTTATTGCTGCTGTGGTGCTGGTTGCACCTGCTGGAAACCTGTAAGTACCTGGAGTCTGTATACTTACTGAGCACTGCTGATGTTCATTCCTGGTAGCCAGGACTAAGTCTCAGCACCTGGCAGCCATCTCGGCAACACCAAAAGGATGTCAGGTGATGTGAGACTGAGCGCCTGAACAAAAAAGAGGAGAAGCATAGACTCAGTTTCATTTGTCACAGAGACAAGAAATGTTGCAGCCTTGCCTCAAAATAAGGTTTAAAAACCTTTATTCTCTGATCAGACAACATTATGGCCCCATTAGTGTTCAGACACGTAGCTTCTCCCAGCTGAAAGCTGAACCCAGCTGTGGGCTGATACGTTTCTCAGTTTTTAAGCAGATCTTCAGTGCAGTGCGTCACCTTTGGCATTACGTGACACGTCTCTGTCCTCGTACGGGGTTTGGTGGAACCTGTGACACTAAGGTTAGAGTTGGTTTCGTCCACTGAAGTAAAAAAGGTTTTGTGTCTAACTGAAGGTGCAGGCCACCTTTTCTTCTGATTGGCTGTCCCTCAAAACAAGAAGCTTTGAACTGCAGGTGGGCGTGTACACAGCTTCCTACCTCAGATGCCTGCACGTTGCATGTTTGCACTTGTGGACGCTCAGAGTAGAAAAAGCAGTATGAAACTAAAAAGTGTTGAAAACAATGTGAAGCCTGAGCTTCGGCTCACAGGGTGACCTTTCAGTCCTCTGTCCTCATTATTCGAAACCTTAGGCCTTAAGTGGGCATCCACTGCCGTGACCACATATATGTGAGAGGAAGCAGAAAATGGCCTGTTTAAACACGGATCCATTTTCATAAACTGCTTTACAGCACTGACAAGTTCTCCTTGTTTACTGTGAACAAATAATGACTTGGAAACTTTGCTGTAACCTCAGCTCTTGGCTCCGTTTCCTTTGTTAAGCTGCAGATGTGGAGTCAGTGTGATATCGTCAAATTCGCTGACATTCTCTGTTTTTTGTCCTATTTATAACTCCCACATTAAATTCAGGAGACATTTCCCTGTCCCTGTCTGGCATAACAGAGACCATCACACTCGTCCTCCCTTTGCTGCACACTCTTAATTTCTGTGATGAGAATCAGCACATTTGTTTTCCTGAGGCGGCTCTCTTTTCCCCCTCCTTAACCTGCACCTGAAACTTGTGTTTGTGTGTGTCTGTGTGTGTGTGTGTGTGTGCGTGCACGTGCATTAAGCTGGGAGCCTAACTTGCTCTTTAACCAGCGGTGACCTGCCTGTTGCAGGAAAGCTTCTCAGCTGTCCTGCTCGTTATGTGGATTGTTGTGAGCGGCACAAACCTTGAGCTAGCAGCTTGTACAGTGTGCTTTATGCACTCATGAATGTAATTTCACACTTGTGTAGAAATTGGTTTGCTTCATGTCAACGGTGCCTCATTTAGCTGTGCTCCTTCATTCAAATCGAGCTGAAGTTCTGCAAAGTTTTTCCACTTTGCTGTCATGCTTTCTCCTGCAGAACTGATCAGTTCCATTTCACATTGCAATACTTTCTTGTTTATCAATATGCTAATGTCATCTACTGGCATTTGAAGCCAGTTAAAGGGGAGTGCTGCTGCTTTGTAACTGAAAGGTTAGCTAGTTCACTGCGAGAAAGCGAATGTATAACTCTCCAACCAAAGGGCAGCTAATTATCAATGTAAATGATGAGTTTACTGAATTGAAGCGCTTATGTATAATTACTGTTTCTGTGACACGTTCCCTGCCATTGTCAATACAACTCAACGTTTGGCTGTTAATTACACTGCTTCATTTTCATTTGTAGAATCATTGTGCCGCCCAAAGTACACTTCCTGTATTAACCAATAACAAAGATATTGTATATAATCAGACCTTTGGTTGCAAGTATTAAAAAGCAAAAGCACATCAAATGAAGAGGTGGCCAAGGAGACGGCCTGGAAGGGGAAAGTGGCCAAATTTACATCAGGTGTGGTTTTTGGTTTTGTAGAGTTTTGCACCAAATATTGGATCAGTATCAAACCAAGATCAGCAACAACTTCTCCTGGCATATCTTTAAAAATAAAAAAGCCAAGATTTATTTGTTTTGTTTTGGTACCAAGTAACTTTCCAGTGAACAGACACAGCGCTGCTTCCAGCTGCAGAGCAGCGAGAGCTCTGGAGATGGCCTCCTCGAGTCTCTTTCAAACTGACCTCTGCGCGCCTGTCGAATCTAAACATCAAGGCTGATGTGAAGAGTTTGTCCCTCGCTCCTACATTCGCTCCACTTGCCGTCTAACTACTTTTTAATTGCTATGCAGGAAAGCTCTGACTGAATCTCATTAGTCTTAGCAGCTGTGGAACGAGGTCCTCAAGTTATATGATGATATCCAAGCCCCCACTCACTGTGTGAAATAACTCCCGAGTGTCAGACAGCTCGAAAAGTTGCAAAGTGAGAGATACCCTGACTCTCACCTGTGTTGCCTGACTGCTAATTAATGATGACTCTTTGCTGCTCAGTCGTTTATCGTCTGAATCCCAGCTGACTAAATTAGGATCGGCTTCCAAACTAGCTGTGAGGTAACAGCTTCTGTTGTAGCTTCAGATTTTATTTGCACTTAAATGTCACGGGCCTTATCAACACTTGTTAATAGATAACATCCTTATAAAGCGCTTATTAACACACACTAGCTGTTAATAATATGCAAATGTGGCATCAGATATCACACAAGGGTTTATTACATGTTATAGACCCATTAAGACTCTAAATAGATTCTTATGCTTAATAGTGATGATACTTTATTATTTATTTATTGTGTTTAACAACTAACTCTGCCTTCATATTCTAAATCAACAATAATACCTTATTAAGAAGTCCTGTTAACATGTAAATTATGTCAGCAAGCATCTTATAAAGACCTTTTTCTAACTTCCAGTCAGGTCATTTTGGTTTGCATCGACCGATTTGTGGTTACATTTCTCAGGAAGTGCACGTCAGGTTACGTGGGAGGTTGCAGCGTAGGGTTAAGTAGGGTTTTGGTTGGGGTGTAATTTACGGCGTAGATTTGACGCAGCAGTAAAACTCGCGTGCTGAGTCCTGTTCTTGGAAACAAGCTGCCTGCTAACCTGCTCAGTTACAAACAAACTGAAAACCTTTTTCTTCACACAGGCTTAGACTTCACAGGTGCTGTTGCTTTGTTTTATTTCACCTCTCAGTGCAGTGAAAGCCTGCACAGCTTCTTCTTTTTTCAATATATTTTTATTGATTTTATAATTGAGCCGTATACAACAATCACCTTCCAAAGAACACAATAGAAGGTGGACGGCAAGTCAACGAGGTGGTAATGCAGCACACATAAATGTTAAGACAGAGCACATTTCACTTAAATTTATCCATCAGGCTAATGACTGGTTGCCAAATCTTATAAAACACTCTCTCTCGATTAGACAAGGTAAACCTGATTTTCTCCAGGTGGAGTACATTTCCAAATTCTCTCAACCACATTTCGAAGGTAGGAGGTTTATCAGACTTGCAGCTTTCTTGCCGCAAGTGTGGTCATTGACACAACCTGCGTCTCTGTCTTGTCCCTTGCCCATCCCGGGTCAGACACCCCGAACAATGCTGCAAAGGGGAACATGGGACCTCCCTGCCAAAGGCTTTGGTCAGAAAATCAAACAGATGATTCCAAAAAAGTTAGTTTTTGGCATTGAAAGAAACGGTGAGGCAAAGTTCCTCGACCACTTGAACACTTAAGACAGAGGGCTGAAATGTTCTTGTATATTTTTTCCACTTTAGTGGGAGAAAAAAATACCTTAAATTGGCTCAGACTATGTCTAGCATTTATAGAACTACAATATGTATTCTTAATGCACTCTTGCCAAACATCATCAGTAACATCCACCCTGCCACTGCTCCCTAAAAGTATCAGATGAAGCACTGTATGTATCTAGTAAGGCGTGTAGGGCTCAGCTGACACGGAGCTGTCAACTGCACAGCTTTTTATGCTTTTTCATATGTGTTCAACACACTGAGTTTACCTGTAATGAAATGTAAATGAAGTTAAAGTTCAAATGTCTGTGAGAGGTCACACTCAGCAGGGCTTTAAACATACATTAGATAAAACTTATATATATATTTAAACTGCAGTTTAAACAGGTGCTTGTGTCAATACTTTAAAAACTAAACTATACCCACAAATGACTCTGTTGGTTGCCTCCGAGAGAAGCTCTTGGATTTTCTCAAATCCACACAATTCCCACTCCCGAGTGTCTTGCCTGAGTGCCTCTCCTTTGCTCGTGTCTTTGTCGGTTCTCAGTCCTCTTAAATGCTTAAATAGACGGCAGCTGGACTTCAGTAGGTTTGTGAAAAGCTTCTGCCTCTCATCCAAGAGGCTTATTCAGTTCAACTGTCAGCTATGAGGCACCTACAATGCAGCCTCCAGATCCTCTTTAAACCCCACGCTCACTCCTGGCCTGAGTTGACCTCGACAGCTCACATGAGGGTGGAAATGGGGCGATGTCTTCACACTTTGGCCCCAGTAATGCTCACCTTCTATCACACCGTGGCTCATGTGTATATTATTAACAGTAGGTGTACGAACATCTGGCCCCCGTACAAGGGGTCAGCCCCACCAGGGGATCTATACCTGTGGCTTGGTAACAGTTTGAGAACTGCAGAAGCCTCTTGGATGAGAAGCATCTCCATGAACCTAAAAACATGTAGCTCCCCTCTTTTTAAGCACCCAGGAGACTGTTTTGCTCCCAGCATCAGGACTAAGCAACGATAGTTAATGGTAGCTTAGAAATGCAGTAACCAGCACAAACTCCAACACACAAACACAACAAAGCAACGAGTTTTATTGGTAATGACATAAGCATGCTATGGTTAGACAGCTGGCTGCTGGGTTGGGCATTAAACAACATGGCAGGCTGTTTTGGTTTGGTGGATCAAATCTGACTCACAACCCTCTTTCTTTAAGCTAATGTTGGCTAATGCTAGTGTGCCTACAAACACAGAAAACTGTCTCATGAAGCCAGATACTGAGAATAAGGCTGGATGACTCCCTGGGCTGATCTGGCTATGTATAAATGAGTTTATCACCGAAACATCAGCAGACAGTGAAGTTGCAGCTAGCTGGCTAATCATGTTTTGCTTGCAAATATTACTGCAAGCAAAATCCCGCCAGTGGGTCGGCTTTACTAGTGTGGTGCCCAACAACTGCCACCCCCTCTTGGAGTTTCCTGGTGTTAAATTGGATAAAAATAAAATGTTATTGGTTTTGCATCCCTAATACTCTCTGTTCTCTGGGTCTTTTTAATGTTGACCCAGGTACCATGTTGGAGCTGGTTCAGCATCTCTTCCCACCTTCTCAGTTTAAAGGTACCTGCCCGTTTCACTCCTGCTGGTTGTGTCGACTGAAGCCTGCGCTGCTGCTGCTGCTCGTGGCCTTTTATTTATTTTCTTTGTAGTGCCCTAACACTGTGTTCGGCCTTTGTTAGGCTTCCATCAGCATATACATCGTTGTTGTTGTTGTTATTATTATTATTGTTAGCTGCATCCATCTTTTAGTTGGCTTAAGATTTGGCATGGACTTGCAGGGTGCATGAAATGCGGTGTTCCCAGGGTCTCTTCTGCTTACGGACATTAGTAAGAGTTCAACACAACCACAATGAAATGGACCTGAAATATAAGAACATACACTTTAAGTATGACACTGTGTAAAATGTAAACGGAAATGAAACAATTTGCAAATTTCATAAAGCATTTTTTTCCACAACAGAACAAAAAAACCATTTTAAAATGTTGAGAAATGAAAAAGTTGTAACAGGGTCATGCTCATTAAGCTTCCCAGCTTTTATAGAACTGTTAGTCAGTCAGGACCGCTTTAGTTAAACACATGTATAGTTCCCGTAAATGTCTGAGGACGCTGGTTGCTGGATTTTTGTGGGAGGAATGTCTGATGGAGGATTCTAGATGCTCGACAGTCCTGTGTTTCTGTCGTCCCTTTCACTTAATTTCACTGCGGGCCAGTTCAGACTTTTGTATTATGAAGCTATGCTACTATATAATAGATGCAGTGTGGGGTTTAACATTATCATGTTGAAATGTGCAAGCCCTTCCCTGAAGAAGTGTCATATGTAAGGCAGCGTACGCTGCTCTAAACACGGTCTCTAACTGTGCCCTTTAATGGCGCCTGATCCCTGGGCACTGATGCACTCCCGTCGCACCAGCAGCAGGCTTTCATCTGAGCGCTGAAAACACGCCCAGTGGTCTTTCTCCTCTGCAGGCCAGAGGATCCAGTGTGCATGTTGCGCATAAAGAATTTCAAATTTGGATTTGTTTGACCTCACAGCATTTTTCCACTTGGCCTCAGTCTGTCTTTTGGATCATTTTTCTGCCTCGTGTTCACATTGAGCTTCATTATTGCATGATACGGCCCATTTTTATTCTTTTGAAAAACATTATTCTAAATTTGTTGCACAGTGTTTTGCAGTTTTTTTGCACACTGGTGAACTTCTGCTGTTAAATCAGAAGAAAACAAATTCAGTGTAAATATGTAAATGTTTTCTGTGTTCTGCTGTGAAGGAAATATGGGTTTATGGGATTTTACTTTTGTCTCGTCCTGGGGAGCATTTTATGATTTCGTTTTTATTTGTTGTGTCAAGCTCACCAACCAGTGTCAGTGTTGATAGACTGTGCAGAGGACGGCCATGTGCCCTGAGAATGGAGCCTGAAGTCACTCTGTGGCTGCCCATTAGACACACAGGCCTCATTTCCCAGCTTGATCGTTCGCTCACCATCATGAAGAGCCAGTTACAGGAAGCTTATATCAGTAACTGGCTAATGCAGCATGCTCGGCTGCATGCACATTGCAATGAATAGTCAAATATGAGATGCAGATTCACTTTGATAAGCAGTAAAATTAGCAATTTAAATTGTTTAAAAAATAAGAGTCATCTCGCCCATGGGGACTTTCCTATTTCTCTGAGCAGGGTCCAGTATCTCCCAGTACAGAACAGAGCGGGCACAGGTGGCAGCAGACATGATATTAAATAAGGCGGAGGTGGAGGGTGGAGGTAGGGCTGCAGAGTAGCTTGCAGTTTAAAGGAGCTTAGTTGGAGATTCGCAGTGACGGCTCGGCTGGTACCTGTACTGCTGCGCGAGGGTTTCAGTTGTTGCCGTCTTAGTTTAGTAGCGTGAGCTTTGTTGTCGTCTTTGTTGACTTTGACCTTCGTGTTGACCCAACATAGGCCACTAACACGGAAACACGCTCACAGACAAAAACGGGCCAATACTTGAATAACCTGCTTGATCTAACAACACATGTGAGTTTGGTTTCTTCTTACTGCCTTGGAATAATTACTGCTACATGTGATTGCGTAAGTTTTCATTTACTAAACACCGTGGTAGAAAGAACGCAGCCGCGGATGCCCTCACTCATCCTTCCTTAAGCTTCACAGTATTTCTCAGGGAGTGTCAGCTTGTATGGGTTCAGCTCACTCCCAGTACTTTATTGAAATTATAAAGTGTACATACGTGGTGGTTATGTAGCTGTGTGTTAGCTCAGGAGCTTTCTTTGATAACTAGTATAACATCCTCAGACATGTGGTGGCAGCTATACTTCTGATGAAGCTTGTGCAGAGCTGTGATGCGTCAGGAAGTATGAGATGATCAATAATGAGGCCTGAAAACCTCAAAGTTGCTGGGAAATTTCAAATAAACATGAAATGAGGAGACTATGAATTGAAAACTAATGAGCGACCCAGACTTTGGTGATTTGAAGTTGGTCGTTTGAACACGTTCCCTGCTCTTTCAGGTATCGCCTGCATCGCCCTCTCCTTTGTCGATGCCCACGGTCGGCCCCTTCAAGTTCCAGCTCAGGGCGGTGCCGCCCTGCAGAAGTCCGAGAACTGCTCCGTCCCCCTGCACCCGGATCGCTTTAATGAGCTGACCGCTGTCGTCAAAGTGGAGTCCATCATTAGCGGCTCAGGTAATCAAAAAGAAATCGCAGTCATTTGTAAATGTTGTATCGATATTTTAGTCACAGCAGAACAAAGGAAACACGTGTTTATCAGAAGGAAAGAATTTGCCATTTTAAGAAAAATATTAGCAGCAATGTTGATGACAGGTCGACAAGATTCGTGCAGCAGGAAACGGCTGTGAGTGGTGTTTGGTGCTCGGTGGGTCCATAAATAAGCTTTATTGAAGAGATGCTGGAAACAAGAATTCATCAACACAACAGTGCTGGTTTGGCCTCTGAGGAAGACGAACTGATTTACAATGAAAATGAAAAAATGCCTGCTTGTGTTCCTCAGAAATGAATTTTATTGCTCCTATAAAAGCTTAAATTGACCACCGAGTGACATGCCCCGAGGAGAGAGGGAAAAGAAATGTATAAATATTCAGTTACTTTGCTCCTTTTTGAAACTTTCAGTGATGTAAAGTATCTGTTGAATGTAACCTGCAGCCGCGCATGTACGTGACGACTCACAAGCTGCAGATTTGCAGCCTGTAAACAGCTGATGCAGCCTGTAAACAGCTGATGCAGCCTGTAAACAGCTGATGCAGCCTGTAAACAGCTGATGCAGCTGTCACTGTCATAGCTGCACTTTTATTTTTCATTTGCTGCAGTTCTAAAAATCTCCATATTGTGAAGCTGCCTTTCTGGTGAACCTGAACTGTGTCTTTGCAGAAGCTGTCCACACACAGTGACTCGAGATCACAGGCCTTTGTATTTCTGCAGTTCAATAAGCGTCTGTGTTATCTGAGCTTTGCTGATATTTTATTGAAAACCCAGCAGCCAATCAGAGCTGCAGACTGTAAACAAATTTGTATCTCAGGTGAAGCTTGATATTGACAGGGAGCCACTTTGATGTGCAGGATGTAGACTAGAGCCTCTTTCAGTCTGACATTATTAAAGGAGGTGATGAGAGGTTTGTAGCAATGCACAACTCTCTTAAAGGTGTGCTGAGTTTATGTTGATGCAGCTTGAGACAGAAGATGTGGCTCTGGGTGATCTTTCTCTTCATCTGCTCCAGAGCATATTTTAATATTAGGTATCACTGAGATCCAGATGTCCAAGCCCAAACTGAGGTAATGACCTGGTCTCCAGATGTTTTCATAGTCTGCGTAGATTAAGCACGACTTGAATTTAGCATGTGAAAATCAGTGCAGCCCACTTTTACAATGCCAAACTAATGTTTCCAGCAGAGACTGGGCTCATTGGTTTTCACATTATTCTTCACCCTCTGGAGAATCGTTTCACTGCTGGATTTGTTTATGCAACAAGGTTACAGCACGTCCCAGGAGGCATGTAAACGCCACTCATTTTAAAATGGATTAATTGCAAACATAAACATCAAACTGTGCTGGGGTTAACAGTACAGCCATTAAATTTAGTGTCCAAATATGAAATGCCCCTAAATCGGAACAAGTAAATCTGCCGGTTAATGAATACGAGTCTATTACGGAGCCACTTACGGAAGCTAAATTTGTCAGTGTGACACTGCAGCACACGGCCATAAATCAAAACGAAATCTCATATTTGGGGCTTGTTGTTATATAAAGTGTTAGTCACACTCTGCTGCTGGGATTGGTGAAATATGGGGGAAATAATAACCAAGCTGTTTTAGGCATTAAAAATAGTCATCGTCAGTGCTGTAGGTTTAACTGTGTAGTATAACCTTCACATTACATGGTTTCTATATAGTTTCATGACATGTTCAGTGAATTCTGCTGAAATATGAAGTGTGTGTGAAGCAGTGAACAGAGGCCACAGAGTTCACATGATGTGTCCCTAACAAGCATCTGAACATAACGGGCCATCGTCCCTCTGAGCAGGTGCTTTTTATTCTTCATCACCTTCTGCAATTAGGTTGAATAGATGTGTAGAAGTGACAGAGAGGGATGTGTTAGCTAATCGTTAATGCAATGTAATTTAAACTGTGCGCTACCATGAGCTGGTTTTAACATCGATATATCACAGACAGTTTAATCATGATCCTTGTGAGAGAAATGACACCATGGTGCAGATGATTAATGGCCCTTATCTGAGTCCGACATGGTGCCACAGCTGACCTGATATTAAGACCACATCTCTAAGAAACGTGTGCTGATTACTTCTGAAAGCTTAAGTGTTGGTACTTTTATCTCTACCTGGATTATAAGGAGCAACCCTTTCTGTGTAGGAACCCCTAAGATTTAAAATGACAGAAGCCTCGTGGAAATTACTGAGAGACGAGGGGCTTGGTGTCTACGCAAAACATCTAAACAGGCTTTACAGTTTTGTCACTCCAGTAAACACCTCATGCATGAGATGCAGGTGTTACCATTTCAAACTGAAGTCTCTCCATATAAGTAGCTTGTGCATGTAAATGAAGTATTTAGATATCAGGGCCCTATTTCAGGAAGCCGGTTTAGAAAACTCAGAGTGAAAAACGATACTCAGGGTTGAGTAACCCCGAACTGTCCAACTCGGAATATTCTGTTTCAGAAAGGCTGATAACAATTAGTTCAGTCAACGCGGAGTTGCATTAACCCCAAGTTAAGCGCGCGCACGAGGATACATAAAGCCCTGATTAGTGGAGCACAGATTAAGCGAGTCACCATGGAGACGGAGGGAAAGAAGGCGCGGTCAATGTATCTTACAGCGCTTGAGGCCGAAATTCTGATGGCAGTATAGGGCTTTGGAGCGTGATGTCACGGGGGTGGGCGATAACATGCAAATTTTGCGGAAAAAAAGTAACACAGCCTCAGCTGCAAAAGAAAGGGAGCATGCATGGCAAAACATGGCCGACAGAGTCAATGCGTGAGTGTTAATTTAAACATTGATCGAGGGATTTCCACCCATTTAACACGTTATTTTATTATATTTTATTTTATTTTTTATTTCATACATTTTATTTTGTGATGTGATGTGAGCGCAGGTGCAACCCAACAGGCCCCAAACGTTCCTGGCAGCAAGTAAAAATGAAATATAAAAATATAGTCCAAACAGGTAAGGTGTAATTGTATTATGAGTCATAGTGCTTGGTCTGTTTGTCCCATGTAAATCAATTGCAGTTAGAGGCTACATTAATTTCCCCTCTGTAAGCACTTATTGAAATTATCTGAGCACATTACAAGTACATATTTGCATACTCTGTATGCTCAAATGTGACCCCGTTATAGCCAACAGAAAAAAAAGCAGAGGCCCGAAAAACAGGTGGGGGTCCTCCACCACCACCACTCACAGAGGCTGAGCAGTTGGCTTCCACATTTGTGATAATGTTGGCAGCATCACATATGATCTTCACAGTGCAGAGAACACAAATTAGCATCCATTACTATAATGAAATAATTTGTTAGTTTGAAATGCTACAGGGAACTATGTACCTGTACATTAATGCTGTGGAATAAATGTAAAATTTAAGTAGTAGTCCAAGTATCACCACATCATGAATTAAGTTTTGTTCATCCTGCTACCTGCAATTTTGTGGCATCCCTCTTTGATAAATCTTGTGGGTCCATGACCGGGGAACACCACAAACGAGTACAGGAGACGTTTCAGTGCAACTGTAACATTCCTGACTGCCCGACAGACGGTAGCCTTGGAAACGTGCTCAGCGTCACCAATATTATACAGAAAGCTGCCGTTTGCAAAAAACTGAAGTGCAATACACCTTGTTCCCATTTTCTTCCATTTTTCAGTGACAAAGTTTCTACTGCAGCTTTAAAAGCGAAGCACAAGCTCACCTCTCCTCTCACTGCCCCTTACTTAGGTGACAAAGCTCAGTCGACCGTTACAGCCACTGCCTGGGAAGCATAAGCTTACATTAAAAGAACAGCAACTGGTATTTTGTCCTACCTGCAAACTGCACCTCACTGCTGCCCTGTGAAAATAACCAGTACTGTGAGTAAATACAAATTATATGATTCATTTTCTTTTCAGTTTGGATTGGTTGAGACTACTTGTTTAGGTTAAGACACTAAAATGTATCTAGTTAGCTTTGGGCACAAACACACTATTGGTTACTTAAGACAGTAAAAACAGAAAGCTCCCGTTTGCAAAAAACCGAAGTGCAATACAAATAATATGTACAGAACTGAGAGAATGTCCGCGATGTGTCACATGAGCAATATTAGGCCTGAGGATGTTATTCAAATAAATTATAGATTGTGCTGAAAAACGGTAACGTTCACACAGGAAATCATCAGGAAATGATAAAATGTCCGAACGCGCTCTGATCACTCTCTCCCGGCGGAGAGCTCTGCGGAGAATTTGGGCTTCAACATCTACTGGCTCTTCAAGGAAGGAGCACGCCATGTCTGACACTTCCTACAGTCAGGTTTCCGACAAAGAGGCGGAGAAAGTCAGGGTTAGTTGAAGTAAACCTGCTAGGGGGCAGGTTAGCTTCACGGAGTGTGTCGTCATAGTGACTCACTCAGGCTTCAGCTGAACTCGCTTTGTGAAACCGAAAAACCAGAGTTTTCGTTAACTCAGGGTATACTTAGTCAGACTTTGCACTAAACCGGCTTCCTGAAACAGGGCCCTGGATAGTGACTAAAACGGTTTTCTTTTGTTATTTTGGTATCATTATGAGACCCTGAAACTGTGTGCTGGAGGAAAACTCATAGTTTTGGATGTTTGTCCACATCACAGGTGATCACATATCAAAAAGCATGAACGATGGGACAGCTGGTGTCTGCAGTGCTTCCTTTTCATTGGCCGTAACATTTGATGTCACTTAACAACAAAGATGTTTGTTGTTATGACTTCTCTGCAGCAGAGCAGCTCATCCACTCATTGAAAGGTTGATGGTTCGATCCCTGGATGTAATAAATTTACAGTTTACTAACAATAATCCCAAAATGCTCTTTGATATCAGAGTATGAATGTGTGTGAATGTTAGACGGACAGTGCTTGAATAAATGAATGTGAATGGGTGAATGATGTATAGAGTACTTTGAGGGCTTCAATAGAGTAGAGAGTGCCGTATAAGAACCGGTCCATTCACCATTTACATCCTACAGCTACTGAATTTTACTGAAGCCAGTTCTGCATTGGCTTCAGCTACAGTTGAAGCCAATGCAGAACTGGGGGATAAAAAGTCCGACTGCACATGATTAGAAATGAATAGGAAAACAACCTTATTGCTGGCTAACTCGATGACCTCAGTAAATACTTTCTGATTATTTTAGGATCTATTAAAAATGTTTATATTAAATATATTGGACCTGATTAACCTTTAGAAAGAAAAGTATGCTTTATGGCGGGCCTGTCCTGTGGTTGATGATCCCTCAGTGTCACAGTCAGACCTGCCCTGTGCTTTTCATGCATGGGTGACATGAGGCCAAGCCAATGAAAGGGCTCAGTCTTAGGCTTTGCAAACCAGTGGGTGATATCACAGTGGATACAGACACCTTTGATACAGGGGTTAAGCTAAAGGACACACAGCACAGGCATTAAGAGCAGCCTCATTATCAGTTGTTTTACATACTTGTAACACAACGTCCGCTGATGACAGCATTAAATGCTGCCATGAGGCTGTGGCCCTTAAAGGGAAAATAATGATATCTCAGTTTCATTTTGCCACCCATCCATCCATCCATGCACCCGTCCATCCATCCATCCATGCACCCACCCACCCATCCACCCATCCATCCGTCCGTCCGTCCGTCCGTCCGTCCGTCCGTCCATGCACCCGTCCATCCATGCACTCACCCACCCATCCATCCATCCATCCATCCATCCGTCCGTCCGTCCATCCGTCCGTCCGTCCATCCATCCGTCCGTCCATGCACCCGTCCATCCATGCACTCACCCACCCATCCATCCACCCATCCATCCATCCGTCCGTCCGTCCATCCATCCATCCATCCATGCACCCGTCCATCCATGCACCCACCCACCCATCCATCCATCCATCCATCCATGCACCCACCCATCCATCCATCCATCCATCCATCCATGCACCCACCCACCCATCCATCCATCCATCCATCCATCCATCCGACCGTCCGTCCATCCATGCATCCATGCACCCGTCCATCCATGCACCCACCCACCCATCCATCCATCCATCCATCCACCCACCCATCCATCCATCCATCCATCCATGCACCCACCCACCCATCCATCCATCCACCCACCCATCCATCCGTCTGTCCGTCCATCCATCCATGCATCCATGCACCCGTCCATCCATGCACCCACCCACCCATCCACCCACCCACCCATCCATCCATCCATCCATGCACCCACCCATCCATCCATCCATCCGTCCGTCCACCCACCCATCCACCCACCCATCCATCCATGCACCCATCCATGCACCCATCCATCCGTCCGTCCATCCATCCATGAGATGTTATGCTCAACAAAATATCACAGATTGATGTCAGATATCTTTCTGGCTCTGTGGGATGTGTGTGTTGTGGTGTGAGTCAACAAAATGTTCCTTTTTATTGCTTTTTTCCCTTTTTTCACTTATTTGTCTGTTTTGCTTCTAACAGAACCACAGCTGTATGTCCGCTTCGACATCTGGGAGCAAGGCAACATTAGCCCCTTACAGCTGAGTGACAAACTGCAGGGGGCACTGCGCCACGCACTGTGTGATGTTGTCATGGAGCTGAGAGTATTGCCAAACCCTCTTTGTGTCGGGGTCCTCTGCCCAGCAACGAAAGCTCAGAAAGAAGAGGCAAAAGGTGAGCTCATTACTGCATCTGTATGCTGGGTCTGTTGTGTCTGCACCTATTTGCAATCAGATTGTACCAAGCAGTCCAATAAAAACAATGCTTTACAGTGTAATATCATTCACCACACTTCTGACACTGTGTCAACAAAAACACTGATGTCATGGCTTATGTTCGAGGAGCAGCAGAGATAATTGGCTCTGTCTACGTCCTAAAAGTTTGATAATGGGTCTGAAACGGTCACATAAGCAAATGTAGCCAAAATAGCCAAAGAGGTTTATTTTTCTAAAATGATTTTGACACATTGTTGCTGTGCGGTGCACGGTGTTACATGAAAGCTGTAGTCAGCAGCAGTTTCATGTTGTTACAATGTTTTTGTCTTTAGCAAATCAAATAACAAACGTTCACTGCAAGACAAAACTACAAGCAGATGAACCAGAAGGTTGATTCTGTTCATCTGGACGTCGCCTTCTCATCCTTCAGGTTTCCACAAACTTACAGTCAGTACATTCACATAATGACTGAAAGTAGCACCACTGACTAACAGTGGGTCGTGAGGTCAGTTTCATTATCATTGAACTGTCATGATCAGTGGCCATGAGTGGCGTTCACAGAGAGTTGGGGGCTGGCTGCAATCACAGCATTGTAAGATGGCGACAGAGAAGCAGCGGTGCTACAGCCAGGTGTAGGTGTACTCTATATTTGTGCTTTCTTGACCCGCAGACAGTCCTGTTCCTAAACGCGAGTCTCTTTCGGAGTAGTAGGCGACTATGCCATGGGTTTTTTTTTCCCCCATCATTTGTTTTTCAGTTTTTTAGTTTAGTGCTTGAATCTTGAGCTGGTACAACTCAGCGGATAATTACACAACCCAAATGGTGTTTGAGTAGGTCTCAAAAATGGATGCAGCTGTCCCTCCAGGACTGCTCTCTGGTATCAAAGGGACGTCCTGCTAACCTTTTAACTACAAAGCCACAAATTTAGCTGAGCCTACATTATCAATGCCGTCCTCAGAGCGAGGCGAAGAATTCTGTTTGCTGACAGATTTTCTGTTTGTTACCAACATGGAGTGTACTGCTGGCCTTTGTACATATTCAGTGAGATGGTTTACCTGCTGCTGCATAATGGCCCGTTTGGCCGGATTAATCCAATATTCATGCTGCTTCATCTGTTTGTGGCCTTCCACACTGATATCATGACACAGATCAGAGGTTTAATGATGGTGATGGTGAAAATTGGCAAGTTGTCCTCTGAGCTGATAATATCAGCACAAGCAGACTTAGACCGATGGGTCACAAAGGACTCCAGATTACCCCACACTTTGGAATTTGTCAGATACCCCACAAGCATGGAATCTGTTTTTGGTTAACCCAACATCAGAGGATGACATGTAGGAGACGCAGCAGCACACACTGAAGCTGCAGGGCCTTTGTGGAAAGGTAAAGTTTTAACACGTTGGTACGACAGACTGATTTCCTTTTCCTGTTTGAATGTAGTAAAGCTCCCTCCCATGTTATGTTTGACCCTCATGTAATTGGTCATGAAAGCACTCTATTATCAGGCTTATTTGCCTCACAGACTAAACGAATAATCTAGAAGCGTGTGGGATATTTGGATGCGGGCGTTCGTGACACCCGGTGGCAGAAAGCAGAACAGCATGGAGGATCTCACTGCAGCCATCCTTGGGAAACGTTTAAGACTTTAATTGAAGTTTGATTGTGAAATGTTCTTCAGGGCTGCTGATTCCTTTGGCTGAGGCGAGAGAAGTGAAGGACAGCCCCAGGCAGCGCAGTGGCTCAAGGGTTTTTAAAACCAGTCCATCTCCGATCAGCTTAATCCAAGCTGTAGGAGGCGCCCCCACGACAGGAAGTAGCACACCCGAGTCCACCACGCCTACTGGCAAAAGCACTCGCCGCAGCTTCTGGGACATACTGGTCAGTTACTGGCTTTCTACATCAGCATTTTGTGATCATTTAAAAAACAATCGTTCCTTTTTTGCACAGTTCCCAGTGCTTATTGACTGTTCGTCTAGTTTCGACAGATCAGACGTGTCGTCACAGACACGTATGAAAGTAAGCATGTTTCTTTCCCTCCATCAGAGTAAGCCAGACTCGGCCGAGCTCGGGAGCCCCAAGACGACAGATGACATTGTGCAGGAGAAAGGCGAGGAGGGCCGAGCAGCACGCCGCAGACACAAGACGGAGAATGTAAAGCAGCAGTGGAGCCAGGATAAGACGGTGGCTGTGGAGCTAGAGCAGACCCAGAGGTGGGACTCACTGAAGCCACTTTGAGTTATTATACTGAACACTAACTGCATCAGGGAGCTAGAAATCATACAAAGTTGAACCCTTATGCAGTCCTTGGAGAGAATACGGACACAGCGTGGGCTGTGCAGTTCCTCCTTCTACTTCATGTAAGAGTGTGATATCGCAGGAAAAGACCAATTATTACTAATGAAAGCTACATGACACATCATATATGCAGCATTTTTCCTGTGTGGCCCTCAATCATATATTGGCCCCTTGGGTTAACACTTGGACATTAATGCTTTGAGAGCCGCTTGTCTAAAGCGCATTAAAACTTTATATCGAGAGGAAAGCAAGAAGAGCTGAAATCATTCTGGTATGGTTTAGAAGATGGTCACGGTCTTTGGTGCCAAATTTAACCTCCTAAGACACGAACTCCTTCATGGCGTTTTTAATTTCTCTTTGCTGTTTAGGCTGATTGGATGTAAAAGCAAAGAATGATCTTTTTACCTGATGTAGTGTCTGAGAAAAATGAGATCCACATATGAGGACATTCGTTCTATATCTCGATAGAACAGTGGTGAATAATTGTGGTCTAGACAACCCAAAATGTGAAGTCCACATATGTGGACGCCCGGTCCTAGCAGGTGGGTCTGCACTATGTATGGAGAAAGCTGATAGGTGTAAGCTGCTGCACAGTCTTGCTGGTGGCTCTTCAGTCTCAGACTGTACATAGATGCACACAGCTGCTGCATCGTCACCATTTAGCTTCATTGGCATTTTGATGCCTGTTAGATCATTGGCTGCTGCTGTGGTTGCCTTTTGGACTCACCAGTGACTGTATTTACAGATGAAAGACACCAGCTAATACTTGCAAGACTGGTTAGCAAGTTGCTGTGACTGACAGGCTGTTAGCTGGTTAGTGTGCGGTGTCCTTGGTTTCATAGTCAGATGTCTTCCAGCGCGATCACGATGCCTGGTTTCAGAAAAGGCTAAGACAGCATGATGCTTGAGTGGGTGGAGTCACAGTGCCAGTACTGTCCATTTCATATTTAAAGATTAAATATTTTACCATGTATGGTAGTATTGTCATTTCTGTCTTAGATATGGAGCTGAGAAAGCAGAAATCTTGCCTGACCACCACTGCATCACTGATGGCAGGCAACAAGCCTTTAAACCACCAAAACAGGTTTTCTCTCTGCTGTGAGTCCCATAGAAATGTGGTTTAATGAAGTGTGGGGGGTTTGTGGCTGTGCAGGAGGAAGCTGTCTCAGTTTGAGGAGGGAGATGCAGGCACTCTGGACCCCATTTACCAAGATATCTGCCAGCCGTGGATAACTTTCATGGCCAAACTTGGTAAGTTTTATCTCTACATTCATCCAGAATCTGAAAACTTATTTGAGAAGTTGGGGGTTTATATTCTGCGAGCTCTCACACTCTGTGTTACTCTCAGGTTGCCCCTCCATTCAGCAGTGTACCACTAAAACGGCCTCACACTTCCTGCTGCCTTCCATCTTGGCAGAGATTGTCAGTTTGGTCAGTTCGCTGGCCGCCGACACAACAGTGAAGACATTTCGAAAGACGAGGTGAGTTTTTACATCGTGTTTTTCTTGGTAATCGATCATCACTCTTACCTTCCTGATGTTGAGAGCAATAAAAAGTAACACTGAGTTGTGATATTTTTTGTTGCCGAGGTGCATGAAAGCTGTTGTTGTGCTCTGACATTCAAAAACACCTCAGCTGAGACTCTTCAGCTTCAGCTCAAATGTCGATTGTTGCTTCCAATGCAAATGACATTTCCACAGCTTTCATTCACTTTCATCTCTGCAGCTGATCTTCCAACTGCTGTCTGCACTTCATCAAATGGCATTCCAGCTACTTTCAGCCTCCTCATGCTTTGAGTCATTTTGACTCTTCAGCTGAAATTTGAATGACTTTTATTGGTTATAAGTCCAACTTGCTGTCATCTCTTTCAGTGCAGACCCCTGAAAGCGAACAAATTGTTCTCGCAGACTTCTTAGCAGCCTGCTCGTTAGAAAACACTGTGAATAAGAAGTGTGCGCTCTCTGGAGCCACACAACTTCTTCGTTCCTGATTGTTGCCACACAGATACCGAGTCACTGTTGTGATCGCACTCGAAAATCAGTTCTCCTTTAGACTTCTCAGACATATAATCAATGAACACGACTATAGACACACAGTTTTACCTTATAGAAGTTAGGCGCTGTTTTTGGGTTACCACCCCCAGTTCATCCTCTGTCAGCCATGAGGCCTTTTATTTCTCTCCCTTTACTGCAGCATTTATTGTGATTGGCTGCCAATCACAAACTAAAGGTTTGACGAGCAGGTCGCGTTGGTGACGTTTCAAAAATAGAAAAAAATGTTAAACTGAGGATTTTGAGCAAACAGCTGCAGCTTCGGGTCACACTCAGAAACACTTAGACTGAGCTCAGGGGGCCGAGCAGGTCATCCACTAATCAGAAGGTTGGTGATTCGATGCCTGGCTGCTCCAGTCTACATGCCAAATGTCTGTGCACAAGATACTGACCCCAGGTTTCTCTCAGCTTCATCCACTGGAATGCATCCAATGCACTTAGCCATAGAAAGCAGTGCTTCTATGAATGGGACTGAAACATTAAGACATGTTGCATGAAGCACTTTGAGAGCTCAGAGAGTAGAAAGGCATATTTTTGGAAACTGTTAACAGGATATATACCATACCTGGTGGGCGCCCTCTGACTGCACACTGCCATTAAAGTCGTTCAGCGCTATAATATTGCACCTGTATTATACTTTTTGCAGCTGCCCCACATCTGGAGACCATTTTGTGCCG
The DNA here is from genome assembly GCF_965226115.1 of Aulonocara stuartgranti. Lineage (NCBI taxonomy): Eukaryota > Metazoa > Chordata > Actinopteri > Cichliformes > Cichlidae > Aulonocara > Aulonocara stuartgranti. Next base: position 41,894,504 of record NC_138951.1, on the reverse strand, counting down.
CTCCCTCTTGGCCAGAACCTCAGCCAACCACCGGACGCTGTGAGGAGCTTCATTCTCATCGGCCGCAACTTCCATCAGTGGCACTACAGCACAGAGCAAGGTAACCGCTGCAATACCAGCCGTTCACATTAGCCCCTTACTACCTTACCCTCTGCACAGGCTATGCATCACTACCTCAGCTCCAGTGTGTTTTAAACAGCCTGTTATGGTTGTTTCCTTTTTCTCCAATTCATCAGGAAATCAGAATATTTGATTAGAAATGAATGCCGTTCATAGATTTGTGCAGCCCTGATATAGATGTAGTAAGTGATGAGTCTTTCTGTAAGAGTCCATGTTTGGAATTGAACAGCTGTTCAAGTACGAGTACATCGGTGTCATCCATCAGTTTTCCAAAGCCGACCCCAGCTGACCTTTAGGTGGGAGGTGGGGCGCACTGTGGACAGGCCACCATACTTGCATAGAGAGACGTTCACACATTCATTCACACCTACAACCAATTTAGAAACACCAGTTAACCTAACATACGTGTCTTTGTTCACGGAGAGCCACACAGGCACACGGAGAACATGCAAACTCCCGCTGACCCCAGCTGGCCCCCAGCTTTAAACCCAGTGACGGCGACCACCACATTATATTATTGGATGGCGATATGTTCAAATGACACATTGTTAGATTTATATTTTATCATCTACAAAGTACCAGAGTTTTTAGAATAAAAGTTAATTACTTTGTCTCCCTCCTGCTTAATTACCAAACAGTCAGTTGACAGATGAGCAGAATCAAGGCCAAACAAAACAAGATGAAGGTAACGGTGAGAACGAGCTGCAACAAGACTGCACAATGCAAAACACAGAATAAATGTCAACAACAGAATAAAAGCATTTAATGAGAAATGATCAAGAATAATTGAAAACAATAAACAGGCTTATAAAGACAATGAGAGAGAAAAAGCATCACATAAAAACAAGTCCATGTAAAGTGTTGTTGCTGGTCCTGTGAGCCTGTTATGTGCTCGAGTCATTCGTTGCTTCTAATGAGCAACAGATGACCCCATAATAAAGTAAAATAGAAGTCCAATAAACACATTATCCTGTGATGTTCTTTTGTTTCCTCATTATTGTAATCAATCACATTTCAGTCTGTAGTTCGTCTCATGCAAGTAAGTGCAGTTCAAAGAGCTTCACAGACGACTGAGAAGCCGACGATGAGACAAAGCGAACTGAAACCAAACAGAAGGTGGAATAAAAGGACGTTAAATACAAGCGCGCTCAGAGTTCAGCACATCAATGAGGATTAGCCCCAAGTCCAGTGTTGTGGTTCTACGGTGGAACAGGAAGGAACGTGCGCTCCGAGTGTGGAGGAATTTAAGTTCATGTTAACGTCTTGTTCATGAGTGGAGTGGGAGACTAACGTATAGTCAGACCGTCCATCCTGGTGAGAAAGAGCCGAGTGTGGAATCAATGCTCTCAGCTTCCTGGTCTGTCTACGGTCCTACTCATGGGTGAGGCTACCATAGAAAACACAAGTAGTGGAAATGAAGGGTGTGTGTCTGTCTCACCCTCAGAGTGGGGTGAGTAACTTGGCCATGGGGTAAAGACCAGCAGCTGTTTGATATCGAGGTTGTTTAGGCATCTGACCTGGATGCCTGCTGGGTGAGGAGTTTGTGGTTGACTCGGTAAATGAAAGCTGTGTTTGGTTGCACCGAACATTATGTCAAACATTTCCACTATAAGCAGCAGAGGATGGAAACACAACAAAATGACACAAACAAAAAAGAAACCTCTGAAAAGTTGATTAAACATCATATAGTTGAATAAAATGCTACATTATAAACTATAGTAAATAATTACCAAAAACTAAAAAGAATCAACATGAATAAAACTATAATTTACATATAACAAAGTCAACAAACATGATGGCTATAAAACATAAATACAGTTTAATTTGAGATATTAATGTCTAACTGTAGTGTAGTTTATGAGTCCTTTCAGGTGTCCAGTGAGTGAAGTCTGCTTTTGTCTCATGCAGAGCTTCTGTTTCTAGTTTTTTCTCATTTATTCGACTGCTGCAAAATAAAGTTCGGCCTCATTTCTGTTGCTTTTGTGTCGCAGCAGCTAATCACACACTGCTAGTCTAGTGAGGATATTCTTGAGGTAAAGCTGTTCGGTATATTAGGCTGGCATAGACCTGTCTGCAGCATGTTGCTAACACTTGTTTTAACACCATGAGTAGTGTGGAGGAGACGCTCCACGTGTTTCCTGTTGAAGCTTTGAACGTGCTCTGTCCTCGCCGCCGCCGCCGCTGCTCTTTGATTCTGTGTTTCTCTGTCCGTGCTCGCTGCTCTCTAACATCTGTCTTATTTTTGTTTTGCTTACATCGGTTTGTGTCGAGCTGTGTTTCACTGTCCACGCCGCCTTGCTGTTTGTACCTCCTCTGTTTACCCACAGAAGACAGTTCAGATGAGGAAAACAGCCCAGTGCTAAATAGGTTCACACGTAAGTTTGCTCCTCAGCTTACCAACAACTTTCATGGTAATGGGATTTTCTTTATGGCTGCGTTTTGTCAATATATTGGTTTGTTTGTTTGTTTTTCTATATTCTCAACAGCTGAAATATATGTAAGCGAGCTTTCACAGAGAACAGCAGAATACTTCACATGTTGACATGAAAGTCTTAGAGAGTCAGTGTGATAAAAAGATGTTAGTGTGTTCGCCTCTTCAGTTAAACTGAATTTTTACTGGTTCTTTAAGACCTGCAGTTTTTTAAGATCCATGATCTGAATTTAAGGCATTAAAATGTCTTAAATTCATTTTTAATGGGTCTCAAACTTAGTTGGATTTATGAAATTTGTTTTACATTATAAATAAAAGACGACTGAAGTTGCATTAACTTCAGTCGTGTTTTTAATTGTATCGATCACCCTGTAACAAAGCTACAGAACGGAGCCATCATAAAACGATAACCACGAATGCTAACTATGTCGCCTCGCCACTTTAAAACACATCAGTTAATCAGACTAATTGTTATGCTGTGATAGCAAAGTTTTTAATGTGGACTGTATAGAAAACATGGATCTATTCATGTGACGTCCTCTTGTTCATCCTCGAGCTACGACTGTGAAAGCCGCGGGATACTCGATGCTCATTGGCTAACAGCTCGATCACAATTTAGAAAATAAATGTATTTTTACTTTTGACTTCTTTACAATCAGACTTATTTCTGCAGTTAGTCCCCTGCACTGGAACCCATGTCCGGTTCTTATTACACTACATGGCTTCATGATGTTAGCAGTTCTCTTCTTGAATAGTTTCTCCATAGCTTCATAGTTTGGGGCTGAATATTACTAATTTATACTTTGAGGTAACAAATAAATAACTAAACCTGCCACCAACCAAAGTGAAGTAAAAGCAGCCCCGTGACGTTGTGTCTCACACTGACGAGGAGAATAAAACGCACACATTGAGAGAATAGCACTCATGAGCTTTTATAAAGCTGCAGCACCAATACGTTTTGTTTAAGCGCACCTTAAATCATCTTGAAGCTGAAATGCTGTTTGACCTTTCTGTGGTAATGATATTACTTCATCATTCTCTGCTTCCTTTCTGCGGGGATATCACGACCGCCGCTCGCAAACAGGTTTACATCGGTTTTAAAAAATAACCACGTTTCTTCACTCCTGATAATCAAGCCAACACTGTTTTTGTGGTCCATCGAACGCTGTGATTTCAGAAGCAGCATCACAGTAAAGCTTTCGCTCTCGTCAGTCAAACCTCAGAAACCCCAAAACCTCCCAGGAAGTGAAAAACCTGCGAAGCAGCTGCCCAGTACGTTTGTATTTAAAACTCAGTTATGTTCATCTGACAGTTCAGTAAAGATTGTGATCAGAGTCAGCTGGGACTCTTTGTTGAAGGACATAGCACAGCCTGCTGGGCAGCTTGGACTCGTATTGCTTTGCTGTTGCACTGACTTTCTGTCTTTTCTGTCCAGCTCATAAAGGCTTCCAGCGCTTCGATGCTCTGGAGCAGAGCGATTCGGTCGGTCCGAGCCAGGCTGGGGTGGGAATGGCTCCTCGCCAGAGGTTCCTCTTTATCAGCATCCTGGACAAAGAGGTGATTTGGGATACGGAGGCCTCTGTACACTCTGTATATCCCTCAGGCCGGGCAGAGAACAAGATCCCAAAGGGTCCCATTTGTAATGGCTTTCAAATACATGAACTTGTCCTTAGATGTATTTTTGTCAGTGGGTGCTTGAGCAAATAAAGATGGTGCTCTGACAGCGCATGTGTATAAGCTGCCCACAATAATGAAAATGTGTGACATATAAGCCTACGTGGTAGCCAGGTTACTAGCCCAAAGATCTTTAATCCTCTGGGTTTTTTACCTTTATTAGTGTGTTTTTGAAGCCAAATGCTGTCATTTCTCTGTAAAGCAAATTTCTCTGATATCTTTTCAAAAAGGTAGCACACATATCCTCATTGTGCTTCATAATTAAGCTGTGGGATTATGTTTCTAAGTACAAGTGTGCTCTTTAAAACATGATTGTAATACTTCACCGTTGGTTCTTCAGGTGACGCTGTACAGCTACAACTGGTCCGTGGATCTGGGCGCCTCTCTGAATCGCGAGCTGGTGCGTCTGGTGAAGTGGCAGAATGCGAGGGCTCACGTCGTCCACTGCCTGTTCAATCAGAAGATGGGTCTCTTCCATCACTACTGCTTTTCCGATGCTCCCATCCATGAAATAGACTCCAAGCAGGTGAAAACACTCTGGTGTATTGTAAGCAGGCCAACAGCAGTACAGGAAGAAAAGCATCATGGGATCACTTCATTGTTAGTTATTTGTGAGGGACGTTTTGTGATGTCTGTACTCAGTGAGAGCTGAGTCAGAGAGAGCACACAGAGGGTTTAAGCACTGAAGCACCATTTAGTACATAAACTGTACCTCAAAGATGGCCTTAACTGGTTGCTGAATGCCTGTTTTAAAAGCAGGACAGCCTCACTGTGTCTTAGGTTTTAGGTTATGAGCAAGTTGTCGTCTTATAAGTAATCAGGTAATCAGACTTGGCAGTCAGACCCACAAATGAAAGCTTACTACATTGTTTTTTTCTGTGTATAAACAATGTAAAATACTTTTTGGTGACTGTTTTGTTTACATACACGTTACCAAAGTCCGTCTCTGAGGATACTTCAGTCTCCTCTGATATTTACAGGTGCCCAAACAGTCCTGTTGTTGTCTGTGCCACCCCAACATGCTTTGCTGGGTAGATTGCACTGCATGACTGGAGCGCAGCATCAAACTGTTAAACTGTACAGTTGCACACTTCCTACAAAATCCAGCAAAATGTAGTTTACGGTCCAGTTACCCCAGCAGGTGTCTAGCAGCTTAGTCTGCCCTCACCTGTCAGTCAAAGCTTTCGATTCTTAAAAATAGAGATCAACGCATTTTTGATACAAATCTGTTGATGTGCTTTTTGGCCGTTAAGCACCGACTTCATTTTTTAGCCCTGGAGTTTTCTTTTGGGTTCAATATCGCATACTTTATTCTAACATCATTTGTGTGTGTGTGTGTGTGTGTGTGTGTGTGTGTGTGTGTGTATATACATACATACATACATACACATACACACACAAATGAAGTCAGTGCTTAATGGCCAAAAAGCATATCAACAGATTTGTATCAAAAATGCATTGATCTCTATGTATGTGTGCATACATATATATTCATATATGTATGCAAGGCAGTCAAAGCAGTCAAAGTTGAAGGTACAGTGCTCTGACAGAGGAATCAGTTCCAGCTCCAGTAATACTGACTTTATGAGAGAAGCTGCAGTATGGACTGAAAGTAGTATTCGAGTATTTGATTTGGAACCCAGGGCGTATTTTTTATTCATGGTATTTCAGCAGCTGCTGAGTCACCAGCAGCTCTCACAGTCAGTGCTGTGCTTGTCCTGCATTAGAGAAAGAAAGGAGGCAGCTGACTACGATCGGCCATCATGTGTTCACATGTGGTGACAGCAAATGACCAGTGTCAAACTCACTGCAGAGGTTATGTGGCATCAGCACTGTGGCAGTCACCGCGTGCTTCCTGTAATGACACGCTGTGTTAACTGAGTTCTGCAATGACAGGCTGTGCCGCTCAGTTATTGTGCAACTGTGGAATATGATCTGCACAGGGGTGTTTTTCATATAAAAGCAGGACGATTAACGCTGCTTAACATGTCTGGGAGAATAATCACAGCCTTCTTTCTTTTTATAACAGCAATATAAAAAATGACATCAGAAAAACCTCGGCAGCATTTTCAGGCTCCCCCTTAGACCTCAGACTTGCCTCTAAAAAGCACGGCTGCACCTTCTGTTTCTGCTGCATCTGGTGGGGAGCTGGTGAGGAGAACAGGATGCTAGCTCAGGTGGAATCAGCCTGGGAGGGTAGCATCTGCACTCGCGCTGTCACAGGAGGCAGCAGCTCCCGGAGCACACTTCATGCAGCTGTTGTGTCCCGAGGACGAATTTGTGTGACTCCCACATGGATGGTGATGTCATTACTTGATCCAGCCTGTTAGTGGTCCTCGTGCTATTTATGAGTTTCAGTGACGATGTGTCACAGTAATGTGTTTTCATCTTGTACTATGATACAATAGTTGTATAGAGAGCTGCAGGGCTGCATCTCTGTGGTTCCTCTTACAAAAAGCTGAAATCGTCGCGGCTTATTACAGTAAATAAGCATCGTTTATCATTTTTGCAACATGCACACAAAATGCTAATGCTAGGCTATGACAGTTGTAGCCGTGGGACTATAACCACCTCTTAGCATGTACGTAATTAGCCCGAGAGGTTTGGGATTTATCTGAGTGTGAGTGTCATTTTTAAATGAGCATTTCTTGCTTTTGCATCAGAACCATTTCTGCTTTGCTCCGTTTGTCCTCCTGCAGCATTTTCTGTACGATCACTGTAAAGTTTGGCTTTTTAGATACAAGAGGTGTTTTTTAACTTTGGTCTGCTACTAGTCGCCCCTACTACACTTATCTCGTGTAAAATATTCAATATTTGGGAGATGCTGCAGTGTGCAAACTGTTTTCAGTTCAGTCGATTGACATCCTGTGTAAATATTGGCAGGCAAAGACTGTCACTGAAGCCTCTTCCATATTTATGCCACTTGCAGCTTCATCAAAGCTCGCTGTGGCTCGATTCAGCTTTGTTTTCTGTTTTGCGTGTCTCAGCAAAAACTGCTGGACACCCTTTATTAAATATGGAGTTTTGGATCAATATGCAGTTGATGGTGTTGGCAGCAGAAACCAAAACAAGATTTTTCAGCCACACGACTAAGCATTTTTATTCTCCTTGATTATTACCCTTCTCTATCTGCTGTCTTCTTATGTTGTCCGGATCATATCCTGGAAATATAACCCTGTCACATCAGCGGCCTTGTTTTCCAAAATGGAGGACTTAACCACCTCAGTGCAGTTTAGCCTCTGTCAGTTTCCATTCATCCTCCTCGATTATTTATGATCCTCTCTCACACAGAGGGCTTTGGGTTGTAGGTTTCTGTAGTCTGCTGTGCCGCCTGTTTAATAACTGTTTGCAAAGCATCTTTTACATCCCATCTTCCCTCCCACTCTCACACATCAGCTGTCACATCAGCTTCGCTGCTCTGAGGACAGCAGTGCAAGAAGGCTCCACTTCTACAGCTACTGATTGATTTTACAATCGTTTTTCCTGGTGAGATGAAGGGGGTGTCATACGTGATAGTGTACTACAGATGGCTTGAGAATTGGGCGACTAAAAAGGCTTCTGTGTTGGAACATCTGGAAAAATGTAGGCAGAGAAAGCAGAGTGACGGCATCAGCGACTGCTGCTAAAATACAAGAGACATCATGCAAATGATAAAGCCATCAAGCCACAGAGCTTTTCAAAAATCGATTAAAACTAGCTTGCATCGTGCAGCATTGGCGTAGATGGAACATTGATTTGTAACCTGTGATTCAATTCAATTCAATTTTATTTATATAGCGCCAAATCACAACATAAGTCGCCTCAAGGCGCTTCATAGATACAGAGAGAAAAACCCAACAATCATATGACCCCCTATGAGCAGCACTTTGGCGACAGTGGGAAGGAAAAACTCCCTTTCAACAGGAAGAAACCTCCGGCAGAACCAGGCTCAGGGAGGGGCGGGGCCATCTGCTGTGATTGGTTGGGGTGAGAGAAGGAAGACAGGATACAGACATGCTGTGGAAGAGAGACAGAGGTTAATAACAGATATGATTCAATGCAGAGAGGCCTGTTAATACATAGTGAGTGAGAAAACAGTGATGTGAGGACACTGCAGTTTATCAAGTTTAGTTTGTTTACAGATGTGAACCTCACAGATGTGCAAGACTACTGTATAAACATGAAAAAGGATTTGAAGAGACATGAAAAACGAGGCACAGTCAAAAACTTTTATTTAAATATGGTCTAATCCGGCGGTCCCCAACCGGTTTAATGTCAGACGGTATTTTCACAGACCGGCCTTTAAGGTGTGGCGGATAAATACAGCAACATAAAATAAAACCCGAGCCTCAACTCTCGCGGCCCGGTACCAAACGACCAGTGCCGGTCCACGGCCCGGGGGTTGGGGACCGCTGGTCTAACCTTGTGACGAATGGATTCAGAAACCCTCTCATATTATTGAAGGAGTGATTATTTAAAAAGCTGCCACCTCATGTTGCACAGCCATGTTTTTCATGTCTTCTTTTCAGAACAAGAACTTTTGAATTGTTTCGTTTAGGGGACATCTGTAAACTGTAAAACACAAACCTCTGTGAACAGGCCCCCTGCTGGTGGTGGTAGATGTGAGGAAGAGTCCTAATCTGAGCCAAAGCGCTGTCCACGCAGACTAGCCAAAGGCCCAGCTACAGTGGGGAGCGAGTATTTTGGGATCGTTCGATTGGAGGAAAACTCCTGGAGTAGATGCGTCTGTAGAACACACTAAGGGACGAGGTCTTTGGTGACTGTTCGGCTCTTCTCAGATCGGAGATCACTGGTTGGATAATCAGCATACAGTACTTTTCCAGTATGGAGAAGTATACCGAGAGCAAAGAGTGCCACCCTTCCCCACCATGTCAAGCTGACCATGGTGTTGTTTAAATAAATCATGTAATGCTGTTTTAGTTTGAATGAAAGTTCAGTAAAATCCAGCAAAATGTCATGCACAGTGTGAGCAAAACAGACGGACGAAGGGACTTATTAGACCCCGTTTTGCAGCCGAGAATGACACCAAATGCCCTTTCAGTCTTCTCCCTGTGGCCAACAACAAAACAAGCGCAAAGAATAGAAAGAAGCAAACTTTTCCTTTCCCTCCGATGGCCTCGCTCTTCATCACGGCATTACTAATGAGTGCGGACAGAAGGCAGAGTCAGAGCAGCAGAAAATTTGCCTGAACAGAACTTCATCTGTCAAGGTCCTGATGAGAAGCAGAGGGAGCACCAGTGCACGGTTTGACCCCCCAGCCTGTGGGCATGGTGCAGCCAGCACTGCCACACGAGGGGCATCTGGGCCCTGAGCTGCTCCGCTGAGCAAACTCACCCAAAAGCTCCTGTCAACAGCAAAAAGAGAAGAACAGACAAAACTAATATGCAGCGCGGTGACTGCAGCACGTCGCTGCGTCATGTGATAGAAGAATGCAAATGTGCTTCCTGTCTGTGGTGTCCAAGGCTTGAGCATCCTCAGGTTAAGGCAGAATTAATCACCTGATGAACACAGACTAAGATTTCACGTATTAAACTCTTTTAAGATGAGTTTTAACGGACCATACAAAAACAAGACCTTTCCAGATTATTGAGTTCCCTCTTGCTGCTTGTGAAATGACTTCTTGTGAAGGACTTGGGCCCAGACTTCTCTTCTGCTGTGAGCAGCACTGTCTGAGCGATGACACCCAGCAGTCACCACCACAAACATCAAACCCTCCAACACAAGCTTCTCATACAGAAACGCCAACCTGTGGCTTCAGACAGTGTTTTAGTGGTGACTTTAAAAGCTACTGTGCTGTGCTTGGCTCAGATATAAGCTAGCATTTGCTAACAGTAGCCCGGTGAAAGCCTGCTTGGCCAGACAGGAAACTGCGATTCACTCGACAACTATGTAATAAGAGTGGTTTCCTGAGGTTACTCAGGAGGTATTTAGCTGCTAAGTGAGGTGATGGCGTCATTAATTGTCGAGGTATTTGATTTATTCTCTATCTTGATCAGGATCCCAACCCATTCCTCGGTCCCTCCATGGAGCCTGATGCATTGCTGCGTAGCGCAGTCCCTCCTCTGCCCAGTAAAGAGCAGGGCAGACTGGGAAACTCTGGTCGAAGTCTTGCTCCCCTCCACTTTCCCTCCGAGTTGCTTCCCTTTGATGAAGCTCTGAGGGACGTCTGCACCATTCGGCCTTTGATGGACGGAGATGTGGTGGCTCGACATGGCAGCCAGCTGTTGGAGATCAAAGCTGCTGAGCGGAGAGGTGAATAGTTTGACCTGTACATTAAACATGATGTCAGTTTGAAAAATTAATGGCTTTGTTTTTATTCTTACAGAATTAGAGAAGCAGATGAAGATAGAGAACCTGTTCGTGACCTGGCAGCAGAGGTCAGCACAGTCCAACATGCCCATTTCAGTAAGTACCGTATTTCCCGGACTACAAAGCGCACCTGAATATTAGCCGCACAAGCTAAAATCAGGGGAAAATCCTGTTTTGTACATACATTAGCCGCACCTGACTAAAAGCCGCAGGTGTTTCAATGTTGACTTATCATATGCAAGAGAATATGCACAAAGGGAATTGTCAGGAAAGAGATGGCTGTTTGGAGACATCACTTTTATTAATATTTTGAAAAACAAGTTATGGGTACATATTTGCACATGTAGTACATAACAGTAACCTACAGCACACCAGAAAAATAGATCCGGACTACCTTTTAGGCTCAGGTGCAGTGACACGGCTTTAACAAGAAGAAAAGTCAGTCATTCACCATCTTTCTCTTCTTCCTGCGCTCTAAAACCACCAAAGTCCTCTTCTCCAGTGTCGGAAACGAACAGGCTCAGGATGGCTTCGTCATCCACTCTCCGCTTCTCTCCTTCGTTGTCACTTTCAAAACCAAAGAAATCCTCGTTGTCAGTGTCAGAGTCGAACACCCTCAGAAGGGCCGTGGCGGTGTCCTCCTCTCCATCATGCAGCAGTCCAGCCCTTCAAAATCCGTTGGTGATCGTGGATGTTTTCACACTTTTCCACGCTGTCAGAATCCACCGGTGGAGTTGGGCATAACTTGCTTTTCGCAAGTTTATCGCCGCTCGTCATCCACGCCTCCCGCTGAACGCGTAGCGTTAATTTGAAGTTTGTTTTTCGCGCTACTTCGTAGGGCACTACGTTGCCTGGCGGACGGACATGTGACTAACATACCACTCTTGAACCCCGATCCTTCCGCCAGGCAACGTAGTGCCGTACAACAGCGGAACAAACAAAACAAATCGTCTTACGATATGACAAAAATCATGGAAAATCCATAGAAAAGCCGCACCTGACTAAAAGCCGCAGGGTTCAAAGCTTGTGCAAAAAGTAGCGGCTTATAGCCCGACAATTACGGTATTTTCAACAGTGTTTAACCCTTTAGAGCCGGTCGCTGGGGTCACACAGGCACCTGCAATGTTTTTATTAAACATCTGTAATTCCCATAACTCCTGAACCAGTTGCTCAATTGAAAGAATTCCCACGCTTCCTGAAAGCAGCGGCTCAGCAGGGTCAACGTAAGTAAATGTAGCCTTAAAGACAGCTGTTCTTATAATGGAGCCTGTGGAGTGTGAGGAATGCAAAACAAAAGAAAGTTAAAAGAAAAGCAGCACACGTGTCGTTATACTTTCTGAAAAGCCTGCCCCCTGGTGGTGATAGTTTTAGTTAACGTTCATAAAGGGGAATCACAAAATGCACCTTTAAGTTCATAATGATGATGGATATTTAAAACATAAACAGCAAATTGTATTTGACCAGTAAATTCTTCCACTGTGCAAGCAGCATAATCTCAGATGGAGCTAATTGCACTCGACTAACCCGGGGGAACAGCGTCTCACTGCTTCATGTCTTTGAGGGGCTTCAGTTACAGCTCACTCCTCGGGGAAATCATTTTGCATCGCCTTGTTTCAAAGTGGGGAATATCCGAGCTAATTAAAAAGGTTCTATCTGACACCGTGACATCTCGAGAGGTTACACGGTGGCATTAAATTTACAAATTTGATATTTCAGCAGTCGCCCACATGGTGCTCTTACTGAAGCACATCCAGCAGGAGGTCTGCAGCCTGAGCTGAGTCTGTCGGGGCCAGGACCCGTGTCCAGTGCAATAAACAAGCTAAATTACCTGTTGGCTGTAGTTTGAATGCTGATCTGCTGCTAAACGTTCAGCCTGGTGTCATCTTTGATGTTGCTGTGGTCTTTTATGTCATCCCACTTGCAGTTTCATACTTTTACCATTTCAGTAAGAGTTACCTTGGCTGTCTCTGCAGGGGACAGATTTGGAGACTCTGAAGCAGTCGTCCCGACTGGTCCACTACTGTGCCACCCCTCTGCTCTTTGACCCCGTCTTCCGCAAGCAGATCCAAGAGGAACAGATTATTCAGCCTCTAGAAAAGGTTTGTTTTCCATGCAGCTAAAGGCAAAGTTACTGGCAGATTCATTTTTCACTTTAGACATTTTATTCATATGAAGACCGAATATAAATACAGTCTTCAATTTCTGATCCTGTGTTTAATGTTCCTCTCTTACTTCATGGTAAACGCAGTGACTCCAGGTTAGGAATCCTCTGTTTTACATTCATGCTTGATTTGAGATGTTCTTTTACAAAAGGATTTGCTTTAACGACGACACAGAAAACACATCAAATATTTAGACTGAGAAAATGGATCATTTTGGTCCAGAAGAGTCATTTTCAATTCAACGGCAGGAAAAATGTTTACAAAACTGGAGCAGGGCGACGTGTAAACAGTGTAGCATCGCCCCTTCTTTTAACAACAGTCCATAAATAGACTTGGAGCTGAGGACACCAGTTGCTGGACTTTTGGAAACAAATGCTGTTGTTTATTTTGGTCCCTTTTTTTAACTTTCCCTACGCACAGCATTATACATCTGTAAAGACCAGAAAAGGGCTGAGTGAGGATGGGCAACTCTCCGTTTAATCCATTTATTGTGCACAGATAAGACATCTGAGAGCATCATATCACAAAAGGCTATTCATATCATCAAGTATTTCCAACACTGAGATCCAGTTTGTTCTTTCTATGAAAAGGCCTCAAATACTCCAAACGAGTGAGCGGGTAACCCTTTAGCTGAGGAGAAAACATGCTTTCATATTAGTCCTGTTAGTCATTTGTTGGATATAAACCTTTAAGGGCCAGAAGATATTTTCACTGAGACGAGATCCTGAATGCAAACTCTTACTGCTTCCCAGAATGCATTTATTCGAACACACTGCTAATTATTTCCACATTAAAGCATAAATGAAGCTATTCTTTGCTCTGGTGCTCCGTAGGTTCATGTCAACCAATTATTTTTGCAGTAGCCTAAAACATGCGTTGAATGTGTTTTTGAATGAGCCTTGGATGCCTTCCTCCACTCTTCCTGGGAATATCGTCGTGTTAGTCCTCTGCAGTGTTTTTACAGAAGACTCAGAGGACTCGTCTGCTAATAAGTGATATAGTTTACATATCAACCCCTTCCCAGAAGACTAGTTTTTCTATTATGGTCAAAGAGGGAATAGATAGTGACTGATGAAGTTAGTTAATTGTAAGTATTTAAAGCCTTTTTATTGTTATTTAACAACACAATGAAGGTTTTAGAGGAATTTATTTCAGAGCCTGATGTTTCCTAAAGTATCTCAGTCTGGCCCCAAAGTGTGTGACTAGATTTGCTTAAGTCTTTAACAACGACAGTATCATCTGTGCAGTGTTCGATGTGGCGTTCAGGCTGCTGAGCTGTACATCCTGTTTCATTACCCACCAAATGTGTTCAGTTGACGAAAGGTCTGCAGACACTTCAGTTCAGCATACTAAGTGTTTGCTTGGGCGCGTGTGTTGCTCTAAAACCTGCATATGCTTTCCAGCATTGACGGTACCTTTGCAGAAGTGCAAGCCACCAGTTCCAGCACCTTCTGAACTGATAACTAGCAGATGGTCCCTCTCCTCGTTAGTCCAGAGGAACAAGAATTTCAAATTTTGCTTCATCTGATCACAAAACAGTTTTCCATTTTGCCTCAGTTCATTTTAAATGAGCTTTGCTTAGTTGAAGATCATCTTCTGTGCCTCTCTACATCTTACTCACCTGTATTAAAGGAACCCAGTTAGCTGCAAAATGCTCCTCCGGCTGGTTTACCCCACCAGCCTCGTGTTGTTGTCATGCTGACAGATGAGGAGGGGGCTGTGGACACCCGACTTCCTCAACATGAGCTCAGCTGCAAAACGAGAAATGGTTTTTCATGAAAGAGTAAAATGTCTCAACATTTGATATGTTTTCTGTGTTCTGTTGTGAAAGGAGTATTGATTTACACAGCACTCCAGCATGTTTTATGTTAGTGTTGTAAATTTATTCCCTGGAAGTTCCTTTCAAACCTCAGGAGGAAGTTTTGTAGGATTCCAGCTTCTTTCATCTGAAAAATCTCACAATCGGAGTCACTTTGGTCATTTTCAGTACAGGAACATGTTGTATGTATGGAGCACTTTGTGGTCGACAGGCTTCAGACAGATTCTGGGATGTGGATCAGTTTGTGACGTGTATTTCCACATGTGAGCCCCGGTGCTCCTGCTTCCTGTCAGAGCTGACAGCAGCCCCCTGTCTTTCTGCCTGTGTGCTCTAACTCTGCACATGTCGCTCTTTTCAAGTTAAACAGGCCTTCATCAAAGTTCAAATGCTCTTTCCATTAGTGGTGCATTGATCTGGATTATTCAGACGTATGGCTTCTTTGTTTCATCAGGCTCAAAATGAAAGTTGTGATTTTCAGTCATCTTTTAGAATTTTGTATTCAAACATGGTTCATTTCTTTGATATGTATTCAGGCCATGTGCACTGTACTATAAATTCTTCTGAAACTGTGTGTGTCAGAAAAGGCATCGCTCCAGTGATTCCACGGCATCAGGTCGGGACCGCAGCTACAGCACAGACTCAGCTGACATGCTGCCCGGCCGACTGAAGGAAGAGTCCTGGCTGCTTGAAATTTCCAGCACCTTCCTTCAGCAGTATGTCCAATACCTGCAGAGCATGGGCTTCATTTTGGTGCAGGTCCGGCCTCAGTCTCCAGCTCGCAGGTGTGTTGGATGTGTGCTTTTCAGCTGTTGCTTCCTTCTAATGTACCCTCAACCCTTTCAGCACCTGTGCGTCCCCCTCCACGAGCTCAGACGTGTTAATCAGAACTTTACGTTGAATCCGGGCTGCTTGTTCTCAGAGATTTCTCTTTAATGCCCCCATTTAAATTCAAATTGTATTTGTCACATACACAGTGAAGTGCTTAGACAATGTTGCGAGATCGATCAACTTTAGACCAGACAACAAACGACGGAGGCTCCGGAAAAGTGCAATCAAACGATGAGTTTTATTATCACAGAACAACCAACCATCAGCATACGGATTGTTTTGCTCTGACAAGAATACACTGGGTTCTGGTTTTATAGGACAAGATAGCACACCTACGTCAATACAGTTCAAAAATACATGGTGACAGACGGGCAAAAGTTCAACTCGTACAGACAAGGGTTCATCACGTACATATAACCTTACACCGACATATAACTTCTCCTTTCTACATTACTTGCCTTTTAAGGTAATAACTTCAGGTCTTAGCTTTTCTGAGAGCTAATAATGGACCCTCGTCATTAATCACTAAGTAGAGTACTTTTGCAGCCAGTCTCAAACTGAAGCAGAAGACGCTTAGGCCTTCACTCAAACCTGCTACTAGATTAATATGTGTATTGTAAGCATGCATGCAATTAACCTGCTATGTTCTCATCTCCCCTCAGCATGTATCATCTGGACACTCTCACCAGTGAAGCTTAAAACCTTCTAGAATGGAACATCAACTCTAACCAAGCACATTTATGCATTGTGTATAAAATGAACTCAACCTGTAAAAATAGAAAGGTCAATGTGATGACAGACATATTCAATGCAATATAAACCCTGCAGGAAATATTACTGATAAATGATACTGTGAAACATGTTATTAATACATTCTTCATAAGGCAGATTATATGGTAGCAATAAAAGAATCTCTGAATCCCCACAACAACTGCTCGTGACCTAAAATAAACGACTATGAATAGGATAGGAAATAAATATGAAAATAAAGGGTAAATTTAACTAGGAAAGAATAAAGTAAAATATAAAAATTAAAGTTAAAAATAAAATAACTGTACAACAAAATACACAATATAGAAAATATATAAGAGAATATGAAGAAATATGGAACAAAAGCAGCTGTACGAGTATTAAATGGTAATGAAAGAAATGTAATGTCCAGGGTTGGGCACATGTTTAAGTGTCTTGTGAGTGATTGCATCTAAACTGGGGCATGTCTAATGGCAGCAGTTAAAATAAAGGCTTTCATGTGTAAGTCCATATTTATGTTTATTAGATAAGAATAAACAAGTTTCATAAACTGTTTAATTAGTAAACGGGTGTTTTTTTCTCTCCCTTTAGTGTGTAAAATGTAAGACAATCAGGAATCATTAACCTCCAGTCTTCTCTCGCACTGTCGTGTGTCATACTTGTCTATTAGTCATCTAATCGCATATGTTTTGATTCTCCTCTGACCTTTGACCTCCATCCACTGAGGCAGGAAGCCTGAGCGTCCTGCCTGCTGTCACTTTCTCAGTCTGTGTGTGACTCGCACTGAATTGTCTTCCTGCTTGGATATTTGCTGCTGGCTCTCTATGAGCCTTTGTTGGGTTTTTTATAGTTTAAGCAGATCTTTACTGACCCCTGTCCCCCACTCCACCCCCACCCCCTGTCCTGCAGCATCGCCCGCGCTCGTGCTGCCATGTTGAACTCTATGTCATCAGAAGGCAGGATGTCTTTTTCTTATGTGAAGCAGAAGAGCGAGGACAGCCCTAAGGTTAGTGTTCACCTTGAAAATGCTCTTTTATTCACAAAACTTGGGGATAAAGTCAGACTGTGCTGTGGGAAAACGGGTCCAGTGAATTTCTAATGTGTCAGTAAAACTAAAGTCTCCAGCATCTCCAGAGACGGGTATTTCCTCTACGTCTGATTTAAACTTTTTTTATCAGATTTGACTGAAGAGCTGCCACAGCCATGGTTTGAGCTGTGGTGAGGCAAACTCGAGGAAGACTCATGTACTCATGCACGCTGAGAAGTTGACAGTTTTAGATCTTTCTGTATTTTTAAAAAACAGATGTGAGTTCCCAAAGACGGTGTAAACATGTGTGTAATGATGCAACAATGGAAAAAGACTGCAGCGCTGCTTCAGGGGGTCAAGAAGCTGTTTTGTTTGTACTCAGGCAGTGGTAACCTTTTCATTGCTGCTAACTTTAATGAGTTATGGCGTGTAAAAAGTTCCTCTGTGGCACAACTTCAGCACCTGGCAAATATGGACGCTCTCCTCGATTTAACGGAACATCAGCCTGATTTAAAGTAGGAAACAAAATGTGACGCAGGTTTAAATGTTGTCCTTTCATTGTGTGTATTTATTGTAAATAATCACACTGTTTAGGCACCAGCAGCTGCACATAATCAGACACAGTAACGTCTTATTGGGCAAATATAAACCTGTTTACCTGCTGGGTGAGACTAACATGCACACCTGCATCCTGAAACAGGCCACAGTGAGAAATCACAAAATTCAGTTTCATCACTTGTGATCCTGCAACAGCAGGCGGAAAATCCAGATCCCTTCTGTCCCAGCTTTTAATGACGTCACCTTCTATGTCGTTGCTATTTGAACATGAAAACCACAGCCAGCTACGTAAAAAGAGAAATGAAAAAGATTCGCAGTGGCAGATTTTACAATATCAGCCACAGGCCTGATCATCTGTCTCTTATTTACAAAGCTGAGGTCTGAATTGCTCTTATGCACTGGACCTTTCACGTGCTGCAGTTGGAAAGTTACCTGCATGGTTTGTTGGCTTTGCAGCCACACAAAGATCAACCTGACCTTCACTCACTGCATCAGTCAGGAGTTTCAAATCTGTGCCGTGATGCTGTCCAACACAGAGCTTTGGACTCGTTTGCATATTTATTGACTCGTCGCCCCCCTCCATGTCTGCAGATTTACAGAGATGCTAAAACAAAACTTTGCTTTTAGATTAGAAATTAAGACGGCAGGGACGTCTGACTGGATAATGATCGAATCCAACACCGGTGGGTTTTTGTCAAACAAAAACATAATGCGGAGTGGAGGTGTGCCTCCTGTGACATCGCATGCTTCTTGCAGCAAGCACGTTGGCTCCACTGGGGCAGCATGAACCTGACGGACGTCTCTACAGGTTAGATGAGCCTTCTGTGAAACAGCGGAGAGACGGGCAGATGGCTTCAAACCTGTGGGAAGCAAGAGCACAATAATCATGTTCGTCAGCTTCGAGGAGCTCGGTAGCATAGCTACGTTTGGTGCTGCCCCCCCTCCACTGAATGCTTTGTTTGGATGCGCCCTGGTGTTTCGGAGACCATGAAAGCCTCTGTGCACAGATGGAGGTCCACACCACATATGTGCATAAATAAGACCTAAATCCCATTAGGCTGAGATGACAGCCCTCGCTTTGATATCAGTCCTTCCCTTTGCTTTCCAAACCTGCACAGCAGTCAGTCCACACAGTGGGAACAGTTTGTTGCTTTAGAAACAATATTGTGTTACAATAAAGAATATCTACCATTATAACATTAGTGTTGATGAGGGTGCTGGAGTAGTACTATGCTACACATAAAGGTGGTGCGCATTTAAAATGTTACAGTTACAAACTGTGACTGTTGTGACCTTCAGACTGCGGCGTCTGGGACCACCGCATATCACCTGCAGAGGGCGCTGCCAGGAGGAATCGTGTTGATGGAACTGGCTTTTCAGGTGAGAAGCGCTGTCCTCACTAATACACTGTATGTGCTAAAATCACAGTGGTATGATTCTTTCAGTTCTTTGAGACAGGCGAACAGTTTAGTTTAGATAATGATTAAAAATCTAATGTGATGGTTAAATGTTAAATAGTTAAAGGGATGATGGGTCACAGCGATCAGCGGCCAACTGGCTGTTCAGACGAGGTCCATGTGACGCTGATGGGGATCGTTTCCAAAGTTCACAGTTATTCTGTTCATCCTGGAGAGATCCGGTCTGAACGCCAGCATTTCTAACACTTTGTTTCTGGTCGTGTTGGTTCTGCTGCAGTGTTGAAAGATGCTAAAAAAGGCAGCAGTGAGAAGAGAAGAGGTGCTGAGCAAGTCGAAAAGTGTTCAACTTCAGATAAAAACGCTGAGCTTGGTGTCACTTTTCACCTTGCTGTCAAATTCCTGCGAAGGAGAGCGCGACACACTGACCAACAGCCACATCCTACTGGTAGCACTCAACAGTAATGACCTGCTTAAAGCCCCAAACTCTTACAGTAGTGAAAGGGAAATAATGCTTGGAGGAACTTTTTGTTTGCAGTGCGTCTACAGCAGGCAGTTGGTGTCAGGTACTTCTGTATCATAGGAGTGTGTCAGACAGTGAAACGCTGTGCTGCCAGAGTGCTCTCGAGCATCCCCAGTAAAGCATTTGTACCTGTGGTCAGTGTCTCAGTGTCAGCAGCGCTGCCACTGCAAACACTCAGAGTGAATCAGTATCAGCCTGCATCGTGGGTCCCACTGAGTAACTGGTGTTTCCCACACTAGCATCTTTCGTTAGGCCTTCAGTCGTGTTCAGCTAAGGTCTTCCTCCCAGGTTGTTATGGCAACCTTTTTGTTTACTGTGTCCCACACTTAACGTACAACGAGACAGAACACAACTGGTGTGAGACGAGTGAAATAAGCCACAGTGTTTGCCAAAACCTATTACTGAGAGTGGGAGGAGTGGGTAATCACTGCTGTGATGTTGTCGTCGCAGCGCTGTGCGTTTGGCCCCGTGCTGTGTGTGTGGTCTGATATCCTGGCACTATGTGTTTGTTTTTGCCGTTTGCTCATCCTTAGCTACACGTGAAACGTTTTGACCTTTCGACATATTGTTTGTTGTGATGGTGAGGATAGATTTTTTCCACATACAAGCCTTCAGCTCTCCTGAAAATCAGCACATTGACTCCCTGTGTGCAGTCTTACGGATTATTTTACTCTGGTGTTGAGTAACCTTGTGGTCTTTGTGTCACTCCACCAGGGCTGTTACTTTTGTGTGAAGCAGTATGCACTGGAGTGTTCCCGTATTCCCATGGGCCAGACCGTCAACTCGCAGGTAAATGCTTGACACTGATCTGCACTGCTGTGTGGACACACAACACTGAGCTCCGTGTCCTCAACAAGAACATAAAAGAGCGAAAAGGAAACACAAACCAGAACACAAATGATCACAGTGGGAGGGCAGGAGTGCCGATCTGTGTGCATCATGTAGGTTTGGGGTTCTGACTGGTGTTGGGCTGCTGGGCTCTTTATGATCATGGGCTCAGTCAAATTTAAATCCTTAAATCTTTGTTTAAATCAGTTTTTGTAGGAACTGATATACTTGAAATTAAAGCCGTTTTTAAAACACCTAAACTCTTTCAATATAAATGCTGAATAAATTCCTTGTAGTCTGAGTTGTTTAAAAACCACATTTTTTGAAGCCCTTCACACCATTAGTGCCTCACGTGAGTCGACATGTAGACTTTATCACTCTGACTACATTTTCCCAGCTGTTAGCAGTAAAGCAAAATAAAAAATAAGATAAAATAATCATTTGAAGCAGCCAGTTCCTGACAGCATGATGGGAAGAGGTGAACCACACGTAGCTTTTATGCTAGCTTTACTGTAGTTTAGTGTTATTTTGCCTCTTCTGTTCGTGCTGCAGTTGAATATTATTATTGCTCTGATGCAGTTTAAGAGCCACGTGGTCAACAGCAGCTGTTCAGTCTGGTTTACAGCGTGTTCGCCCATTTCTTTACTTCTCGTCCGATGTAATTTCCACCCTTTGTCTGTTTATCCACCGTGAGCAGAAACACACTTATTAATAAATAAGAAGCAGATACAGATTTGAAAATAATCCTCTGGCTGAGACAGAATAACCTCCACTGTTGTTTCACATCTACTAGTCATGTCAGGTCCAACTAGGGTAAATTTCTCATCATAAGGTGGCGCAACTTAAAAGTGTCGGCCGTAACCATCTATGAGAAACTACACTGCAGTGACCAAACAGGCTACAGCTATTCAAACACTCGTTGTTGGAGCCAAAGCTGCTCTCTGACATCACTTCTCTTCATAGCTTTCATGGACAGAAGCTGCAGGTTGAAGAGCATCTATCTATGCTAGCTTTTAGCAGATGACCTGCTTATCTTGGTTTCATTGACCTCTAAGTGGGAGGATCCTAGGATTGGAAATTTAGCACTTTCAAGTCTGAGGCCTCAGACTTGAAAGTGCTAAATTTCCAATCCCTTTTATGGTACAGGATTTGTGGCAGTAGTAGGTATCTGTGTATGCAGAGCTTAATCATGGCGGTAAGTAACAAATGCAGGCATGCTGGCTTCCAATGACCCAACAGTATGTAGCCTGATGTGGATGATGACGTGTGTAGATTCAATGCTGGTTTCATGGGAAATGTGCTGGAACAAAAAATGAGTGTCAGTGCAGCAGTACAACAAAAACACCTAAGATTTAAAAAACCTACAGCAGGAGAAGCTCACACGGGAGACTGCAGGGGGCACGTTTCTCTTGGTGACAGTAAACAACTACAGCATGTAGGCAATAATGTCTGTCTGCAGGCTGGGTGGAGGACCGCTGCATCATTCAGCCATCAGCTGGAAGCAGGTAGAGCCCACTCAGAAGGTTGCTGCACCTGTGAAGGAGATGTAGTATTTCAAGGCCTTCACATAGTAGAGTAGAGTAGAACCGTACCCTGTGGTAAAGACAGAGTATGAAGGCAGAACTGTAGATTTGTATGGCAGTCAGCATCACACCTTCGCCTACGGCCACGAGCAAAATAATGCGAGTCTGCGAAAAAGCACGACACAAGCTTCCTCCAGAGGATGTGTGGACACAAGAACCAAAGTAGAATGTCAGCAAAAAGAGCAACAGGTCAGTGAAAGTGGCATTTATTCAAAACACAGTACAGTAGCAAGGACATCAGCCAGTTCAGGAAGTGATCCTGTCGAGCACTTCTGACCAATCAGTCTGGTTGTTTTAGACTCTCTGTGGAAGTCCCACTATTTCCTGTGTAAGCAGCAGTCTCTCAACTTTAAATTGAGTTGAGTGGACAAATTTGTGTTGTAGTGTTAAGTAAAAATGGTGCCGCTGTCCTGCGTTTATCCTGCTGTCTGTGCTGTCACAGGACAACCACAGGCAGTCTCAGCTGCAGGGACAGCATCATGGAGCACAGTGAAATGAGAAACATGTTCCTGGACTCGCCTAACCCACCTTTAGGCTCGTGAAACTAAACTAAACTTCTCAGCCACAGAGGGAGGAAACAAGAAACTGCTCCAAATGTTCCAGTTCTGCAGACTCGTGCACCTCCAAGCTTATCGACTCCTTTTATCAGTGCTGGCATGTTATGTTCTGATATTTGCATAAAAATGGCATCAAGCTGGTGTCGGAGAAGCAGCAACAATGAAGCTTTTTTTCTTTCTGTTGAGACTCAGATAATGAAACATGAATCTGGAAATATTGAGGCGATCGATAAAGAATCGGACCTAATAACAGCATTCGTGTCTTACAAGTCCCGAGCTTTAGTCTTGTCTTCGTTTTAAATGTGTTTTATTTATGAACAGACAGAGCGGCTGTAAAATTCTGAAACAGGATTCAATCACAAATGATTTTTAAAAATATATCCGCATTTTCTTGATCTGCACATAAAAGCTAACAGCTGTTTGTTATTTTCTGTTTTGAGTTCACATGTTTTGAGTAACTGCCTGTGAAGATGAAATCCTGACGCTGTCCAGCAGCGACTGTTCATCTGGAAAGAAAATCACTTTGCTCCAGTACTTTCACCATCCAGGGTGTTTTTCACACTGTGTCACTTTTCAGATTTCATTGGGTCTGCCGCTCCGTGCTGTTTCATGCTGTGCATCCCGAACATGTATTACTGCAAGGAGGAAAAGTATTTTAGAACAGGCACACATGGCCTGCCTGCTTTTAGCGACAAAGTGAAGTGGAACTTTTTAAAAGCCCATTTCAATCTAAGTGGGCGTTAATTCAACTGTTTGCAGAGCTGTTTAGTTCTGCAAACAGTCAGCTGGTTTTTATTTATTTCTATTTTTATTTAAATTTGCCTCCAGTTTCAGACCCGCTGTTTCTAACAGTTGCTGATGTTTAGCTGAAGGGAGAAATAAGTCCAAGTTCTCCTCTCTGTGAGGTCTCCTCCGATCATGCACGAGTGACAGTTGCTGCCATCAATCTGGACGCCAAATATGTTAAAGCAAATTCAACATTGGTGGACTGTTTCTGACAATGTGTGGCTTTAGCCTGCAGCTCGGCCCCCTGACAGTATTTTACTATCAGCCATGTTGCACTTCCCATCTCATTTCACCTCGTCTGTTAGAGCATACTCCACGTGGTTTAATCTAAAGATGCATTATTTATCAAATGTATTATTGTCTGATGCATAAAATAATATGCTTACAACACAGCCTGAAGAAACCAGAGTCAAAGTAACAACAAAAGTACTTTGGAAATAATTCAGGTGGAACCTTTTCCAAGTTTTAGGAACAAAAGGATGATCAAACAGCCTTTTGATCCTCTCATCATTAGTTGTTGTACTGGTCCAGCGTCAGAGGAGCATCCTTTTAGTTTTTGGCAGCTTCACTATAAATCATTCAAACATACAAAAGTTACTAAACTCAAAGGATGAATCAGCGTTGTTTGTTTGACATATCACATAAACAGCTGTGCAGATGACACACAAATATATATCACAATGTCACCAGGAGACCGAGGCCCTGTACAGGCTCTTGGTAAATGCATTGAGGAAATCAATGACTGGTTGTGCCACAATTTTCTCCAGCTAAACAAAAACAAAACTGAGGTAATAGTCTTTGGCGCCAAAGAAAAACGATTACAGGTCACCAGAGAACTTCAATCTATACATCTAAAAACCACAAACCAGGAGAGACATTTGGGTGTAGTGATGGATGCAGACCTAAACTTAGAAAAACACATTAAGACAATAACAAAGTCAGCTTACTATCACCTCAAGAATATATCAAGGATAAAAGATCTGATGTCTCAACAGGACCTGGAAAAACTAGTCCATGCATTCATCTTTAGTAGGCTTGATTACTGTAACAGCATCTTTACAGGTCTACCTAAAAAATCAGTCAGACAACTACAGCTCATTCAGAACTCTGCTGCTCGAGTCCTCACTAAGACCAAAAAAGTGGACCACATCAGTCCAGCTCTGAGGTCTTTACACTGGCTGCCTGTCCGTCAGAGGATAGACTTTAAAGTTCTGATGCTGGCCTATAAAGCTCTGAATGGTTTAGGACCAAAATACATCAGTGACCTCCTGACCCAGTATGAACCTTCCAGATCCCTCAGGTCATCTGGATCCGGTCTTTTATCAGTTCCCAGAGTCAGAACCAGACACGGAGAAGCTGCATTCAGCTTTTATGCTCCTTATATCTGGAACAAACTCCCAGAAAGCCTCAGATCAGCTGAAACACTCAGTTTATTTAAATCCAGGTTGAAGACTCACCTGTTCTCAGCTGCATTTGAATAAAGCACCAAATCCACACTTTAAGCTTAAATTTCAAAACTTACATTTTTTTCATGCTTTGTTTTTGTTTTTTAATGTCTCTGTAAAGCGCTTTGAATCACCTTGCTGTAAATAAACTTGCCTTACACTTGTACAGCTGTTACTGCAGCTGAATCTGTGCAACATGTGGGGTTTGTTCCAAAAATGGATTTCCAAAGAGCTGTTAGCTGCATACGAATGCATTTATTACATAATAACAAACACTGTGATAAAATCAAAAAATGCAAATATTTTAGAAATTTATCAAAGTTTAAAACCAAACGATTATGTTATTTTTTAAGGCAGATAACAACTGGCACACTGGACTTCTTTATGGTTATTTAATCAAGTATTTATCTGTAATTTGGCGTCTTATAAAGATCATAATATACTTCACTATTTTTTTTCTGTTTTTTGGTGAAAAATGATCATTTAGATGAAAGAACTTGCACATAGTGGTGGACTAACTATTACAGAAATATGTCAAAAAGGATTTTAATGAGCAATAGTGCTGTTTTAGAGCAGCTGCAGCTTAAACCGCACACTGGGGTGGTGCCTGGCATGGTGTGCAGTGTGTTCTTAAAAATACTGAGGAAATTAGATAAATGGAGGATTCAAGACTACATGATCAGAAATGGTGTCAGTGGAAAATGTAACTGTGAAGGAGACAGGAGCAGGAAAACATGAAGAAAAGGTAACCAGCGGCAACCAGAGATAAAAAAATAAATAAATGAAAATCCTACAAGAATACTTCTGGGTGGAGTCATGAATCAAACCATCAGTTTTTATATCGAGTAACAGGACGTGTAAACATGAAGGGAAATAATGAGACCTGCATTAATCTGCCTCGTAGCTTAGGCATGAATTTTAAAGCCAAGTTAGACGCAGCAATATTCAATAAAAAAAGACAACATAAGCTAATCGCCATTAGTTCTGCTAAACTTTGTTTATATGGACTTGTTAAATGAAATGTCCTCTATCTTGTATAAATGCCATTTCTACTTTAGGATGGCTCACAGGAAGTACCAAAGTACAACTTCATGGTGTTCCCTTGTGCACAAAGCTGCGATTGTTTGTTCTGTGCATGAGCAGAGGTGCTTTTTCACTTCTGTTTATGGATTTTTGAAGAATTTCCTACCTTGAAGATTCAGCTCTTATCCCGAGTGCCAGCAGCTTCGGTCCTTGTTCTGCTTCTATATTAGGTGAACATCTCTCCCACTTGTGACTGATCCATTTTCAGATTAGGGGGTCGGTGCACTTTGATGTGACGAAGGCAGAGAAAGATGTTTTGAAAGATGTCATGCTGTTTGTTTCCCTCCCGGTGGTGTTGTCAGGATGTCTACAAAGTGATGTGAGAGGTTGACTGTGTTGAAAGAGCCTGTGCCTCTAAGCACAGTGGGGAGGCCAAAGGGTTTAAGTGTTGAGAAAGGAAGAAAGGTGCATTCGCTGCAGCTATTGTGAATTAAAGATGTCCATAAATCCTCAACAAAAAGCTTGACATTGAGTAAATTAAGCGTAAACAATGTGTTTTATGTTTAAAATGAATTATCTCTGTAAAGCCCAGAGATGTGTTCCCTGTGTTAGAGAGGGAGTCATAACTGCAGTCAGTATTTACAGGTGAGAGCACGTTCTGAAGTGGCTCTTCACATTGGCCCAAACATTATACACAAAAGCAATGAATTGCTTCTTAATTAATAGATAATTTTAAACAGTTTAGAATATGATTTACATTTAAATGACGATGTTGCTGAAACACTTTAAACAGGAGACTTGTTGACATGTGAGAAACACACAGATATAAAAAGAATGAATGTTCATGCTGGCCACATTAAAGGGGACCCGTTTATTTCCAGCCTTTGTCCTTTGGCTCTGTTACAGTAGCTTTGCATGATTTGCAGAATAAGCCTTGTTAATATCAATAATATCAGTGCAACCCCTCAGTTCATCATCCGTCTGACAAAACCTCCCATCTTTCTCCTCATTGGATGTCCCTCATAAGCAAAAAGATTTGATTGGAAGGTGGGCTTGATCTGTGCCTGAGACAATAATATCAGAGTAAATAGTTTCAGTCTTTTTATTCAGATCTAAGAGGTGAAAAATGCGTCTGGAACAGTGTTTCAATACGCCATCATAATAGGCTGCATGCAGAAACGAACTCTTCCCCGTGTTTTTCCTAAATGTGAAAATACTGTGGGATCTTTTCCATTTTAAGATGCAGATTTTTTTCTACTTTAATTTGTTCAAATATTGTTTCTCGTGTTCCTCTGATCATCAGTGAATTTAATTGGCCAGCACACATGCAAAGTTTCAGACGGTGTTCAGGACGAGGACTGTGGTAATTCATTCGTTAGCACTTGTTAGTGCTGTCAGTATAAAATGTCTTTATAAATAAACACAAATTAGTTGCATTAGTATTTGGGGTTTACAGCAGCGTGCATTAAACTTAATGTGTTACTGCTTTGACAGTGTTCTGGTAAATACTGAGAAATAGGCAGGCAGCTTGTTAGTGAAGTGACACCAACTTAATGAATGAAGCGTAAAGTTTGCTAACAGCTATGGATCAGCCCAACATTAGAACCACATATCATGTGATTATTATAAGTCCAAGCCCAGGTCGTTGAGCTGGCCTCCTAACACGCCTATCCCAGTCTGACGGTGCATCTGTGGGAACTAACCTGATCCTGAGGCCAACAGAAGGATGTGCAGCTTAACCACAGGATGGTGGTTTTAATGTTGGGGCTGATCGATGGATATATCAGTCTTATGATGCTTTACTGAAGTCGTATTATCCACAAGTAGTTTCCTACTAACCAAGATGCATATTACTGTGACTATCAGCTAGTCAGATTAGCTGAGTGTTTAGCTGGTTAGTGTCACACTAAAAACAATAAACACATCCAAGTCCACAGTTCTAGAGTGTGTATGTAATGTGGATATTTGTAGTCTGAAATGGTTTTATTTGATCTCTTAGCACATCTTCAGTCTTCCTTTCCATCCATCTGTCTGTGTCTCTGTGTCTGCCTAGTCCCACCTCATGTCATCTCTCCATCAGGGCAGCCTCCTCACCAAACCTCGTTGCAAGCCGTTTCCAGATGCCACACCAGTATCTGACTGTGCGGTATGTCCCAGCCATTCTCAAGGGAGGGGTGTCTCACTACAATCAGGCTCCACCCCTCTTCGCCACTCTATGCTTGCTCTCATCAGTCCTGGTCTCTTTCCTTTCAAGTTTACCTGCCTGTCTCTGTGGGAATGATTGGGTTTAATGTTAAATCAAGTGCACTGTGGGAGCTACTGTTGCTGCAAACTACAGCTTGACTGTAAAAACGCATCTTTAGCTTAAGGCAGGGACTCAGACTTAAGTTATGCAATAAAAATGATGCATTTATACCTGATTGTGTTGAGGATCAGGTGAGGGCCAAGCACCTCTATGATTTTCTTTTCCTTTTCTGTTTTCAACAGGCTGTCTTCTCTGTGGTTGTTGGTTTGGTGTTTTGGGTGTTGGAGCTAATTTTTTATGCAACCATGTTTTTCTTTTGCCCTTCCTCTTCTTCCTCTTCTTCCTCTTCTTTAGCAGCCAGGTGGTGATTGGAGCTAGGGTCTGTGTTCATGTGTGAAGGTTCAGTCTTTGAATTACACAGAATGTAAACTGCTGCTTCTGCTGCTCCGCTGCTACAGATACAATACTGGAAAATTCTGTATAATTTCTATTATACAGAATTTATACAGAACTATTAATTCATTTAAATTGTTAGTGACCACTGGGTGTTTATAACTGTATGTCTGAGTAAGTATATGTTGTTCCCCAAGGCTCAGTTATTGGGCCACTTCTGCTTAAATGCTGCATGTTTAGCAGCGTGATGGTAGCTACAATTGAATCATGCCATCAATGACTCATTTCATTGATTTTTCTTCTAATATTTTCAGACTATTTTGATATATTTTCTTTGTAATGTAAAGCTAAATGAGCTTGAGTCGAGTATTAATTAACAGTATAATGGTAGGTTGCAAAGTGCAGGCTGTGAGGGTGCGGCCACAAGGAGTTTGTTTAAATATTATATTCTAGATTTTAAAACAATCATTAAAAAAAAGTTTATAGGAGAAAAAGGTCAAAGGATGAAAATAAATCACTGAAAGTGCACAAACTTTACAAGCTTGTGTGGTCATCCAGATTGTGATTATTAGGTTATCGTGAGCTGAAAAAGATTTTTTTAGATTTTGAAATGATCTGTCTTAAGTTTGAGTATTTGATAATTATTAGTATCCATCCATCCATCTTCATCCGCTTTATCCGAGGCCGGGTCGCGGGGGCAGCAGCCTGAGCAGAGAGGCCCAAACCTCCCTCTCCCCAGCCACCTCCTCCGGCTTATCCGGGGGAACACCAAGGCGTTCCCAGGCCAGCCGAGAGATAATCTCTCCAGCGTGTCCTGGGTCTGCCCCGGGGCTGCCCCGGGGC
Source organism: Aulonocara stuartgranti (assembly GCF_965226115.1). NCBI lineage: Eukaryota > Metazoa > Chordata > Actinopteri > Cichliformes > Cichlidae > Aulonocara > Aulonocara stuartgranti. The sequence goes on along the minus strand of NC_138951.1, from coordinate 41,865,185 downwards.
CTCCTCCCGGTGGGACATGCCGGAATCGACTGGTAAATTGAGAGCTTTTACACTCAGCTCCCTCTTCACCACGACAGACCGGTGCAGCGTCCGCATTACTGCAGCTGCAGCCCCAATCCGTCTGTCGATCTCCGGCTCCCTTCTCCCATCACTCGCAAACAAGAACCCGAGATACTTGAACTCCTCCACTTGGGGCAGGAACCGATGAAGCCAACAGAACCACATCATCCGCAAAAATCAGAGATGAGATTCTGAGGCCACCAAAGCGAAAGCCCTCCGCCACTTGGCTGCGCCTAGAAATCCTGTCCATAAAAATTATGAACAGAACCGGTGAAGCCCATCACCCACCAGGAACAAATCCGACTTATTGCCGGCAATGCAAACCAAGCTCTTGCAACGGTTGTATAGGGATCGAATGGCCCGTAGCAATGGGCCAGACACCCCATACTCCCGCAACACCTCCCACAGGACACCCCGAGGGACACGGTCGAATGCCTTCTCCAAGTCCATAAAACACATGTAGACTGGTTGGGCAAACTCCCATGCGCCCTTGAGTATCCTTGAGAGGATAAAGAGCTGGTCCAGTGTTCCGCGACCAGGACGAAAACCACATTGTTCCCCCTGTATCCGAGGTTCGACTAGCGGACGAACTCTCCTTTCCAGCACCCTGGCATAGACTTTCCCAGGGAGGCTGAGGAGTGTGATCCCCTTGTAGTTGGAACACACCCTCCGGTCTCCCTTCTTAAAGATGGGGACCACCACCCCAGTTTGCCAGTCCAGGAGTACTGCCCCTGATCTCCACGCAACATTGTAGAGGCGTGTCAACCAGGACAGCCCTACAACGTCCAGAGCCTTCAGGAACTCGGGGCGGACCTCATCCACACCAGGGGCTCTGCCACCAAGGAGTTGTTTAACTGCCTCAGTGACCTCGCCCCCGGAAATTGGCGGGTCATTCCCCTGATCCCCAGACTCTGCTTCCTCCTCGGAAGACGTGTCAGTGGGATTAAGGAGGTCCTCAAAGTATTCCTTCCACCGCCTGACAATTTTCTCAGTCGACGTCAGCAGCGCTCCGCCAGCACTATACACAGTGCAGGTAGAGCACCTCTTTCCCATCCTGACGGTTTGCCAGAATCTCTTCGAGGCAGTCCGAAAGTCTTTTTCCATGCCCTCTCCGAACTCCTCCCACACCCGAGTTTTTGCTTCAGCCACTGCCCGAGCCGCATTCCGCTTGGCCTGTAAATACCTGTCGGCTGCCTCCGGAGTCCCACAGGCTAACCAAGCCTGGTAGGACTCCTTCTTCAGCCTGGTGGCTCCCTTCACCTCTGGTGTCCACCATTTGGTTCGGGGATTACCACCACGGCAGGCACCAACCACTTTGCGGCCGCAGCTCAATGCAGCAGCTTCGGCAATGGAGACGCTGAACATGGTCCATTCGGACTCAATGTCCCCAGTCTCCCTCAGAATGCTGTTGAAGCTCTGCCGGAGGTGTGCGTTGAAGATCTCGCGGACTGGGGCCTCTGCTAGACGTTCCCAGCACACCCTCACTATGCGTTTAGGTGCACCGGGTCTGTCCAGCGTCCTCCCCCGCCACCTGATCCAACTCACCACCAGGTGGTGATCAGTTGACAGCTCAGCCCCTCTCTTTACCCGAGTGTCCAGAACATATGGTTGCAGGTCTGGTGATACGATTACAAAATCGATCATCAACCTGCGGCCTAGAGCGTCCTGGTGCCACGTGCACTTATGGACAAACTCTTATGTTCGAACAAGGTGTTCGTTATGGCCAAACTGTGATTTGCACAGAAGTCCAATAACAAAACACCGCTCAGGTTCAGATCAGGGAGGCCATTCCTCCCAATCACGCCCCTCCAGGTCTCGATGTCGTTACCCACGTGAGCATTGAAGTCTCCCAGCAGGACAACAGAGTCTCCAGGTGGAGCACCTTCCAGCACCCCACCCAGGGACTCTAAGAAGGCTGGGTACTCTGAACTGCCACTCGGCGCATAAGCGCAGATGACAGTCAGGCCCGTTCCCCGACCCTAAGGAGCAGGGAACAAACCCTCTCATCCACCAGGAAAAACCCCAACGTACCGGCAGCAAGCCGAGGGGATATTAGAATACCCACCCCAGCCTGAGACAGAGTCCAGCCCCTCTCCAGGAGACTGGTTCCAGAGCCCAAGCCATGCGTAGAGGTGAGCCCGACTATATCTAGCCGGTACCTCTCAACCTCACGCACTAACTCAGGCTCCTTCCCCACCAGAGAGGTGACATTCCATGTCCTTATTGCCAGTCTTGGCAGCCGGGGATCAGTCCGCCAGGGCCTCCCCTCCTGGCCGCCACCCGGCACACAATGCACCCGACCCCTATGGCGCCTCCTGCGGGTGGTGGGCCTGCGGGAGGATGGGCCCATGTCTCCTCTTCGGGCTGTGCCCGGCCGGGCCCCATGGACTAAGGCCCGGCCACCATACGCTCGCCCTCGGGCACCCTCCCCAGGCCTGGCTCCAGGGCGGGGCCCCGGTAACCCTATCCCGGGCAGGGTAAACTGTTCCCTCGATGTTCTCTTCATAAGGGTCTTCTGAATTATTAGTAATGTGTGTAATTATTCTGTGCCTAAACCTGACCAAGCAGCCAGAGAAAGCAAACGTACTGCAACACTCACACTAACATATCCTCAGGGTGTTACGGTTAAGAAAATCAGGTACTAAATACATAAGCAGAGAATCAGACACTCACCAGCCACTTTATTAGAGACACCAACACTGCAAATACTAATGGGCCAATCACATGGCAGCAACTCAATGCATGTAGACATGTAGGCATAGTCAAGAAGACCCGAAGTTCAATCCGAGCATCAGCAAATGTTATTTAAGTGATGAATGTGCGATTTTTCAACACAGACACTTGTAGGCTTTACAGAGGATGGTCCAGTAAATGCCAGTGGTCAGAGGAGATTGGCCAAGCTCCTGTTAGCTGATGGGAAGCCAACAATAACTCGGTCAATTGCTCATTACAACCAAGGTATGCAGAACAGCATCCCTGAAAACACCAAGTGAGAAGCTCTACAGCAGCAGAAGACCACACAGAGTGCTGCTGCGTGCAGGTAAAACCAGGAGACCACGGCTTACGATTTCCACAGCCTCGCCAATAGTGGACAGTTTGGAAGCTTATCTGCTCTGATGAATCTCCTCCATGTACCCGTCTTCCAGCTGGAGAGCATGGCACGTCAGGAAACTCTCATGATCTGAAACTGGATTCTTGAACCTGATTCTGCTGTAATCAAAGGTTCAAAGTGTTGATCCCACACAGCACCTTTAGGATGTGATGTAACAGGAGACTTCAAATCTACAGCATGCGTGTGACACTATCATGTCAGTGTGAACCACGAGGAATGGTGCCAGCACCTTGTCGAATCTGTGCCACAAAGCACTACGGCAGTGCTGAAGGGGGAAAGGTGTACCTGGTAAAGTGGCTGTGAGTGTATATTTGCAGTTGTAATACACACATCACAGCTGGATAACTGCTGTTACTCCTGTTGGGTTTCAGATCACTGCATTGTGATAGTACCACTGCAGAAATGTGAGTCTTTTTTCCAGGAGTGAAAATGCAGAGCCTCACAGGGACGCATCGATGGATGTCACAGTCTGAGAGCTTTCCTCTCGTCGCTCTGCTTGTTTTTCTTTCAATCAGCTTGCTTTGTATTCTCTTCTTTTTCTTCTTCTTGTATGACCTCGCTGATTGCAGCTTCTCCCGTCAATGCAGCCGCTGTCATTAATTTCACTTCCACCGAGTGCCGCTGACAGGAGACGAGTTGCAGCCCCACGACTCAAACTGGCAATTTGTTCTTGTCAAAGTTACACGGAGTGTTTTAATTAACTAGAACATGAACCATTTGGGATTACAGGTTAGGAAATAATAAATGTTAGCGTGATAGCAAGGAGGACACACACACACACACACACAGGAACTACCTATGAACTGAGGAGAGCCGCGCAGTCCCATTGGCTTCCAGGCTCCATAGATAACAGGCCAGGAGGTCACACTTAATTTGTCTGCCAGACTGCAGGAACACCGCTGGGGAGAGAAAAGTTAATATTCATCTTTTCATTCCTGTGTGCAAAAGAATATTCTTCCTCATTCTTATCTCTGCGGTGAGGGTGCTGATGAAAGTCTTCTGCCCTTTTGCCAGTTTCTGGACAAGTGTCGAGGCAGGAAAAGGTTCCAGACGGCGAAGAGATGAAAGTCTGTAGCTACAGAACGCTGTGCAGTCTTTTCTTGGCTCTTTGATATAATGAAGCTGCTTTTGTGCACGTTCCAGGCAAATGGTCCAGATCAAAGTAAAAGCAGGAGTAGCAATTAGAGCTCCTTGTAAACTCTTATTGTGCTGTAATTAACTGCACAGCACAGCCTCTCACTGCAGCCATTTGCATTTGCAATTATTGCTTTTGTCAGCTCCCTTTTGATGTTGGATTTAATTAAAAAGGATATTATTATGAATCTGATTGATATCAAAGTTGCTTACAAAAGCTTCTCAGTAAGGAGCGATGGGAGTCACAGTGCAGCAGGGCCTTAAGGTGTGCTGTACAAAGCAGTCTCTGTTGGAGTGGCTGGAACAGCAGGTCCTTCCCCTTCAGATGCAAAACAGTTTCATACATGGCTGATCGCACAGATAGACATTCAGAGTTAGCGCTGTCTGCCAGATCAGTTTTGCAGAGGTATTCAGACTGACTGAGTTTGGAGTTAGAGTACCTCCTTCTTTTCCCGTCTGTGTCAGTGAGTCACGCTGTCCTGGTGATGACCGTCTCACAACCTTCTGTTGCAGCTCTCCATGCTCTTCACTGAGGAGTGTGATAAAGTCAGGGACACCATGCACGTTCACTCCTTCAGCTACGACTTCCACCTGCGAGTGGTTCACCAGTACCTGGTCGGCTGCCACATGACGCTACGGCAAGGCTACCAGCTCACCGACTTCCTGGACGACTTCATCTCCCATCACCCGGACATCCCCAAGTTCGGCCGCAACCACGTCTTTCAAGGTGATTCTGGTGTTGCTGACTGCATCGAATCCCATGTGATGATGATGATAATGTTTTTTTGATTCTGCCATGATTTCTAGCTTTTCAACATTTACAGCAGCCGCCAGAGCAGCCAGTGAAAGTAAACAAAAGATGGCAACACAGTGAACGGTGTACAGAGCATTTACTAAAGGGAACAAAACTCGAATTCACCAGAAACAAAGACCAGAAAAAAACAAACTGACAAATGAAAAATAGGCCCAAAAATCATCATGTGATTAGAAGCATTTGGACTGTGGGTCAGTGCCCACACAAACACACACTGGTTCTGATGGGAAATACAAACTAAGGATCCAGTTATATCCACCATATAGCTGCACGTCCTCACTAAAGTGCGAATGGCATTCCCCATTTTTATGGTGCGATTAGGTTTATCCAACCTTAAAAAGTGCAAGGTTATAACTTTAATTTGTATTCTTTGCCTCCGGCTTTCAACTTCCCCCTTTTACCTAATGGTCCCTGATACATGAGATGAAGTCTTTCCACCAGCTTCATTTAACAAAGACTTGCATCTGAAAATGTGTCCGTGTGCTGTGACTTCACTGAAGTTATTCGCAGCACGTTTATGGAAGTTGTGGTCATTTTAAAAAACAAACTCTGCTGTCTTGGCTTAAACTATGCAGACGTGCAGAAAAAAATAAGTGCACCGAGACCTTTGGGAGGAAGTGGTCTGGATTAAATTCCAAACTCCAAACAAAGTTTGGGTTAAACTCCTGTAGCTAAACAGGTAAATCTGAATCATCCACAGTGATGGTTCATGAATTTTTTTTTTTTGTTCTGAAATAAACAACTTTAGCTCACCTCTTACCCCCCCCCCCATCCCTGTGGTTGATTTAGCACAGAGTTTATTCGCTAACCTCTGCTAGCACGAGTACTGGAAGTCTACTCAGGTGAATTTGTGTTCATGTTTAGCGTCTTCTCCAGCTCCCTCTGGTGGTCAGTGCAAACCAACTGAAATGATATTCAGAGTAAATATTTGAAATTGTTTCACTGAAAGACGAGTTCAGTCCCTCTGTGTCCCGCCTCCGTTCGGGCGTCACCAGCAGCGCTCTCTGAGCCGTTCTGGATCGATGAGCAGATATTTGTTTTTCCATCAGAGCTTCTCGGGCTCTGTGTGTGCACAGGAACAACTGTGTTTGTCCTTCTGAGCGTCTGTCATTCTTGTGTAAATCAGGGAGCTTCTCCATCTCCACGGGGATGATAACGGCTCACCAGCTCTACAACTACATCACCGACCACGCCAGCACGTATGGCATGAAGCCGCTCCGCATGTCGAAGGCTGCGGTCGCCACTGACAACAAGAAGGCGATGCCTGACCTTCACGAGTATGCCCTGGTGGCTCTGTGGAACAGGTGGAGAAACAGCTCTGACCTCAGAATAAACCTTCTCTCCTCATATCTGCGGCTTAACTTTACCTTTGTTGGCTCCTCTTGCTTTAGTTCGGGCTCCTACAAGGATCTGGACGGTCTGCCCCACCACGATGACTTCGATGTTTCCCTGGTGGTGTGTCACAACGCTGCTCCGTTTGAGGAGCAGTCAGACGGGGAGAGGCATCTGCTCAGGTAAGATCTACTCATATCTGGGCTGACACCATGTTTGTTTTATCTGACATGTCCTGACACAACCTAAAGAGGACTGGTGGACGTTTCACGGGCCAAACAAATGTGTTAACAGTACATCACTGAAGGCACTGGATAACCTTGGATAAACTTTTGCTGAGTCTCATCTCGTCCCCTTTCATAGGCTACGCTTCTACGTGATCATGACCAGTCAGCGGGAGCTATTCCCACGCCTCACTGCAGACATGCGCCGCTTTAAGAAGCTTCCTCAGATCCACCGTGATCCCGGAGAGCTGGGGGGACGGCTCTCCCAGGATCGAGCAGAGGCTTCTGGGTCACGTGGTTCTGAGCAGGACCTCTGGGAGGAGGGTTCGTCTGAAGCTTCAGCACCCTTGGCTCCAAGTGATGGCAACGAGTTTTACCCTCTGACAGGCGGTGGACCAGAGGCTCAGGGGCTCCTCTACGCCTCCCCTCTGTTCCCTCTTCTCAACAACGAGGTGGCGTCTGCCCGCAGACAGATCCAGATCAGCGTGGAGCAGGCCATGGGTCACTGCCGCAGGGACAACCTGTGGAGGAGGCTGTTCCACGGCGAGCATGTGGCCCTGGATAAACTGAAGCTGGCCAAGTTGTCGTTCAGCGAGCTGGAGGAGCTGCTGGAGGCTGTGCAGAGCCGATCAGTGGGGGAAATCGACCCGCAGCTGGTGAGATTCTAATTTTAGCCTATGACCATCAAACATCAGCAATACCAAACACCTTGATTACTAAGACCACAGCTCGACACAAATGAACCGCCAGCAGCTCGACACCCTGTCATTTGAAACGCAAAGCAACACCAGCACACAGCTAAGCATCGGTGCTCCCACAGTATGAGAAACATTTGGAGGTGATCAGGCTCTCGCTGTGACCTCAGCCAGCTGCAGGTGACCTGCAGATCAAACATCAGCTCGCACATACATGTTAGCAGGAGCTGTGAATGGGAGGTAAATGTTCCTAACACATCAGGAGGCTTCAGGATTTTGTTAGTTAAAGGAGGAGCTTTTAAATGATACATCTGCAGCTTGAATATTTGACTTTGCAGGTGAAACCCAGTGAAAGTTTCTGATGGTCAGTGTTGTAACTGTAGTGTGAACGTGTTGCTGCAGGACTGTTTCCTGACCATGGGTCCAGCCTGGTACCAGAGTCTCATCAAGGTCCTGCTCAGTCGCTTCCCTCAGAGCTGCAGACACTTCGACGACAACGGCATCCAGTATCTGGTGAGAAAAAAAGAGTTCAAAGTGGCAAACCCACAGGCCCCTGTATCCATGAGTTTCCCTCTGCTGTGGCTTCACAAACGGGCAGCAAAACGTTACCAGCCAACAACCAAATGAAGGCGTTCCCTTTAATGCTCAGTGTCATCAAGATCCCTTTAAAAAATATTGGAAACACGACCCCAAACGTCATCTCTAAGCACAGCTCCGTTAGTCTCTAGTAGCATTTCTCTGGACACAAATGGGACCATTTAGCCGACTCGAGCTAGAAACACCTGCAACACGTAATGCGACACTGATTAGTCTCACTCGCGTTCAGACTCGATTGTTAGATCAGTCGAGTCAGAGTGTAAAAGAGACCTCGAGTGACTTACAGGCGAGAGGATGGAGCATCGAGCTCAGAGTGAGAGCTCCAACACATGAACTGCAGTAACACATATTTCTTCTGTATCTGTGGAGACAGACTTTAAAACGGTGACGTTTGTGTTGCACACACCTGTTCACCTCGTTCCAGCTAACGTCCACTCGTGTCTTTGTACTTCAGGCTGTTCTGAACCAAAAGTTCACCGACTGCTTCGTTCTGGTATTTCTGGACAACCAAGCTGGAAAAACTGTGAGTTCTTATACACGTCTGACTTATTTTTTCTTATAATAAAGTCATGCAAAGTTCTCAGATTTCATCTTCCTCCCGCAGAGTTTAAAGGTCGTGTTTCGGGAGCCGCTGCCGTTGCAGCCGCAGGCCGGCAGCAGCCCCCCTCCTCAGCTGGTGTCCATGTATCATCACCTGGAGTCTGTAATTAACACCGCGTGCTACAATCTGTGGACCGGACTGCTATAGCACCCGGACCCGAGTCGTGTCTTTAACACGAGACAAATGGAAATGAGAAGAGAAGCTTTCTGCATAACGCTGAGCTCACTGAGTGGGAGCAGCGACATACTGGACTCATGTGCAAGAAACAGTTTTAAATGTTGAGGATCATAAAGTTGAGCAGACACTACGATGGGTTCCCTCGCAGTTACTGTACGAGCCTTCAAACAGCACTGTGACCACGCCACAGCAAAAGCACCTTCCTTACCACTATTGTCAAGAGTCAGACGGGCGATCAACATCCAGATAAAGAGAACTGCAGGCTGTATGCACTTATGGGTTGGGACAGTCCCTTTAAATCACAACGTACAAAATCCTGTTTAAAAAGTGATGTTTTAGATCTTTGTAGCAGGTGAGACATGTCAGCAATATCTCACATCCTGGAACAGATTCAAAAAGGGGCTGAGGATGAAGATTTGGCCAAAGCAGCATCACTGGCTCCTGGTTCCTCGAGGAACTTGAGGTCATTTGCAGTGCTTGATAAGATTAAGTTTGATAATTTAATATGTAGCATATATCAAACTGAGTCCTACTCAGTCCAAATACTTGGGGCGGTCTGAGCTGAGTAGGTGAGATGATCTGCAGCTTTTCAGGGCTCATATCTTTAACCTTTAACCTCCACCAACGTCGTGCCAAATCCAGAACCAGTTTCACGTATTTCCACCTCCCTAAAAATGTACTGGTACTAGTAAGCATGGCACCACAAACTGATGATGCCTTGCTGCCTCCAGTTCTTCCAGGAAGTGAGGATAATGAGACGTTCCCGAACAGCTCAGCTGTGTCCCGGGTCTGCAACGGGGTCTCCTCCTGGTTGGACGTGCCCAGAAAACATCACCGAAGAGGAGACGACCTGAACCTCGTCATCACAGACGCAAGAGCTCTGCTGCTTTGATGGGATGCTTTTGGTCACCAACCAAAGCTGGTGTCATAGCTGAGAGTAAGGACATACCTTCACCACCACAAGCTGCTGCAGCTCCATCTGTCAATCTGGAAACAACTCTGAGCATTCGGTGCTCAAAGGCACAAAGGTAGAACGGGTGGACGACCTGGAAGGTGCTCTTTAACACATTCTGATGGATATGACACGGCGAGGACGCCGTCGATGTACGGACAGAAACATCGTGAGCGTGCAGCGGCTGTTTGACATCATTGAGCCTGAGTCAGTGGTCAGAAGGCAGCACTTACATGCATTCTGCACAAATTTGAAGCTCCACATCTTCACTAATGTCTCAGCGTCGGTTTGGATCTCGTGCCTTCTGACAGTATTTAGCTTCACGCCACATCAGTGTTAAAACAAGAAGAGACAGCCCAGATGCCGGTGCGCAGAGTGGGAAGGCTTTTATGTTCAAATGCGTCAAACCTGTTTCCACTTGAACCCCACTGCCATGTCTGTTGCCCTCAAGTGCCTTTCTCTGTTTATTATTTTCTCCCTTTTTTCATTCCCAAACCTGTGAAGTGACGCCGTTGTCGCTCTGGCAGGAGATGTGTGGAAACACACTGCTGGTGTTATGCAGCGAAAGTGCCTGAGTCAGTTTGGAGAAATGTGACAAAAATTGCCTTTCATAAGCAGGAAAATTGGTCATATTAACTTTGGTGATTTGCATAATAACATGCCACATGTCATCAGCGCCGAGTGTTTCCAAAGCATGTTGGGGTGGTGGTGTGTACTCTCACACAGTGTGGCTGGTAGTCATACCTCGGCCTGGCACAGGACTGTTACATCACAACAGGAAGGCTCCGTGTCCAGTGTGGCTCCTGTAGGAGTCGCACCCGTTCTGGGAGGGAACCAAACAGGTCTGAGCTTCACCAACTGAAGAGGACTGAATGTTAAACACTGGATTATTCATCATGCAAAATGTGAACTGTAAGCAGACAGCCCTGTAAAATAAAACCTGCACTACCTGTGTCGTGTATATTGTGTATATACAGAACACTTTATACAGTATGTAAAGTTAAATAAACAAGTTACAGAGTAAGAGTGTGCTGAACTGTTCTTCACTGTGCAGCTTCGTGTCGTGACAGAAGCTCCGGACAAAACTTTAGTGCCGGACTGTCCAACGCCAGGCCTCGAGGGCCGGAGTCCCGCAGGTCTCAGATGATCCAACACAGCTGATTCAAACGGCTGGATGACCTCAACATGCCAATGAACTCATGTGATTCACGTGTGCTGACCCAGGGTGAGATCTAAAACCTGCAGGACACCGGCCCTCGAGGCCTGGAGTCGGACGCCCCTGTTTTAGCATCTTCAATCCTGCAGACGCCAGAATCATCGGCATAAAGCACAAAACGTTTGTTATTACAGTGTGTCAGAGCATTTATTATAGTTCGGGTGTTCAGTCAGTGGGAATAATTTTAAAAAGGCGCAGCTAGTTGGGAACACTGCAAGTAAAAGATTTAATGAAGGCGTTAGCATGAGTCAGTCAGGCGTGACAACAACACCAGTTTGTGAAAACAATTCAAATTCTGGCTCATGTCTATAAAACGTACTGATTTGTGGTCTCACTGAATGAATCCAGAGTGGTTTTGACACTCATGCCATCCATGTCACATTTTCATGTCTGTGTTATTTTTAAATGTGTTCACTAAGGGTGTGTATCAGAGGTCATTGGGTTAAAATGCAACAGCTGGGATGAAATAGAAAAAGCTTCTTTCAGGTTTCACACGCGCATCTCTGCAACCTTTAGAACAGGATCAAACAGATGTGTTTTTCACCACTATTAGTGTTTTTGTTTAGAGACTGCAATGAAGGGGAAAAAACGCAGATTTAAAAAATAATTTCTCTCGGACGTGACTCTGCAGTACATATTTGATCTCCTCCAGTGCGTCAAATTGATGATCCTCTGACTTCATTTCCATTTTTAAGATGAAGTCACGCTGAGGAAAGTCTGCTTGCACCCACCTCATTTATCAAAGCCTGTGTCAGTGCAAAAGCTGAGTATTTACCCTAGGATGTCTCCGTATTAGTCCACGTGCACAGTTTCACCCTGGGAATGACCTCGGTCACAGTCCCATTAATGTCACACACAATTATGAGCACAGTCCTGGTCTCAGTGCTCACCGTCCAGCATCCAACCAAAAAATAACCAGTCCACTGAAAACCGTGGAAGAGTTTTAAAGAGGATGCTTGCTCTCTGCACAATGAGCAGCATGTTCTGGCCAACAGTTTACGCCAGCTGCCCATCCTGATGCAACAGTTCCAGTATGCAAATGTCCTGTTTATAAGGGGAAACCTGCAGTCAGCTGGGGCTGCAGAAGCCACCTGGATGAGTGAGAAACGTTTCTCCCACTGAAAACGCCACATCCAGATAAACAGAATAACTTTATGGGAACCGCCTCGGATAAGATGCAGAACATCTTCAAGAACCTTCAACCAAGCTCTCAAATCTACTCGTGCAGCAGAACAACAGGAAAAAAGTCTCCAGAAAATCCTCAAAGATGAAAAAAAAGAAACAAGCTCGTGGATTGTGTCACGTCCGTGTCACTCACACCTGAGGAAGAGGAAGAGCACCGTAGTAACGCCAGTAAATAAAGACTGGTGGGTGTCTCTGGTGATGCAATTGTCATAGCAACACAAATCGCTCACGCGGTCCTGGCTGAGCTTCAATTAGCACTCGGCACGAGCCGAGGTAGCTGCCTCTTACAGATTCAGCTCATGTACACAGCTGAGTGACTGCTCACTGCAACGATCAACTCTTCCTTCGTTTTGATGCTGAACTGCACAAGCAGCCAGTCAAAGCATCACCTGACTGCTCGACACGTGAAAAACATTTTCTCAACTTTGAGTGCAAAAGCAAAGCAGCAGGTTCACCGTTCAGTCGACAGGACGCCATCGCCATAAATACGTCGCGTAAGTTACGACGCGAAGAGGCTGAAATGCGTCCATGTGGAGGCATATCGATTATTAACATAACGTGTTAATAATCAATACATATCTGAAATGTGAGATGGACGGTTAAACCATTCATTTACCTGAGTGTTCATCAGTATGTGCACCAGTCCAGTGGCTCCGTGTGTGGAAATATTTCTTAAGTGTACAAAAGCTGCTGTGGACGCAATCATCTCAGTGTAAAGTCTACAGGCCACGAGGGTCAGGACGATGAACACTAATGAGCTGCGCGCTGAAGCAAACCAGAAGACAGAATGGAAAATGATTTGGTGTCGTTTGTAATTAGGACTCAGAGCTGAAAGAAACCACGAAACATGAAACCCGTGGAGTCAGATCCACATTCTGCATCTCGCAGATGATCGACCACCGCGGACTCACCAGCCTCAAGCCACAGGAATGATTGTATGTTTCTATATTACAGCGTGGAGTGTATCAGCAAACCTCAGAGACTGAGCGACTGTTCATACATTAAACCTCACAGCAGGACAAACAGTTGCCTTCTTTTATTCTTACGATCTCCTCAATGTAAACAAGTTCGCCCAAATAAACTGAAGGTAGCCAGGACAATAAACCTGATCAGACACTTCAAATGACTCACACAGCTGAACATTTTACAGGAGCTAACAATAGCAAAGTGGCTAGAGCCAAAGCCTCGGTATGAGCAACGCATCACAGCATAAACGCTCTGGTTCTGTTACATTAAGCAATAAACTTAATGAAAGTACCAGAAATTTGTTTTAATATATAAATCTGTCCCAACTCTGAGTTTGTCAAATTCATCAGCTAAATGTTCAGGAAATGGTTTACACTTCATTACTTGGACTTCTTCTAGTAGCAAAGCACTTAATCAGCTGTAAATATGAGAGGACCTTAATGCAGTTTGGGGCAAACTGGAAAGTTTATTCATTTCTGAAAATACTATTTTACATCGAAGGAAAGTTTATTTTTCTAATATCTCGGCTACACGTCTCGGAAAGAAAACCCACTTCAGCACTTTAACTTTTCAGCCCTGAAGGTCATTTTCTCAGACGCCAAAACTTCAAATATAACATTCATTAGTTCATTATTAAATGTCATTATGTTGCAGTTATTTGTTTTAAATGTCGTACCAGGAGTCAAAATATTTCATTCAAAAACGAATTCTTAATCATTTGCTCCATCAGGCTGCTACTCTAAGATTTTTTTCTTAAGAAACACCTTTGATGTCGAGCTTGCCTCTCACAGTCAGTATTTTCTACTTCTGAGCCTTCGGCAGCTCTGCCTGCTCCGTCCTACGTTCCTTCCACCTGATGCTACGAAGAAACTTATGGAAAAAATGATTTGAACTTTTAAAGAACAACATTGCCATCCTGAATCACTGCTGTGAATGAACTGAGTGCACCGATGAAGAAAGAAGCACAAACCCAGCAACGATGAGGAGGAAGTCGTGTATTCACTTCTTTCTACAGTGTGGAAACAGATTCAGAGAGGAGGACACAGGAGTCTGTGCAAAGTCCGCGTGCTGCAGGTGGAGGTCCGTCGGGCTCTGGCAGCTTTATGCTCCGTCACCTCCTCTCAGCACTTTCTGTGAGCCCAGTACTCTTTGATCCAGCCGAGACCCTCGTCTGTGGAGCCTGCAGTGCAAAGAGAGAGTTAATTACGGCTGTTTTCTAAGTCTTTTTCATAATCATTCCTTAAATCACACGAACACTCACCTTGCGGCTTGTACTCACACCCGATATAACCCTGGTAGCCGATGTTTTCCAGTGTGTCGAACAGGTAGCTGTAACTGAGCTCTCCGGCGCTGTCGGGCTCATTTCTGCTGGGAACCTGAGCAATCTGGACGTGACCTGAGAAACGTGGCAACCTATCATCTTGTGATGTGTTCACACGAAACATAAAACCAGGTTTTATGTGTGAAACTGCCCAAATTTGTGTTGGGCAACATAAAGAGCAGAAGTCAGCGCCTGACCAGATACCTACTGTGGATAGGATTACCTCCAGTAACACGGAGGACCTGGGAGTGCTTTTGTCCTTCAATACAGACACGAAAGAAACACGTAGGACTCTTTCATCTGTGCAATGATGTGTCAGAGTGATGCTGAAAATCAGCCCGTGCATTTGTTACTTCTACACTTCAGTCGCGCTGCACACAGAACTAAACTAGACAGAAAGACTTCTGCCCAGTGCAGACACAGCCTCTCTGAGTGCAGCTGACAGAGGTCAGTGTCCATATCAAGATTATGAGGTCTGCAAGGTGATTTTAATTAACATCCTTAATGCCACTTGTGTGATAAGACACAGATACCTTTAGTCTGCCTCTGAGAAAGAAAAAAGCATGCTGCTCGATAACAAGGTTCAAGTTTTAAAATGTCATTTACGGCAGCCTACAGTCAGTATCTGATGCTGATGAAGCAAACGACCTGATGGACCTCGTTTCCTCTGTAGCTGCTGTATAAAGGCAAAGCACATCATCAGCAGGGTAAGTCAGTTCCCTCTGCACATCCAGTTTTTGTGCATTATGGCCATTTCCTGGCTCTAACTCAAGCCACCACGCCGTCACCCCCACGAGTTCGAGCACTTTCAGAATAGAAGAGACAGGAAGTGTGAGTGACGGCAGAAATTAATAAAGAAGAGAAGGAAAGACAGGCAGCCTCTGCAGATATTAACCCAGAAGGATTCGATTTGAGGTCTTGACTGCTATAACTGATTTGAGTTTTTAATACCAGATGAACATTTGCATACTCACCAATGACAGGAATATACTTTTGAATGTTTTGTGTGAGGTTTCCATCCATTATTTGCCAGTGAAAGATGTCCTGAAACAGTGTAGACGGCTGTTACGTTATTTGTCTCCACTTTAGACACATTTTGAAAGAACCCACCATCTGCAGTTTCATATTTGGCTTTCCAACCTTCTCCAGGATTGCAGATGCTGCAGACAGAAAAAAGAAGCATCTACATGTGCTGGAAATGAGACGACATACTGAACGTCATCATTACAACATCGCGCCGTTCATGGTTCAGGGTCACTGATGAATAAACATACCAGCTCACATTTAGGTTGGGATTTTACCGCTTTAGCTGTTGACTAATTTTAATGACACAGTCTGAAGGCCTTCACACACCAGATGCATAAAAACTGTGCAGTTTTTGGACCGATTGTTAATGCAGCAGCTGTAATTTCACTTTTTAACCAAGCTCGATTTTTCGGCTCGGAATAAACCGATCTGACCAATCAGACCACTGCATTTGGTTGGTCCAGCTCAGCGATGATGGAAGATTTCATTGCTGCTGTTGGAAACAGGCTTTTGCATCATTACGTTCACGAGTTAATTTGGAAAAAACAAACTGATGAAAGTCTTTAAAACTTTACCAAAGTCTACAGGTTGCACGTGCAACCACTGCCATTATTCATTTTGATGTCTGAGACTTTTATGACTCTTTGGAGAACAAAAGTAGTGAAACTGGTAACTAAGGTAACAGGAAAAGACGTAGGCAGACACAGCAAAGCAGTGTTAGCATGTCTGCATGAAGGACATATAATACACTCGCATCTAACATGATATCCAGAGGGTCAAAGGTCACGAGTATGACACCTGGACTGAGCCCTGATATTATCATCATTCTAGTCAACCAGTCAACTCTTACTTGAAGCTCCAGCTGAACTCATAGTTTGGTCAGGTCAGCGGTTTTTGATCATTCATATGCAAAAGTAAACATAACGTGTTTCTTGATGTCAGTTCAAGGGTGTTTAGAGTGGGCGGGCTTACCCTGATGAGGAGAGTCCAGAAAATACCCGGGGTCTGTAATCCTGGTGTTGATCGGTTCAATCAGTCCAGTGATTCCTTCCTAAGAGCGATAGTGTGATTGGTGTAACTTGAATCATATTTTTCATTCAATATACACATTTTAGTACCTAACAGGGACTCAAACCAGCAACCTTCAGGTTACTAGTTGCCAGTTTCAAACTCTGGGCATCTCATATTTTGCTGCCCAAGCTAACATCCCAGACCTGGCTCACCACAACGTACTACAGGTGTCCAAAGTAGTGACTGTTGACAAAAATAGTTACCGAGAAATCCAAACGTTTGGGGAAAAGCCTGCACACTGTCCACAGAAGAGTCGAGAATATCGCCCCCGAGCACAGACCCTGCTGTCCTGTCAGAGGCGCTTCTATCTTTGCTTTTACTCTGCTCAGTAAGTGCAGAGTGGAAAAGGTTTCAACAAAAACACATCATTTTGAGTCATTTTACACAAAACTATAGCAGCCGCCCCCCCCCAAAGGAACAAATACAATCACAGCTGTTGGCTTTTACGCTGATTTTACCAGATAATGCTGCAACTACTAGAATCAGGATTTCAGCAGAGAAACAGCAAGAATAAAACTGGAGTTTTAGTGTGTGCCAGCTTTGGTCTCTATTAAATTACAGTATACGAGCACATATACAGCCTCACATCATGGCCTTACTTTCAGCAAACAGTTGGTAAAAGCCAATGTGTCCCAGTGCCAGCCCTAGAATGGATTCAATTATGTTTTATTGTAGGTCTATTTTGCAATGACTTCTAGAAGCTCCACACGAGTGCAACTGTATGTATTAAAGGGATAAATTGAGCATGAAATATTTGAAATATCAAGATATAAACTGTCTATTGTGGTATAGCCTAAAATCATTGTCCACAGGCCATTACACCCAGCTCCATCTCTGTTCATATCTGGCAACAGTGCAGCTAGAAACGATACAGAAGTGCTTCAAACGCTGTCGCAGGTCAGTGTCGGGGCTCGTCCACGTGGATGCACATGTGGTTTTCAGAGTATTTCGCTGAAAAGCAGCCGTGTCAGACACCGGAGAGTGGAGGGCTGGGAAGCGGTGACAGGGACGCCAGCTGAGGTGGAAAGTCACTGACTGATGTCGCAGTGGGCGTGGCTCTCAAGCAGAAGTTTGTGGAGAAGCAAACGGCTACAGAGCACTGAGTGACTCTCACGTTAGCTCATCTCTGTGCGACAGCTTCAACCACTGGAACAGATCCAGTTGTTAGCGTGGAGATCCTCTTTCTCAGCCACGACACCAAACCGCCTCCACGTAGGCTCAACCCACTCAATTAAACATATATTTACCTTTGCTGTGCTCATCACGTGCACTCTGAAACTCTGCCTTTACTCGAGTGCAGGGATTAAATCCTTTTTCATGCCCAAAGGGGAATGCATTCATGAAAGATTTATGACTGCACTGCCGTGACAGTAGTGGTATGTTGGACAGAGAAGGTCACTTACCTTTGAAAGGATATCAGCGGCATATTTCAGGTTCTGCACAAAGACCGTCTCCATTTCCTTAGCAACCGTTGCTCTGTCAGAGTCCACGGGAACTCTCCCAGCCATCAGGTGAATCCTGGAAATGTAGAAAAGATGGCACACAGGAACATCTATTACTCTATTCTAGCTTTTAAAACACATTTATAAAGACTGCTTTTGTGCCAGACTTATTAACTCATTCACTGCCAGCCATTGGCAGTGAATGAGTTAAGGGAGCTGAGCTTGTCCCAAATTGGTCTGAATCGACCTTTTTCACAGCAGACACGTTGTCTGGTTAAAGCAGGTGTCATTAACAATGCCTGCGTTCTGCTGAAATGTGACAATGAGTCTGCACGAGCAACACCAGCAGCTAGATGGATTTGTATTTTTCACACACTGTGCCAAATCAACATGGCTTTGTTCAACTCTGTACCTGCAGGGCAGCTTTACACACCTGAGAACAAAAGTGACACACAAAGATCTCCAAAAGGTGCGTTTGTTTGGTTTATCAACCATCTAATCAAACTGGCTCAAATTATGAGATAACTCGGCGGCAATTACAAGAATTAAGAGACAAACAAGCTTTTCAAATTTACGTTGCCAGCTGCTCGGAAACAAAACAGAAAAATGAGCCGACAGATGTTGAAAAGAGACGTTTCCAGCACGTTCCAGGGAACAGCCGGGCGCTCGGACACAAGGGGCTGTTTTATGACTCGCATTTGGCAACATGTCTCCTTGTTTGCAACTGTGGTCAGTCTAACACGCAATGATGTCCAGTGAGGATCTGGAACCATAACGCCATGTCACAGGTCAGCCAGCATCCTCTACATGAACAAAGCAGTGGGGATGATGTACGCTTTAAGTCCAGATCAACACACAATGTCTTCACTTAACCTTTAGTGGAAACGCGACGCTCCCGTAACTGGATAAGACAAAAAGGAAACGCACACTGCAACATGAAGTAGAAATTTCTGCTTTACATCTACGGAGCATCAGCGAACCTCGGCGGACCTCTCTAAAATCTCGCACCATTAGACAGCACCATTAAGAGGCTTAGCCCGCCCCAGAGCGGTCATCAAGAACCTTACGCTGAAATTTCCTGTAAATTACTCCGATTGTATCAGGGGACAACGCCAACGGGCGGAGTTATTGATTGCTGTGACGTCACGCCTATTTACATGAACTGAATTGACTTTTCCTGGTGGTACTTTGGTCCCGACCACAGTGGACTCTGGTGTCTGCTGCACACAGCTGCTTCTGTTCGCTAAATCTCTGCAGCCTCTGAAGACAGCATATGTTGGCAAATCTGTAGCCTCAGATGCCAGAAGTGTGATTAACTTCATTATAACACATCCAAAAGATATCAGGCAGTTAATGCATTTTATGAAAAAGTCACAAAAACCAGCAAAGCTGTGACTGAAAGCTTCCAGTAACCAGAAAATCTTCAATGCAAATTTTGAAGATGAACCAGAAAATCAACAGGAAGTTACAAACCAACTGCTTTGACTGTGTCCAGAACATCTGTGCACGGTGCTGAAGAGATATCAAATGAAATTAAGTTCAACTATTGCTGAGCTTTACTTTCATTAAGTACCAGCTGGTGTGTCGTGACTTAATCAGACGATAACATAACGGAGCGACAAATGACAACAACTCTCGAGGAAATGAGGGCTGTGCAATAAAATGCAAAAACAATTCAACACATCCACCAGTAAATCACCTGCTGGCTGAACCTGCCAAAGCAACCGCAGCATGTACCAGTAATGCTGCGGTTGTGTCACTGCCAGCACAATGAAAATGACCTTTGATTTTCTTATACTTTGTATAACATTTGGCAGAATGAGTGGACACCATGTGGAGAAAGCAGTCTTTGTGTTTTAAAGTAAATGTGTTTCGGCTGCTGAGAGCACAATGTTTTACTTAGTGAAGGAGCACTTACATTTACAGAGTGGTATTACTAGGCCATAAACGTTGCCTGGTGTTCAGCAGACAGTGTTTGGGCTCTTGCTGGCAGCCATGCCTCTTACTAAAGTGCCTTTCTTCTAGCTGCTCTACTATCATGGCCCGAGAAACGTCTGAGCCTGGTTGACTTGCAACTGTAAGTAAGTTAATTTTATTTATGCCGCACTTTTCAAGAACAAAACACACAAAGTGCTTCACAATGTGTTATAAAGAAAGCGCACAGATTTAAACCATTTAAACCATGTAAATGGATCCAGCTAAATAAAGGCAAGCTTGTACACAAAGCTGAAGTCCACCGGGAGCGAGTTCAGCCTGGACTCACTGCTGGAACAACCAGCATCACTCAGTACAGCTCACTGAGAGAGACAGCTGACCCCAGAGAGCAGGGGGGGTGATAGTGTCCCATTTTTATATTTACAATATTTAAAAATACTGTTGAAAAAAGCTACGAACAGCTGGGAACAGCAGCATTATTGGTGCAAACTAAAACTGAAATTCAAACCTTGGTTTTGATGACTACTGTCAGTGATGACAGACGACCTGTTAGTGTGAATTTAATGTCACAAGCTGCCAGCAGAAGCATCATAGTATAACAGCAGTGACACAGTAACAGATGCAGTTGGACTGCAAACATTCAGCGAGTAATTTGAATAATTCCATCGTAAAAAATTCTCGACACAAATTCTTTGCTTCGTTTAACACACGGCTCTGGAAATGTGAGCCACTGAGAACAGAACTGCAATACAGGTAATACAACTTAGGAGCAGCAAGTAAACAAAAGGTTAAGTTAATTAAGTTTATTAAGCCCGCCAATACTGACAACACCACAGCAGCAGAGATGATGATGGTCTAACATGGAGCCAGAGTTTACACACTGCGAAGAACAAACCTCTGAGTCCAAAGACGAGGAGTATGTGGTCAATGTCCCCGCAATTAGCTGAGCTGACGACATGGAATATGTTGACGGGTTAACCAGAGATGAGCCGGAACCACGCGGGTGGCCAGCGCCCCCCAGGGAGACGAGGACGTGCTGGACGTGTGGTTTGTTGAGGGATGAGCAGGAGAGCCTATCGCAGTGCGCCGCTACTGCTGCGTCGGCCGGCCACAACGACGTGTCTCTTTTTCCCGTGGACTGACCCTCTCCTCTGCCAGCTCAGGACACGTTGTAATTCTTATCCTCCCACCGGAGCCCATGACGGCCAAAAACTGGCGTCCCATGTTCCCGACTTGGTCTCTGAGCTGACCGCATCATGCAGCAAAATACTGTCACCTGTGTCACTGTGGACCTGGATGGTGCTGAGGAGGCTGGCTTAGCTGGAGCTGTCCCTGGCTGCTTATCTGCCCCCGTCTCACAACCACGGTGACGGTTGCCCCACAACTCTGCCGTTCACGCACTGCAGCTTCAGCACGCGCAGCTGGACAAGATTTATCGGGCTCAGGCACTGTCGCTTCGTCACAGTGCTCCAGACGTACCAGGCGATGTCCCTGGTGGTGCTCGGGCTGCTGGTTCCTGCAGACAGCCCGCTGGCACTTCTCCTTAACAAGGTCATAATCGCCACTGATTAGATCCTTCGTGCGCCCCGCTATGCAGTAGTGGTATGGAGTGCTGCACCCTATGCAGCACTGCCTTGGCAGAGGGATGGTGTTGATGGGAGTGGCACAGAGGTACCTGTGGCTGACGCTCTTTGATTTCCCAGACAGGGACAAGGCTGTGTATTTGACGAACCAGTGTCTGCTGCTGGGCTATTCGGACCATCACTGGAAGCAATGCAGGCTGGATTTGATCTGAGGAAGAAGCAGCTCTAGCTCTCACAGGCCTGCCACTCCTCTGCCGACCTGCGAGAGAGCGGCGCCCACGGCTGCTGCGGGTGACCTTGCAGCGAGCGCACAGCCTCCGTATCGACTTCCACACCAGCAAACCCTCGGGCCCAACAAGCCTCAGCCCTCCTATCTCTGGGACCGAGTGGAGAATGGGTCCAGAGGCAGGGAAATGCTGCTTTTCCCTCTCTGTTGCTGTCCAAGAGGCACCACTTAAGTTGTGTTTAGGTTGTCGGCCCCAGACAACACTGCACTTTTCTACCACCGTCTACGAAGCACAAACCCCCTGCACACGAAATTTCTCAGGTTGTAACTCCAAGTTTGGGTATATTGAATTTTCAGGTGACCAAATCAAGTGTTCCTGCTGTGTTTCATTGCTGTGCCCCACCAAGGTGTCTCCAACAAACTATTAATGTACACGGTCCTGTGTTACAATCAATGAAAAATGCTTATTCAAATGCTCAGCCTGCAAGCGAGTGAGCCAGGCCAGGCAGGTGATGCATTTCCCCATGAACACACTGGCAGCGTTAGCACCCCTCAGAGAGATGGGTGTTTGCATCTTATCTGGACCACTGGGCTCTCGTAACTTGCTAAACAGAGGAGGTGGCGACATAGCTTTTGCTGGAGGATGCTGACGGTAACCACAGCTTGCATGTTAGCTCTCTGTCCCTGGAGGGAGCCCTGGCTGCTGCACCAGGGCTCTCCGACTGGCAGTGTTGTTTCACAACGTGGTATCCACCACTGCTTCTCTGATGGGGTGGGGAGCTCTGTGTGATGGCGCATCAGTGAGAGGGATCTGGACCACAGCACAGGCTGCACATCGATCACTTACTAGCAGTGTTCTCAGCTCTCAAGCATTTTCGTCTGATTCTGAGGAGCCAGAATATCCAAGTCAGGATGGTCTCTTATATAAACAGGCAGGGAGGGGTATCTCCAGTTCTAGAGAGAGCACATCGGCCCCGCATGTCCTCAGTTCATCATGATGACAGGTTCAATTTGACAGCTAAGGGTCTGCCCCCAAGCATGGTAGCAGCAATCAGGAGCCTCATATGCTTACAAATGGGCAGCCTTTGAGGAATGGTGCCAGGACCATCCCAGTTATCCATTTCGACATTCCTGCAGGAGCTGCTGGATAAAAGCATTTTTTTTTCTACAATTGAGGCTTATTAAGCAGCAGACAGGGTGAGAGCAAGTGCACCTCCCCTTGCTATGCGTTTCTTTGAAAGGGCTTCACGGGCTGAGACCCGTGGTTAGGGTCCGCATCCCTGTATGGGACGTCTCTTTAGTGTTGGAGGCCCTCTGTGTATGCGAGTATGTGGATATGAAATGTCTTTCATATAAGACTGCATTACTTCTTGGTTTCCCTTGTGTAATTATTCTGATTACTTGAAGAATCAATGCAGCCCTATTACACAGCACAAGACAAATGCAAGCGTTCGTATGACTACACGCTTGTTAATAATAGAGCAGGGCGATATGGCCAAAAATATTTATCACAATATATATTTGAAAATTTGCGATAACGATATAACCGACGATATAATTGATGCGAGACAAAATACAACTCCACAACATTACTAGCGCAAAAACACAACCTTCCATTTATTTTCACTTAAACAAGAAGCTGGTTTTTATGTACATTAAAGCTTTATAAAAATGTAACAGTGCAAATGCAAATTCCTTGCTGAAAGTTTAACCAAAAGGCATTTCCAGTAGAAATGGGCTGACATATCCTGAGCATAACCATGTATAATATCCACTGAAGTTAAAAAGAGGTGCTTTGCAACATTAAACTGCAGTGTGCAGTACGTATTTTTCGGACCATAAGGTGCACGGGATTATAAGGCACATTAAGCGAAACAAAGCAGTCAGATAAATCAAACTTTATTAAACTCATTCTTCCTCCACTTCTGTAACATTGATTCATTAATGTTGAATTCTCTGGCAGCTGCTCTATTCCCATGTTGTTGCAGTATATTAATGACTAACCTCGTATTGTGGATGGATTATCTCAGTTGTTCTCCTGACTGAAGTTTGGTCCGTTTACAGCATCCTGCCATGCGATTGCATTTGTTTCTAACCATGAAGAACCTTCACGTTAACTTTTATAAGTGGAAAAGTGTTAGTGTTCGTCCTCCAGCTTCACTGTTTATGCTATGCTAACATAGCTGTGTCGCTAGCGATCACGTAGCACATCATTATATAGCAGCTAGCCCAACTTCAGTAACCCTACAAACGTCACTGCTGTTTAGTTTCCTGTCTTCATTTATGTTGGAAGTGATAGCAGAGCTGTACGTTTGATTTTTTTCAGAAATCTCTCAGTCAGAACATGCTATATCATGCTTAGGTAACTAGCGAAACTAGCGAGCTAACTTCCGCTAGCTTCCTGCTAACTTCTAACTCCGTTAAATGTAATAACTTTTGTTTTCATGGATGCCTGGAAGTTAAACTTTATAGTTACACCTGGTAAAGCAGCAATGCTGATCGTTTTATTAAAGATGAAAGAATTTAGACAGTTTTTAACTCTCAGTGATGCTGCAGTGTTGTTTGACCTGAAACATACGGAGTTTAGGACCCAGATTACTCCCAGATTTAAGAGCATCTTAGTCCGACAAATATGACAATAACAACGGCCGCTTGCATGTTCTGCAAAAAAATGTGCTTTGTTGTGTATCTGACGGACAAACACCAAACCAGTTCCACATCACTGAAGTTGCACCATTTTTACAAACCAATTCTGGTTCATCTGTTTCACTCAACAATTGGCCATGTGCGTATGAAAACAAAGGCACTGCGCATGCGCGTTTTACTCCCATTCTATCGCGATATTTCATTTTCCTATCGTTGCCTAACATTATACCGGTATTACCGTGAACGGTATAATATGGCCCAGCCCTAGTTAATAATATATGCAATTTCTTTGTTTCTCAGGTTGGAGGTTAGGGGATAAAAAAATGGATTTCAATTTACCTCTTACAGTCCAAAGCTCTGGCATACTTCACACTTAGATCCAGTCCCTCTCTGAACTCTGCTTCTCTTCCAGGAACTGCTCCAAGACCGAGATCACCTGCCTTTATATCTCCTGCAACACACACACACACACACACACACACACACACACACCACTCTTAAGCTTAATTTCTGTGTGTTGAATGCCTGCTGTAGTGGGTGACATCATTGTTAGTGTTTATGATGCGTCTTCATTGCTCTGCCTCCGTAAGTGAAACTGATGATCTTGTTGCTCTGGGTGATTAATAATCTTGAACGACAGTTACTTTTAATAAAACCCTGAGGAAGAAATGAGGACTTCAAAACCAAAACTATTCACAAACTGTCAGAGCCGTGAAAATAGGGAAAACTGTTTGTCTATGCTGGCAGATTCCTACCCAACATATCCTTGTTCTAATCAATATACTGTGTTTACACTAGAGATGGACCGATCCGATATTACGTGTCGGTCCGATACTGACCTAAATTACTGGATCGGATATCGGAGAGAAATAAAAAATGTAATCCGATCCATTAAATATCACAAGAGCACCTCACAAAACTTGCCACATGGCCTAACTCTGCTCATAACCGCAGCACGTCGGAGCAGTGATAGGGCAGGGATAGCTCAGTAGGTAGAGTGGTTGCCCCATGATCGGAAGGTCGGGGGTTCGATTCCCCTTAACAGCTACCCTGAGGTACCCCTGAGCAAGGTACCGTCCCTACACACTGCTCCCCGGGCGCCCAATGGCTGCCCACTGCTTCACTGAGTGAATGGGTTAAATGCAGAGAGCAATTTCCCCACGGGGCTCAATAAAGTACAATAATGTACACACTTTCTTCAGTGTGGTCACGTGATAGAGCGGCTGTGGTGCGAGACCTGTCGGCGGTCTGGTTGAGTCTCGCTACCAAACCAGCATTTCATCTCCGAGGAAGTGATCCCAGAGAAGTAAAGCAAGTGTGTAAGTCCATCTCTGAGTGTTTGTAAAGCATTCCAGCGTTAAGCTTAACAACCGATATATGGAGCGACTGCCTCCCCCTCCCTCTCCTGCTGCTACTTCAATCATGAAACTGATCAATGATCAGCTGATCGGCTTTTCTCTCGTTTGTTTTTGGCCCACTTTGCTTTTCAAGAGACAGCAAAGGGCAGCTCAGAATTGAAATGCACACATGTTCATATCTCAGATTTGCTCTTTTGACCAAATTGGGACTATGCATAAAAAAAACAAGTTAATGCAATTGCATCCATCCATTATGTTCCCCTCATTCAAATTTGGACACCTCTGGCAGCAGGGTATTCCATACATCCTTCTCCCCAGTCACATTTTCCCTCCGGGGGGGGGGGGGGGGGGATTCCCAGACCTCCAAAGGGAGGTGCCTGGGAGACATCTTAACCAGTGCCCAAGTCACCTCAACTAGCTCCTTACAACATGCAGGAGAGTCAGCACCTCGGAGTCAGAGTCTGAGTCCTACAAGTCTGAGGCCACAAAAACAGTGGAAGTCTCCCACTGTGTTGGAGAAGAGACGCTGCCTCAAGCAAGAGAGTTCAAGCATTTTGAAATCTTATTGGACCAGCAGATTGGTGCAACATCAGCAGTATTGCAGGTATTGTATTGAATTGTCAAGGTGACGAGAGCACCAAGTTGAAAGACTGAGACAGTCCATCTACGTCCCAACTCTCATGGAATTTGGGTAATGACCAAAAGGTCGCAAACTCATGCAGTTGAAATGACAGTATGGTGGCTGGGTTCATTCTTAGAGAAAGGGTGAGAGCTCAGATGACTGGAGGCATAGTGTGGAGTAGAGCCGCTGCTCCAGCATATCGAAAGAAGACAATAAATGCAATACTTTTGTTAACCCCTTGAATTATAGCTTAAAGTCTACACTTCAATCAGATTTTATTTATTTATTTTAAATGATCAGTTTCTCCCTTTATTAACCACCTCTCAGTCAGCTGAGAGGAAACATTAACACGTTTCGCCAGAGAGCCACAACTATAAGGCCACCCTGCCTCCCCCTCAATGACATGTGGGACAGGCTCCAGCCCAACTGTGACCCTGAACTGGATAAGCAGATGATGCATGGATGCGGTAAGACTAGGGGTGGAACAATCCTCAAACAGACTGAAACTGTGACACAAACACAATGCAGCGCTATCGTCCTGTACTCACCCTGTACTGAAACTGCATTAGTTACATTAGAATAGCTCAAATGTAGTATTTTTGGCTTTGTAAAACATGCCAGTAGTAGTGGAGCAGTAGCACTACCTGACACAGGCCTGACTGGCTTTGTATTGGATTTAATTTGTATTTTTAATTTTCAAATTGGCTTATTTAAGAATATTTGTCATTAAAAGAAAAACAATTAATATATATCGTTTTAAGAAGGTCGTGGGTTTTTTCTTTTATTGTTGTGCACTCCCACCCGGGAGGAAGTTGCTCTCCACGCCATTCTTCAGCATTGGTAGTTAACATGAACAGCTGCGTGTAACGGTGCGACCCCCTCTAGTGTCTACCTGGCGGGGTGTTGATAAGGACGACCTCCACCCCTGTGGCCTTTCTGACTCTCTGAAGCTCCTGTAGATCCGAATCGTACAGCCACGCTGCCTCCACAGCCTGAAATCCAGCCGCGGCTGCTGCTAATATTCTCTGGCTGAAGTCCGGAAGCTCTGTGAACAGCCACGAAATATTCGCACAAAACTTCAGTGGAGCCATTCTGTTAAACTTCCGAGGCCAACGACCGAGTTCAGCCGTCCAGCTGAACTTTCTACGTGCTAACAGACAGGGAGGAGCTACGCTAAGCTAGCTACATTTCCGTCGGTCTGGACCGGAAATGGAAAGCAAACCTTTCAAAATAAAATAAATATTATTTGAATTTTTATGTATATAGAACACAGTTCCTTGAAAATGTTCTGACGTAAAGCTAAAATATAATTAAAACAAATCACCATTGATATTCAATTGTTTTACACCACATAAAACCATTCGGGGCCGAACAAAATTCATGAAATAATTAGAGCCCTTTATTGTGAAAAATAAACCGGAAACGTTAATCTTAGAACGTCAGAGGAGACCGGTGTTATCGTCACGTGATTGGCAGCGTGCGTCCTTGCTTGTTTTTCTAAATCCAGTACGATTATAATTTTATTTAATCTTATTTTATTTTACTTTGTTCATTTTATTCTACTTTATTTTACTGTAAAATTATACCTTAAAGTATAAATAATACAAAAATAATAATAAAAATGTAATATAAAAAACTAAAGAAAAAGTACAGCAAAGAATGACTTTTAAATAAGATTGTAAGTATGCGGATAAATGTAATCTCAGGTAGGAAAATACTGTTTTCCCAAAGTTTTAAGTGTTTTAAAATACACTGTCTCCAAAACAATAATGAGTTAAAAACAGTGTTAATGTAATATGTTCAACTCCAGCATCTCAATGTTTATGTTTTCCTTGTTGCTTTCTTTTCTTTTCTTTGTTCGTTTTTTGCTTGTTTGTTTGTTCTTTTGTTTTATTTAAAGACAAATCACAAATGCAAAAAAACGTATTTCAGGACAATGTTTTTGAAATAAAACTCTATTACTGAACTGTACATTAATTTACTTACCACACACTTACAAAAAACTGATATCATACATTATTGCTCTGGTTCATTTGATTCTTTATTGTTTGACTTATTTCAGTCTTTTTTCTTTCCATTTAGCAGTTTTGGTTCGTTATAAAACATCTGTCATGTTTATCATTGGAAACCTTCAGATTGTGAGGTTTGGCAGCTCAGTTTATCCCCAGTTTGTGCTCTTACATGGGCTTCTAGCTAACAACAGCTATTCACATCATCCATATGTGACATTTTTCCATTGTGAAAAGGCTCTTTTAGTAAGTTCTCAGCTTACATCTGTGTTTCCCATCCTGGATTCCAGCAGGCTGCTAGCTGTGGTTTGATTCTGAAGCAGAGGTGGACCTTGGGGTTACAAATATAGTTTTTGTTGTGCTCTGAGCTGAATGTTTTTTTCTCAATCCAGATATGATATCCAGCAACAATATCAACCTTCTGGGTTTTCCAAACATTGCAGATCTGTATCTTTTAGAGGAATTGGTGCTTATCTGTGGCCTGTCACCTACTGATAGGCACAAACCAGGGTTATCTTAACTTGAATTCACAGTAGCTTACTTTCTCATTAAAAACATATTAATAGACTGTAAAGGCTCAGAAACAATCATGGTCTGCTATCTCAGTTGTAAATAACTGGATACAGATATTAACCTTATGTATAGTGTTTTGACTAGAACTGGTCCTTTAAGTTGAACATAATATTAGTGTCTTCTTTCACCTGTGCGGTCCTGTCACCGCTTTGAAACATCGTGTGATGTTGCCCTGGCAATGAGTCTTTACAGCACCATGGAGGAATTTTGTCTAACTCATCTTTGCTTAACTCATTGTTGTAATTGAGCAACACTGGAGTGTTTTCAAGCATGGACTGCATTTCCAAGGCCATGCCCCAGCATCTCAGTCAGATTCAGGTCAGGGCTTTGACTACGTCACTCCACATACAAGTCGCACATACATGTTTCTGCTAAGCCATTCAGAGGTAGACTTGGTGTGTTTCGGATCATCGTCCTGCTGCAGAATCCAAGTGCGCTTCAGCTTGAGGTCACAAACAAACTGCCGGACAGTCAGCAGAATAACATGGTTCAGTTTAGCACAGGAAGTCTTCCAGGTCCTGAGGCAGCAAAACAGCTGCAGACCATCACACCACCGCCATATTTGACTATTGTTATGATATTCCTTTTGTGAAATGTTGTGTTAATTTTACGCCAGATGTAATGAGCCACACACCTTCCAAAAAATTTAACTTTTGTCTTGTCAGTCCTAAAGGTTTTGGGGATCATCCAGATGTTTTTGGCAAATGTGAGATGAGGTCCTTTTTGGTCAGCAGTGATTTTCTCATTGAACTCTGCCATGCAGGCCATTTTTGCCAAGTCTCTTTTTTATTGGTAAATTATAAACTCTGACTGTGACTAAGACATGTAAAGCCTGTGGTTCTTTAATGTTGTTCTGGGTTCTTTTGTGACCATCTGAATTAGTTACCTTCTGGACTAAATTTGGAGTAATTGTGGTCGGCTGGTCACTCCTGGGAAGGTTCACCCCTGTTCAGTGTGGATAATGGCTCTCTCCATGATTAATTGGAGTCTCAAAGCCTTAAAATGGCTTCGTAACCCTTCCCAGGCCGATAGATGTCAGTGACTTTGGTCCTCAGGGGTTTCTTTAGATCGTGGTATGATGTGTTGCTTTCTGAGATCTGTTAGTCTGCTTCACTTTGTCGGACAGGCACCATTCAAGAGATTTCTTGATTCAAAAACTGCGTTTTGTGTTTACTTGAGTTATCTTTGTGTAATATTCAAATTTGTTTGATGATCTGAAATATGTAAGTGTGACAAATGCAAAAAACTAGAAAAGGGAACAAACACTTTTTCACACCACTGTATACCCCTCAGCTCCTAGTAGATGCTCCTATAGTATCAGTCCTGCGTCGCCTCATTCTTATCCCAACTTAAAAGTGTCCATGCCACCTCCCCGCCTGGCAGGTTGACAACAATACCCCATACCCTTTTGCAGCTGAGAATGACCCTGAGAATGACCCTTATCTCCATGCAGTCAAATGTGATGTGTTATTAGAGGAAAAGCAGAAGTCAGAAACGCTCTTACAACCAAAAATCTGGTCCATTTATTCATATCAAGATTTATAAAGATGAAAAATGATTTTATTGGCTTAATGCTGCTTTTCTGAAACTTACCAAACTTGTAAAATAGATTCTTAAAACAAAAAATAAGACAATTTTTTTTTATTTGGGACACAGAATACACCGTCCTAGTGAAAACACTACCCTGTGTCATTTTGGAAGGGCTGACCAAACAAAGCCTTTGGTATAATTTTAAAGGACTTCTCTTGGTGCTCGATCTGCTGAGCCTGCTGTTCAGTGCAGCCATATTTGGCTGTCATCAGAGGCCTGACCTGTTTTAGGCTTCCCGCTTACCTTTACAGGTATCCTTCATTCATTATCTCTGAGCAGACAGTCCTGCTGACTAAGGCTAATGCATGCAAAACCAATATTATTGCACCTCTGACAGCAGCTGATAATGGTGCTCTAGCTGCTGATGTGTTATTTATACTTTGGCATCCACCTAGGGTGGGAATTCCCTGTGAATTCAGAGCATTCTCAATAAAAACCCTTCAGGCTGACTTACAAACAGTGATCACTGTTTAATAAAGCCAACAGGAAAATATCTGCTGTGAGATTCAGAAACATGATTCTAGTTTATGTTATTGTCAGCAGTGCACACCAAGCTCTTACTGCTTGTGCATGACTAAACAGCTTATTCATACACATATTATATTATATATATCCTGTAATCTAAGAGAATATGGCACAAAGTAACAGCTAAAGTTATACAGAAACATCCTTAAGATGTTAATGTTTCAGAGGAATGACGCACCTGTTTCAGAGCGCCAGATGTGACCAAACATCCTCTCAGTGCCGTGCTTCATCGGTGTATCCCTGAGAGCGCTGACACTCCTCCCTTTAATTTAACATGAATGCAGATATGAGTCACCTCCAAAATATTGTAAGGCAATGAATGAATGCATGCAGTACGAAGATTTTCACAGCAAATCATGTTAGTTAGATCAATAGTAATAAAGACTTTCTAAATATTTATAATTTTAGAACATTTTGTTCCCATATGGTTCAAATTGTGCTGCTGATTTTTTTCTCTATGGTAACCTGCTTTGATTTTAAGGACTCAACATCAAATGACAACTCCAGTAAACACTGCTGTCACCAGGGATCATTGTCCCCTCACACCAAACAAGTCATGAAATAAAGAAACCAAAGAGTGAAAGCACGCTGGTCTACACCATATACTCCATATTCTCTCAAATGTCAGCAATCCACACAAGTGAGGCAGCTGCTTTGAACTAACTTAAAAAATATTGTGAGTCCAAACGACTGCCAGACTGTTACACAGCTCCTGATGAGCTGTAGCTGCTTATTTTAGCCATAGTTCCCCCCCATCACAGTCATGCCAAGTCAAATCTTTTAAAACATCAACATGTCCTAGTTCATCAGAGCTAGTTTAGTCTCTGCCTGGTCCTCAGGGAAATATCTTTCTTGTTAGCTGCTAAATGCTCCCACTGTTCACCAGCAATTTATAAAATTGTAAACATTAAAGCAGCTGCTCATGTTACCCAATATAAAAAAACAGAAGCAAAAAAAGTGAGTACAGAGCGATCACGCTATGGTGAGCCTGTGGGCGCTCTTTTATCCTTCAAGCTCAGGCCCTCTACCAGAGCGCCGGGAGCTTGAGGTTCTTCAGTATCGGGACAGAGGTCTCAGATGTTGTTGCAGGATCTGCTGGAGCCACTCCCATAACCTGGGGGGTCACTGCACCGAGTGCTCCGATTACCACTGGGACCACACTTACCTTCACTCTCTACAGCTTCTGCACCTCTTCTCTGAGCCCTTGGCACTTGTACAGCTTCTTGTATTCCTTCTTTCTCACGTTGCTAACACTTGGTATAGCTACATCTATCACTATGGCCGTCTTCCTCTGTTCCTGTGCTGCCATGATTAGTGCCTCTGTGCTGTCTTTCAGTCCACCTTTTCCAGCCACTGGTAGGATTTCTGGATGTCAGCCACTTCTTCTATCTGCGGGTGGTACATAGCATGCGGGGGCCTGTCCTTGCATGATGGTTCTTCCTCTTGCCTGAGGTATTCATGAATCACATGGTCGTCTGTGATCTTCCTGATGTCCTCGTGGATGTTTGTTTTCTCATCTTGGGCAGTGGTTTTGCTCAGTGTGAAGTCTCAGGGTGCTTTATTTGGGGTGAAATTCTCCATGATTGGTCAGGAGCTTCCCTGTCTTGATGTCAGTGGCCTCTATAGCCTCCTTTGGTCATCTTACTATCCTAGCAGGGTGCTTGATCAGCAGCAGGGCGTAGGTGTGGATTACCTAGATCTTGTTTTATCCATTCAGCTGACTCCTCAGCCTGACCCTCTGCAGGTCTTGGGTGGTTGCGGCTTTCCCAGCGGCCTCTTCATTGGTCCAATTTTTCACCCCTCTGGTATTCCTGCCAACTCCTTTCTGCGCCCCGCTTATGCACTGAGCCGTGTGTGTTCATCTTAGCCACTATGATACCTGACAGGAGCTTCCATGTGGTACTGAGGCAGGTTATTGGCTGGTAGTTGGATGGGACAGGGCCTTCTGGGGATCCTTGGGGATCAGGACTCTCCAGACATCAGTTAGCCAGTCTGGGTGTCTCTTGTCAAATATCAGCTTGTTCATTTGTGAAAGAAAAGAAAAAAAGCAGGTGTAATATATATATTATATATCTTCTGGCTCTTGGAGGAGGCGGACACATCTTTCACCCTCTCCTTCCCTTATCTTCCCTGCTGCTGCTTCTATGTCCTTGTCTTGTCTGACTCTAACCCTGAGAGAGTCTCTTTCTCACTCTTGTTCTCTAAAACTAAAGAAGAACTATGGATTTGATCAACTGGTCCCTTAATGCAATTGACACTCTATTCTTGACGAGAAGCCTGGGTTCGGGAGAGCCCGAGTGTCACTTGCTGGATACACGATGGACGGGTGGCAGAAGTGGCGTGTCCTGGTGAGACTGTCTATCGAAGACATTGAAGACATCCACTTATTCGGACCCATGATAACAGGGCTCTTGGCTACAGGATACCACTATGATACCTGACAGGAGCTTCCATGTGGTACTGAGGCAGGTTATTGGCTGGTAGTTGGATGGGACAGGGCCTTCTGGGGATCCTTGGGGATTCAGACATCAATTAGCCAGTCTGGGTGTCTCTTGTCAAATATCAGCTTGTTCATTTGTGAAAGAAAAGAAAAAAAGCAGGTGTAATATATATATTATATATCTTCTGGCTCTTGGAGGAGCGGACGCATCTTTCACCCTCTCCTTCCCTTATCTGGCTCCAACACCATTGTGAAGTTTGCTGACGACACAGTGGTGTTGGGTGCCATCTCCAACAACGATGAGGCGGCCTACATGGATGAAGTGAGAAATCTGGCATCATGGTGCCAGGACAACCACCTCCAGCTGAACGTCGGCAAGACCAAGGAGCTGGTGGTGGACTTCAGAAGGGGTCAGCACAGAGACTACAAGCCCATTATCATCAATGGAGCTCCAGTGGAGAGGGTGCAGTCCTTCAAGTAACTTGGTGTCCACATCTCCTCAGACCTGACATGGGCTGCCCACATTCAGGTCCAGACCAAAAAGGCTAGGCAGCGCCTGTATCACCTACGACAACTGAGGAAGTTCAGGGTCTCTCCAAAGATCCTCAGGATTTTCTATACAGGCGCTGTGGAGAGCATCCTCACACAGAACATGACATCGTGGTTCGGGAACAGCTGTGTGAAGGACCAAAAAGCTCTCCAGAGAGTGATCCGTACAGCAGAACGCTGCTGCAGGATTGCTCTCCCCCCGCTTCAGGACACCTACACCAGGAGATGCTGGACGGAATGATGATCAAGATGGCGCCGAGTATGGCAGCCTCGTCGCGAGCTCCCCCAAGCAACGGCTTTCTTCTGTGTTTAATTTTACTTTTCCTTTATTTTTTCACGAGCAGCACTTGTCTCCTTGTGTACGACCGACAAACCTTACTGGACATAAAAGACGGTCTTTCTTATAACTTTCCGGAGTTCAAGTTTTGCAACACGGACCCTCCGTTCGCAGACCCCCCATTCATCTCACCTGAGACGCCTTTGTTCTCTGGCCCTGGAGGCCGCAAACGCCGACGCAGAGAGAGAAGATCTGGCGTTCTGGTTCGACTGAGACGGCGCACTTACAGACCACCGTTACCCAGTTTATTACTGGCTAATATGCAGTCTCTGGAGAACAAGCTGTGCGAGCTTCGGGCACGGATCTCATTCCAGCGAGAGATGCGGGACTGCTGCGTGATCTGCCTCACAGAAACCTGGCTATCGGACAAAGTACCGGACTCCGCAATACAACTGCCGGGGTTCTCTGTGCACCGCGCGGACAGGTCACAGGATCTTACTGGGAAAAGCAGAGGCGGTGGTGTGTGTTTCATGATCAACAACAGCTGGTGTGATTATGCGAACGTGCACCCGGTCAAATCCTTCTGCTCACCGGACCTGGAGTACCTGATGATTAAGTGCCGGCCATTCTGGCTACCGAGGGAATTTACAGCAGTGATCATTACGGCTGTTTACATTCCCCCACAAGCCGACACTGACCGAGCACTCAGGGAACTGTACAGCGCGATCAGCAGCGAGGAAACCGCACACCCAGAGGCAGCGTTTATCACAGCCGGAGACTTTAATAAGGGAAACCTGAAGAAAGTCTCACCCAAACTCCACCAACACATCCATTTCAACACACGTGGAGATCGGCTACTCGACCACTGTTACACCTCTTTCCGGGATGCGTACAAAGCCCTCCCCCGCGCCCCATTCGGCCAATCAGATCACTGCTCCATCCTGCTCCTGCCCGCCTACAGGCAGAAGCTGAAACAGGAAGCTCCAACCCGGAGGGCGGTGCACTGTTGGACGGACCAATCGGAGTCTGCGCTGCGGGACTGTTTTGATCACGCGGACTGGGAAATGTTTCACGTGGCTGCTAGGGACATTGATGAGTACACAGACTCAGTCTGTGGATTTATCAGGAAATGCGTGGAAGATGTCGTCCCATCCAGAACAGTTAAATCCTTCCCAAATCAAAAACCCTGGATTAACAGAGATGTTCGCGCGGCACTGGCGGCACGGAACACCGCCTTTGCCTCCGCGAACACATCGGACTACAAACACGCACATTACCAACTCCGGAAGACGATCAAAGCAGCCAAACGTGAGTACAGGGACAGGGTGGAGCAACAGTTTGACAACCCTCGGAGTATGTGGCAGGGACTAAACACGATCACAGACTTTAGAGGGAAAACCAGCACACCGCAGACCACGGCCTCTCTGTGTGAGGATCTAAACGTATTCTACGCTAGATTCGACACAGCGAACACCATGAGACCGGACAGTGTGCGCACCGCGGATGACGTCAGTGCGCACACTGTGTCTGAGGCGGATGTGCGGAAGTGCTTCAGGAAGGTGAACGCACGCAAAGCTACTGGTCCGGACGGGATTCCCGGCCGCGTCCTCAAGTCATGCGCGGCTCAGCTGGCTGGAGTGTTCACGCACATCTTCAACCTTTCCCTCTCTCTGTCTGTAGTCCCAGCCTGCTTCAAAATGGCCACCATCGTCCCTGTACCCAAATCCTCCACCATCTCCTCATTGAACGACTGGCGACCTGTAGCCCTGACCCCCATCGTAAGCAAATGCTTCGAGAAGCTGGTCAGGGACTTCATCTGCTCTGCACTACCCGACTCACTGGACCCTCTACAGTTCGCATACCGCCACAACAGGTCCACTGATGATGCCATAGCCCTGACACTACACACTGCCCTGTCACACCTGGAGAAGAGAGACACGTATGTGAGGATGCTGTTTGTAGATTACAGCTCAGCATTCAATACCATCGTTCCCTCGAAGCTGGACAGGAAACTGCAGGATCTAGGACTGAGCAGCTCCCTCTGCAGCTGGATCCTTAGCTTCCTGTCTGACAGACGCCAGGTGGTCAGACTGGGCAGCATCACCTCATCCCCCATCACACTGAACACTGGTGCTCCACAAGGGTGTGTACTGAGCCCTCTCCTGTACTCACTCTACACCTACGACTGCACAGCCACTAACAACTCCAACATCATTGTGAAGTTTGCGGACGACACTACAGTGGTGGGTCTTATCACCAACGGTGATGAGACGGCTTACAGGGAGGAGGTCAGCGCCCTGACCCACTGGTGTCAAGACAACCATCTCACCCTCAACGTCGCAAAGACAAAGGAGTTGATAGTGGACTTCCGGAGGTGCAGAGAAGTACACACCCCCATCACCATCAACGGCGCTGCTGTGGAGAGAGTGAGCAGCTTCCGGTTCCTTGGAGTACATCTGGCTGAGGATCTTACGTGGTCAGTACACACAAACAAAACAGTGAAGAAGGCGCAGCAGCGCCTCTTCTTTCTCAGGAGACTGAAAAGATTCGGCATGAGCCCCCGCATCCTCAGGACCTTCTATCACTGTGCCATTGAGAGCATCCTCACTGGATGCATCACCACCTGGTATGGCAACAGCACCGCCTACAACTGCAAAGCTCTCCAGCGAGTAGTGCGGTGCTCTGAACGGATAATTGGAGGTGAGCTTCCCTCCCTCCAAGACATCTACAGGAAGCGCTGCCTGAGGAAAGCGGGGAGGATCATCAAGGACTCCAGTCACCCCAGCCATAAACTGTTCAGACTGCTTCCATCAGGAAGGAGGTTCTGCAGCATCCGGTCCCGTACCAGCAGACTGAGAGACAGCTTCTTCCACCAGGCCATCAGACTGCTGAACACGTCATAGACACCTCAGCTTCACTACTGGAACTTCAACATTATGCACTCCACACTGTATATAAATGCCACTTGTTCTGCACATATTCAACTCTGTATATTTTATATATTTTATTATTATTATTATTATTATTATTATTATTATTATTTTATTTTATTTTTTTACTATTTAATTTGTAAAAATGTGTATACACACACACACACACACACACACACACACACACACACGTAGGAAAATATTTAGTATACACATCCAGAAATGCATACACTATTATATATTGTACATATATTTATTAGTTTCAGGTTGGCCATTCTTGTATTTTGCTCGTTTGTGTTGTTGTGTTTGCACATCTCTGTTGCTTGTGGGGCTCGCA
This sequence comes from Aulonocara stuartgranti, assembly GCF_965226115.1. NCBI lineage: Eukaryota > Metazoa > Chordata > Actinopteri > Cichliformes > Cichlidae > Aulonocara > Aulonocara stuartgranti. The sequence goes on along the minus strand of NC_138951.1, from coordinate 41,827,660 downwards.
CACAAGAATTTCACTCGCATGTGCTGTGCCAGTGTGCCTGCACATGTGATGTGACAATAAAAGTGATTTGATTTGATTTGATTTGACTAGAGCAGCGCAGATACTGAAGGACCCGTCCCATCCAGGCAACAAACTGTTCCAACTTCTGCAATCTGGTAGAAGGTTCCGCATCTTCTGGGCAAGGACAGAGAGACTCAAGAGGAGCTTCTATCCCCAAGCCATCCGGGCCCTGAACACACACACCCGCCCTCTCACATCATCTATAAGTGACTGAGACAGGACTCTTCCAGACACTAAACCAAGGCACAATGTACATTTCAATTCCTTTAATTTTAAATATGTTTATATTGTCTATCCTGTAAAATAGTCAGATGTCTATTCATATTAATGTACAGAATTCACCTGCTTGCTGCTACTACTGCACATTCACCCAGTGTATATACTATATATATAATGTTCTTCCTCTAACCCCCCCCCCCCCCAATTTTTGCACATGTCGAGGAGCGTGTCAGGCTACATTTCACTGTGTGTTATACTTGTATAACTATGCATGTGTCAAGTAATAAAGAACCTTGAACCTTGAACCTTATCTTCCCTGCTGCTGCTTCTATGTTCTTGTCTTGTCTGACTCTAACCCTGAGAGAGTCTCTTTCTCACTCTTGTTCTCTAAAACTAAAGAAGAACTATGGATTTGATCAACTGGTCCCTTAATGCAATTGACACTCTATTCTTGATGAGAAGCCTGGGTTCGGGAGAGCCCGAGTGTCACTTGCTGGATACACGATGGACGGGTGGCAGAAGTGGCGTGTCCTGGTGAGACTGTCTATCGAAGACATTGAAGACATCTACTTATTCGGACCCATGATAACAGGGCTCTTGGCTACAGGACACTTTCTCAAGCTGAACCGATGGAGACACCCGCTCAGCTGGAGGCGTACATCGGCGTACCCCCGCCCTTATGTTGCTTGTCTGTGTTTCATGGCGTTACAGTGTGATGATATCTGTGCTTCTTTATGTGCTATGGAGTTTTTGTGTTTTCTCCTCATGATGACTCACTGGTTGGAAGTCATCATGGGCAGAACCCTTTTTTTCTCCTGACTTTGCCCCCATATGTTACATATTTCACTGTCTATCCCTTTTTTTGCTGCCTCGCCTGACCTGTCTCCCCAATGTAAGTCTGTATATTGTCTGTATGGTCGACTGGGTCTGTCATCTCAGCTGCAGGCAACTGCAACTGACAGATAAAGCGTATCCTTATCCTTAATGAGGTATCAAAAAAATATTTAGTAAGAATATTAACTGATGACATGTCACATTGCTGCGTTTTTCATCTACAGGTGAAGGACACCTGTCAATGGGTTTGACTAACTGCACCTTTATTCTTACTCTTAATTCCTCTAGATTTTTCTCCACATCACTGTAGATAGATCCCAGAGGTCTGCAAATCCTTATACCTGCAATCTTTCTTTTGCAGGGACGACTTCTCTGGAAGTTATACAAAGTATGATTGCATAGACGCCTACAAGAAAGTTTCCCTGCTGCTCACTTGACCTGTGACCTCAGTAAAAACTTTCCTGATGAATTTATTCGGTCACTTGCTAGTTTCAAGTTACTGGATATAACATGATTTCCATTTCGTAAATGACTTTCACATTGAAGGTAAAGAAATGCAGTAAAGTCGACTGTGTTTTTAGTGTGACTGGAAATGTTGGTGCACTGTAAGCTTGAAGTTTCTGCCTGTTTCATATTCAGATCTGCACATTGCTCATCGTGTCCATGCAACATCAATATACCCAGAAGGTGATGATGAAAATCCTCAGCTCGAGGTTTCAGAATTGAGCTTCACTAATCAATGGCTGACATCATGATTGCCATGTCTACCTTTTATTGATAGTCTATCTGAGCGCTACACTGCTAATAACAGAAGGCACAGTTTACAGTTAGATCCAGTTGTTTATTTTTTTGGACACCGGGATTGTTTTTGTTATTTTTCTTCTATACATCACTTTCTGCTTTATTACAATCGACTTAAGTTCCACCTTAACTGTGTGGTAATTACAGTCATTTTTAGACGGTCCCACATTTTCTTGTGGGACAGGTGAGGCCTGTTACCTTATTTTTGTTATTTCATAACAAATGTGGAGAGAAAAGAGCTACAGTTGGTTCCAAGTGTTGACGCTGCAGCTGGTAGCGGTTCAGCGGAGCTCCCAGTGTGACCCAGGATCAGGTGATTCGGTTAATCCATCACTTTTGGTAAGGACCTCAACAGCTACAGGCCGGTGGCTCTGACATCCCACCTGATGAAGACCCTGGAGCGGTTGGTCCTGGCTCAGCTTCGGCGCCTAATAAGCTCATCACTGGACCCACTTCAGTTTGCCTACCAGCCTGGCATTGGAGCGGATGATGCCGTCATTCACCTCCTACATCGTTCCCTCGCTCACCTGGAGACCGCTGGAAGCACTGTGAGAATCATGTTCTTTGATTTCTCCAGTGCCTTCAACACCATTCTTCCCTCGGTTCTAAAGGACAAGCTGGAGAACTCTGGAGTGGACCATCACCTCACTACCTGGATTTTGGACTACCTCACCGACCGACCACAGTATGTGAGGACTCAGGGCTGTGTGTCGGACAGGGTCGTCTGCAGTACGGGGGCCCCACAGGGAACGGTTCTGGCTCCGTTCCTCTTCACCATCTACACTGCAGACTTCTCCCACAACTCCACCCAGTGCTTCCTGCAGAAGTTCTCTGATGACTCTGCAATAGTCGGCCTCATCACTGATGGGGACGACAAGGAGTACAGAGGTCTGACCCAAGACTTTGTGGACTGGTGCCAGCTGAACTACCTCCAGATCAACGCCAGTAAAACCAAGGAGCTGGTGGTAGACTTCCGCAGGCACAAGCATTCTCCACTGCAACCACTGAACATCCAAGGTATGGACATTGAGGCTGTGGACAGCTACAGGTACCTTGGTGTTCATCTGAACAACAGACTGGACTGGACTCATAACTCAGACGCCCTCTACAGGAAAGGCAGAGCAGGCTGTACCTGCTGCGGAGACTCAGGTCGTTTGGAGTGGAGGGCCCACTCCTGAAGACCTTCTATGACTCTGTGGTGGCTTCTGCTATCTTTTATGGCGTGGTCTGCTGGGGCGGCAGCATCTCTGCTGGGGACAGGAAGAGACTGAACAGGGTGATCCGAAGGGCCAGCTCTGTTCTAGGATGCCCTCTGGACCCAGTGGAGGTGGTGAGTGACAGGAGAACGGCGGCTAAGCTGTCATCCCTGTTGGACAACATCTCCCACCCCATGCAGCAGACTGTGACAGCACTGAGCAGCTCCTTCAGTGGGAGACTGCGGCACCCACGGTGTGGGACGGAAAGATTTCGCAGGTCTTTCCTCCCCACTGCTGTCAGACTCCATAATAAAGACTTTAACTGATCAAGCACACACATCCATACATATGCAATAATACTAAGTGCAATAATCCTTTCTGTCATCGTTGTATTTTTACTCAGTTGTATATAGTATTTGTATTTGTATTCTATTTTTATCTTATTGTATATTTATTTTATTTTATTCTACTGTATATAGTATTTTATTTTATTCTATTCTGTACAGCTGTGTACTGTATTTATTCTTATTGTATTCTAATTTTTGCCTCATAACTTTTGCACTGTCCACTTCCTGCTGTGACAAAACAAATTTCCCACGTGTGGGACTAATAAAGGTTATCTTATCTTATCTTATCTTATCTTATCTTATCTTATCTTATCTTATCTTATCTTATCTTATCTTATCTTAAAGCCCTTAAATTCCAGCTGAAAGTCTTCAATCACGTGTTCATTACTTGGTTTTAAAAGCGACTGTAGTGGTGTAAAGAAACTAAATTAAAAAACAAATGTTTCACTGTCCAAAAGCTTACAGACCTACCTGCGCATGACATTATAGATGTGGTGTTTAATGATTGTCACCTATGTGATGGAGTTTAATGCTAAAGAAAACCACTGCTCACGAAGGAGCATGATTAAGCAAATGTGATGGAGCAGCAGAACCATCGGTTGGATTAAACCAAAAGGATACTTTGGACTTAAACGGGTACCTGACTGGCACTACTGCAGTGACTGTGCTGAGTGCAAAGCATCGGGTGGGAGTGTGCTTACGTGGGATTGCATGGTGGAGAAATGGGGAAAACCCCTCGTAGTTTCATGAAGCTTGAAAGAAGAGGAACATCATTTTTTACAAAGATCCCAAAAACACTGAAACAGCTGAGACTGTTTAAAAGGAGGGAACGTGCGACCTGTCATTTGGCTTGAATCTGAACACTTCTGGTGTTTTTCAAAGTGGAAAGCAGAGCAACAAAACCTTGTGTGAGAGATTGGTATCACCCATCCCCAAGAGGGTCCAGTCTGTCATCAAAAACTAAAAGACACAAGATGTTTGTCGTACTGAGGTCGCAGTTTGAGCCTTAGCTTTTTAGTACACCCTTTCTATGTAGTTTTTAAATTTATACATACGGTTTTTGCACTCATCTTCTGAAGAAGCTCAAGATGTGAATAAAAACATTACAAATGTTCTCAGAGCAGCATTTAGCCTTGATAAAGAAAATGTGGCATTAAATGCTGTCTTTATTTTCTTCAGCAAACCTTCCCTTATTCCTCATGTAGCAGCAAATTCATGTAAAACACTTGTTAGAGGAGGGTAGCTGAAGCCAAACTGAAATAAATATCCTGACAGAAGCAGGTTACAGTGGTGAAGCAGCGAGTGCCTCTGGAGGCTTAACAGCACACGACCCAGGAGGATTAATATTCTGCTAACACACAAGTTCTGTCACACTGAGGTTAGCAGCAGTGAGGAGTTATTTCTCATCCCAGCACAGAAACTGCTGTATGTGAAAGAATATCACAGATCTGATGAGGTCCTAACGAGAACACCGTTGTCTGCAAACATCTTTTTTGTTCTCTCTAAACGGTCGTTTTTAAACAAAAAATTACTGAACTTATGACCGGCGGCCATGTATAGCTTACAGGCAGTTAACTGAATAATTACTGACAGCTGTTTTGTCTATAGCACTTCATCTAATGACTTTAAAGTTGAAAGTAATTGTAACAGCAGCTGTAGAGTATTTATACTGCTTAAACAACACGTGTGTGTCAATATTTACCAAACGCCGTGTATTCATTGATTTCTCGTAGGTTCCAAAGTAAACGCTCTGGTCAGTGTTGTGTGATACAGCAGCTGGAAACATGGGCCTCAGTCCTCAGCTGGTTCAGCCTATAAATCAAAGACGGGGGCTGTGCTGCTGTTTCTGGAGCCCATAAATCAAAATCGTTTCCAGGGGCCTCCACACGCTCCCTTTAGGTTTCTATAACGTCTGATCATTAATGACAATAATGTTAGAATATAATATATAATGTAATGTAATATCACAGCTGTGCAGACAGCACTGCTCCCCACTGAAAGAGTTTAGAGAAGAGTCTGAAAACTGAAGTGTAATTCATTGTTCCTTCAGCTGAACCTAATGTGTCACAGACAATCTCTTCCTGAACTCTTTCTACACTAGTTTGGCAAGAAAAGGATGATTTCATGTGACATCCAATCGTCAACGTCCAGTCTCTTATTTTATGTAAAGACTTTTCCTTTTATTTCTTTGATTCTAAATATTAGAGCCGGTAAAAATAGGTGTCTCCTGCTTGTCTTGTCAGCTTTCCTTTTGCTATGCCAGTCTCTGTTAGCAACAGAGGTGTGCTTGTCTCGCTGGAGACCAAAATATATCAAGAACCTACATTAACATAGAGGTTATATTAAACCTTATGACAGGCTGTATTTGGACGGTGTGACATGAGGTGAAACTCAAGATCTTGTTTAGGACTTAAATCCACCAAAAGCAATAACAAACCAATATTATGAGCTACTTAGTCATCAGCTAATGCCAGTTTGCTTGTCATACACATAGACTGTACAGGTGTAACGCACAAACAGAGACACCTGCTAATTAATGCTAAGAAAGAGACTAATAAATGCTAGAACCTCACTCACCAAAGCTAGAATTCTTGGAAAGGCTGCAAACTGTGTATTAATTTAAACACATGAAGCATGGTTGAAAGAACCAGTTCAGAGACTTGAATTAATGTAGCCCACACGCCGAGCTTTAAGCCCAGACGTACAGAGATAGATCTGCCAGTCACATTCGACTGATTTCAGACTGAACTGTTAATGTATTCCACTCAGTTTCAGTTGTTATGAAGAGTGAAATTAGCTACAACAGAGCTTTTAACAGAGCTGTAAGATGATTTCTGATGTTGACTCCATTTAGCTCCTGTGATGCCTGACAGAGAGCACCCTTTGACAGCACCCACCTGCCATTCAAAGATGCCATACTTTTAATTATGCATATTCAAGCCCTCATACAATTTAAACAGGTGAGTTAAAAATTGACACAACAAAGGAACATTTTTATACCAGACTTTAAATCTGATTATTTCTGCTCTGTGCGTTTCAGACAGGAGGTTATGGCAGCACACTTGGTTTTGGCAATTCTGTGTTCAGTTTCATTACAAACAAACATAGTACGCGTAACATAGTATTCTGCTGTATATCCTCCTGAGACCCAGTAATTCATTTTTGTGCACTGTAGTACACATTTAGTTTTTGCTTGTACCTCTCATACTCTACTTGCCACTCTTCTAAGTCCTGATGTTTCTTAGAGAGGACAACAGTACCTTTAAAATGATATCACATGTGTGGGGGTGTGGCCTTGCCAATTGTCTTTTTCCCACCTTTTCAAAATGGCTGGCGTGCCCACAAGAATATTTTATGGAAGAAAGAAAGGTAAGCTTGATATTTACATTTAAAATGTTTTTTAAAATCAGATTTTGAGTAATTTTCAAAAATAAACATCTAGTAAATAATTTGAGGGTTTTTTAAGAATTAAGCTTATTTAGTTTCACAGAGGAAATGACTAATTTATTAATGTGTACTCTGGTGCACGTCGGGACTTTGTACTTATATTTATTTCACTTTTTAGTAGACAACTCTTTGACAAAGGCAGAGAGAATTATTAACAGAATCATTGAGGGAGATTCAAACATAGATTCTTCAGAAGATGAGTCATGTGAGCCAGATAGGAGAGGGTGAGAACCGAGGAGGAGCCACACGAAGATTATCAAGATGCAGTGGCAGATGTAATAGAGAAAGACACAGGGCCACCTGAAATCTGTCGTCCTATCTGGTCCAAAACCAACATGTAGGAGAATCTGGAATTTTTGATTTTGAGTTAAAAATAAAATATGGGTAAAATGCAGAAATGTTTTCCAGTAAAGTAAAAATAAGAGTCGCATTTATAAATGAATCCATGACACCTGATTGTTTCTACAAGATCACGTCGTTGTTAAAAGTTGTCAATGATCTCAATGTGCGAAAAGAACTCACAGTATCTGGAGTTCAAGCTCCTCTTGGCTGAGAAACCAGGTACAAACATGTGATCAAGACCTGATTAATACCAGTAATGAAGAGTTCTCTCCAAAAATCAAGAAAAGGAAGCCCCAACCAGATGAGAGTGTAACAAAATATGGTTCACTCCACTTGCCTGAAATGGTTAACAGTCCAAGGCATTTCATTTGTAGAATGGTTGGGTGCAACAGTAAAACACATGTGGGAAGTGCCAAATGTTGCTTTGTGTCTCCAAATAAAAAAATCACAGTACTTCCTCAGATATCATAAATGAATTGACTTTTGTGAAATAGAAAGCCCAGTGCAATCACTTGTTCCTGAACCAATGGCTTACAGCTAGTGAAGTGTCAGTGACTTCTAAGTTGACCCCTGATCGACATTTTTATGATATTGTTATATAAATAAGTTTTAATATCCTGCTTACAAAAAATTCAGTGGAGCATTTAATTTTCTTAAATAGCTCTTGAATTTTGTTAGTTTCACATTCGTGATCAATGAACTCCCCTTGTGCACTGAAGTGCACATGTTGTAAAATTAAAATAAAATTAGTTAAAATTAATTTTGTTTTTGTAATGTGTTTTTTTGCCATCCCAACACTTGATTTATCTGAAAAAAATCAAAATCAAAATACTTTTTTTCCCTGGGTCTCAGGAGGATATGAATAACAAATCCCAAAAAGAAAATACCACTCAGTGAAAAACCGCTGCTCTTGTGTCAGATGTGTCTTCAGAACGAGCAGGATCACAGCAGAGGAGCCATTTTAAAGCAAGCACAACTTTACCTGGATGATCTCTGCAGTGCAAACTGTTGCCTGTTGTGATCAAAGGCATCATTTGTGCCAATAATTGAGGAGCTCTTATGCGTGAGAGTCCAGATTTCTCTGTTAGGTTATTTGGTGGCTTTCTGCACAGTAAAGGTCTTTGAAAGCAGAATTGCCCAATCATCAGCTCCCAGGATGCTGTTCAAGAGGCTTGTTTCAAGAGCTGACAATCTTTTTACTCATGCAGTGTTTGCCAGCATGTGTATATACTTTTAACACCACCCTGTTTCACATTCATATAGTCTTCAGCATGGCCAGGTTGAACCACCTGCTTTTCCTACTTAAAATGTCAGTCATTTCAACATCACAGCATCTACTTTCAGCAAGTGCCTCAGAGTTGTTTATATTCAGCTCCTTACTGCCAGTTTTAATTTAGCAAGCCAGCTTCAATGAAATTAGACTAGCAGCATAGGCTTTAAACTCTTGACCTTGCAATCATATGCTGTATATAAAAATTGTTGTTTCTACATGAATGTTTCTGCCTCAGAGGGATATTAGATAATGTAAGCAAGCCTGGTTAGCCACAAACTTTATTAGTAACCCAGTGGTGATCAGTGCGGACAAGCAAGGCAAGCACTGCTTGTCCAATCAAATCTAAACATAGGCATCAATGAAAATCAAATGAAGGCGATCCATCTCCGTTCACCTCAAAGGGTGATAAGAGCCATAAGCTTTTCTTAATGGCTGCTATTGCATCCACACTTCAAACTACTACTGTCTGCAGTTTGTATCAGGAAGCAGCCTCTGATTTCACTGAAATATGGAGCTTCTCCTGATTGCGTTGACACATCCTGAGAGGCCAGCAGCTTTATCTGACTGTTTGCACAAATGTATTGTGAATAAAGATCTTGTCTTTGATTAATGGGAGACTTGCATGCTAGACAAGCTGCTACTGGCTCTGCCTTCACTGCTCTGAATCAGTTATTCAATTCAATTCAATTTTATTTATACAGCGACAAATCACAACAACAGTCGCCTCAAGGTGCTTCATATTGTAAGGTCGACCCTACAATAATACATACAGAGAAAAACCCAACAGTCATATGACCCCCTATGAGCAGCACTTTGGCGACAGTGGGAAGGAAAAACTCCCTTTTAACAGGAAGAAACCTCCAACAGATCCAGGCTCAGGGAGGGGCGGGGCCATCTGTTGCGACCGGTTGGGGTGAGAGAAGGAAGACAGGATAAAGACATGCTGTGGAAGAGAGACAGAGGTTAATAACAGATATGATTCAATGCAGAGAGGTCTGTTAATACATGGTGAGTGAAGAAGAAACACCCAGTGCATCATGGGAATCCCCGGCAGCCTATTGCAGCATAACTAAGGGAGGATTCAGGGTCACCTGGTCCAGCCCTAACTATATGCTTTAGCAAAAAGGAAAGTTTGAAGCCTGATCTTGAAAGTAGAGATAGTGTCTGTCAAAGCAGACAGCAGTACGAGTAAGCTACTGTAGGAGTTTGGCAAAGAGAAATGTGGCAAAGTCAAAGGACTCTAAGTACTGCTCGGTAAAGAGACTGAGCTGGATAAGCAGCAGACTGAGATAGAGATAGAAATATGCTACCGAGCAGTGTTGGGTAAATTACTTTAAAAAAGTAATTAATTACTAATTACTAATTACTTAATCAATATTGTATTTAAAATACTTATCTAATTACTGTGTCTGAAAAGTAACTTAATTACTCAATAAGTAATTTAACTAAATTGAAGTAAAATCAGGTTTTGCTGCTTAGCGGGAGTTGCGCGGTGTTATGGATGATGAACAAGGATCACTCAGAAGTGTTCGTCTATGCTCTGTGTCAGGCGCTTCAGTAGATTACTGCTGCTGTTAACAGCAGCCGATAGTTTTTACATATTACTGTAATGTTCGTGTCTGCTTGTTTCAGAAAAGTGAAGAGACGGGAATATGTCCATGTCATAAAACAGCCACTGCTTCAGCGAGTCCGACAGCTTCTGCTTTAGAAAACGACTGTGCAGCAAACTGGCGCGAAATGACTCGCAGCTGCACTCTTCTGAGAAGAGAAGTGTACTGGTTCCAGTTTTTAAGAACAAGGGTGATGTGCAGAGCTGCATAAAACCATATGATGAGTCACAGTTATGCTATGGGAAAGGTGACAATTAGTGAGCATCAGTACAGAGGAGGCCAGAAGAAATTGCACTGTTTCTCTATGGATCTAGAGAAATGCGTTTGTGTCAAGAGTGGGACTGCATTGGAGTCACGTGGGACCGCCGAAGAAGATGGCCGCACACTAGAGGCGCTCCTAAAGCCTGTTGATTAATGTTCTGAATCTGGAAACATACACTCCAGCTGTAGTCGTAAATTGGACGCCCTTTGTGGACTTTGAAGCTTTTCAAGGATTACCGTCTTTGGAAAATGGCAGGTAACAACAAAGCAAACTTTTTTAAGGGAGCTACCACGAGGAAGAAGCAAGCTAGCATTAGCCTCGCTCCGGAACCACCCGAAAGTGCATCTGCATCTGAGGCCGCCTCTCCAGTAGTTGAGGACGGTATAGGGAGCGAGAGCAAAAAAGACATTTTTGAAGAAATTAAGAAGATGAACGCTACTCTTCAGGTCGTAGCAAAAGATGTCACCACTATTAAAGAGGCCACTAAAGAATTGAAAGATTCGGTGGAAGATATAAAAGTGAGGTTAGGGGAGGCGGAACAACGTATATCAGACATGGAAGATGCCAGCGTGCTTACCGAGGCAAAAGTGGACAAATTCCAGAAGAGGATGGACGCGTTGTGGTCGCGAGTGGAGGACCTTGAAAACCGTAGCAGGAGGAATAATGTACGGATCATTGGACTCAAAGAAGGTGTGGAGACACCCGGGAACGTGGACAAATATGTGATGGAAATACTGGCCAAAGCATTTGAGCTTTCTGGAAGTGAATTTGAAATTGAACGTGCCCACCGTTCCCCGGTACCAATGCCGGAACCTAACGAGCCTCCCAGGGTGATACATGTCCGCTTTCTACGTTCATCTGCTAGGGAGAAAGTGCTTCGGGTGGCCAGAGAGAGGCGTGGAGTCGACTGGCAAGGCTCCAAGCTTTCCTTTTTTGAAGATATTACAAAGGAGCTGGCGGAGAAGAGGAAGGCATTCAATCCGGTGAAGAGGCGTCTTCGGGAGCTACAAGTGAAGCATAGGCTGATGTATCCTGCAACGCTCGTTTTCACGTGGAACGGACAAAAGAAAGCATTCAAAGACGGAAAAGAGGCCGAGAAATTTCTGCAGGAGTCGACTTAGAGGAATGCGGGACATGATGTAACAGATCGGAGTAGTGTATGTGGATTTTAAAATAAGGTAACAAACAAACAATGGGCACAATGGGGCTGCGGCGGTGGTGCTGCTGTCGGATGATTAGCGTGTCTCACGGACCACGAGCAGTTTGGGGTCTCAAGCTAAAGTTAGTTAGGCTTGGGTAGGAGGGGAGGGAGGGGGCGCTTAGCAACGTTGTTCAGAGTTGCTATGCAAAGAAGGGTGTTGGTTTTGTTCAGGTTTGTTTGTTTTTTTGTTGTTTTTTAATGACGGCTAGTTTGATAAGACCAGATGGGTTTTGTAATATTGAGTGCCTATGCATATATTTGTGTTGTGTTGTAAAGCGCACAAGGTGTGCCTTACCCCATTTCTGTTAGAAAGCGATGAACAGGTATACTAAAATAATATCGTGGAACATAAACGGATGTGGGGACCCAATCAAGAGGAGGAAGGTTCTAACATACTTAAAATCTAAAAATGCAGATATAGTGTTTATTCAGGAATCCCACGTTGCGGGGGAACTAGAGTCATGGTGCCACGACAATAACTTGGTCTTAAACACCAAAAAGACCAAGGAGATCATTGTAGATTTCCGGAAGAGGGGTCATAACAACCATCTGCCTCTCTTCATTGGCAGTGAGGCGGTGGAGAGGGTGAGCAGTTTTAAATTCTTGGGGGTAACTGTGACCGAGGACCTGTCCTGGGGCAACCATATCACCTCAGTTGTACGGAAGGCCCAACAGCGCCTCTACTACCTGAGGAGACTGCGGAGCGCACACATTCCCAGATCTCTGATGTTGAACTTCTACAACTGTGCCATCAGCAGCGTTCTGACGTATGGATTTCTAGTGTGGTTCCCCAGCTGCACCAAGGCCGATCAGCAAGCACTCCAGCGGGTGGTGAAAGAAGCTGGCAGAATTATTGGAACAAGTCTGCCAGAGATCAGTAATATCTTCCCCACTCGCTGTCTGAGGAGGGTGCACAGTATCCTGCGGGACCAACATCACCCTGCGCGCCACCTTTTCCATCTGCTGCCCTCAGGGAGAAGGTACAGGTCTATACAGGCCAGAACATCCAGACTGGCCAACAGCCTGTATCCACAGGCTGTGAGGCTCCTGAACTCTCTGCCCCCCCTCTCACGGACAATAACCATATCCAACTTCTTAATAGCAATGAACTGGTCTGCATTGGTGCATCATATCTTTATTCTCTTCCCCCTCCTGCCCCCCCCTCTTTCTTAAATAGATAACTATCATATCTGATATCATATCTCACAGTACAATAATATTGAATGGGTTGCATTGTTGTATTTTGTCATGTTTCTCAGGTCTTTGTCTGAATTTCTACGAACATTATTGCTAAGGATTGTCTTATTGCATTGGAGTCACACTGGGTTAAATATGTACACTTGGGTTTTAAGGGGTATTTATTATTTTCTTCTTTTTTTGGGTTGTATGGAAGCCCCAAACACAATTTCATTGTTCTTGACAATGACAATAAATAAATAAATACTAAATACTAAATACTGAAGAGGCGAAAAAATTTAAACGAGACTGGGTGGGCTCCGTTTTTCATAGTTCATATTCGAGTAAACGAAATGGTGTATTGATCCTTGTTAATAAGAAATTAAGCTTCGTGTTGCTGAAGAAGTATAATGATGACGAAGGACGCATTATATGCTTGGAGGCCTTAATTAATGGGGTTCGAACAGTTTTGTGCAATATTTATGCACCTAATAAGGAAGAGCCAGTTTTTTTTCACAAAATGAATAAGATAATAGGGGATCATGTGGGGCAGGTGATATTGGCTGGGGATTTCAACCAGGTGATGGATGGGATAATTGAATCAAATCAAATCAAATCAAATCAAATCAAATCACTTTTTATTGTCACATCACATGTGCAGGCACACTGGCACAGCACATGCGAGTGAAATTCTTGTGTGCGAGCCCCACAAGCAACAGAGATGTGCAAACACAACAACACAAACGAGCAAAATACAAGAATGGCCAACCTGAAACTAATAAATATATGTACAATATATAATAGTGTATGCATTTCTGGATGTGTATACTAAATATTTTCCTACGTGTGTGTGTGTGTGTATACACATTTTTACAAATTAAATAGTAAAAAAATAAAATAAAATAATAATAATAATAATAATAAAATATATAAAATATACAGAGTTGAATATGTGCAAAACAAGTGGCATTTATATACAGTGTGGAGTGCATAATGTTGATAAGAGTAATCCCAGGGGTACGTCTACACCCAGGGACAGAGAGGCTGTTCATTTACTGACAGAGGATCTTTGCTTAACGGACATTTGGAGGTTAGTTAATCCCAGTTCAAGGGAATACACGTTTTACTCCAACTGTCATAAAACATATTCGAGGATAGATTTCGCCTTAATATCAAAGTCTCTGGTCGAGTCAGTCGTAGACTGTGAGATTGGTGCCATTGCTATTAGTGATCATGCCACAGTAGAGTTGCAAATTGACTTGAACACAGATAGAACGAAGAGGGGCTGCTGGAGGCTTAACACGATGTTGTTGCAGAACAAGAGTTTTAGTGAGGAGTTAACAAAGGATCTCAAAAATTTTTTCGAAATCAATATGGGTTCCACAGACAAAGTAGATGATTGCATACGCATCAAAAGTTAAGAAAAGTGATCTAGAACGGGTAGAAACCTTGGATAAAGAAATACGGGAGTTGGAGAAGGACTTAGCGAGTCAATATTCAAATTATAAATATCAGACTATATGTAAATTAAAATACCAGTTGAATGACATTTATAACAAAAAGGCGGAATATGCCTTATTTAGGCTCAAAACAAAATTTTATGAAGGTGGCGAAAAGAGTGGAAGACTGTTGGCAAGACAACTGAAGCAGCAAGATAATTTGAATAATATATCTATGATTAAGAAGGACGGCCAAGTGATAACCTCATCGAAGGAAATAAACTCAGTTTTCCAATTATTTTATCAAGATTTGTATACGTCTGCTGGTGCGCTTGATGAAGAGGAGGTGGAGACATTTTTTTCAGGTCTACAATTACCTACTCTCTCTGGGGAACAGAAAACGAGACTGGATGAGCCTATAACGGAAGAAGAGGTCAGGGCTGCGATCTTATTAATGAAGAATGGGAAATCGCCAGGCTTGGATGGCTTCCCGATTGAGTATTATAAGAAATATATCGATATTTTAGCCCCAGTCCTGCATAAAGTTTACCTTGAGGCATTGGAGATAGGTTCCTTGCCGAGTACGTTTAATGAAGCACTGATCTCCCTTATTCCTAAAAAGGATAGGGATCTGTCGGACCCAGCAAATTACCGGCCTGTAAGCCTTTTGGGCGTTGATTGCAAAATTTTGACAAAGGTTTTGGCCTCCCGCCTGGATCAAATATTACCAGATATCATTAATGGTGACCAGGTTGGCTTTATTAAAAATAGGTCCTCAGGTGATAACATTAGAAGACTTCTTCATCTCATGCACAGAAGCGAATCTAACCTAACCCCGGTTGCGGCCTTCTCGCTAGATGCTGAGAAGGCCTTTGATCGGGTGGAATGGGGCTTCCTTATGACGACCCTCGCAAGGTTCGGGTTTGGGCCTGGGTTTTGTAATTGGGTCAAAACTGTATATGCAAGTCCAAGGGCAGCGGTTTTGACAAATGGATTGGTGTCAGGGTTTTTTCATCTTACTCGCGGGACCCGACAGGGGTGCCCTTTGTCCCCGTTGCTTTTTACAATATTTCTGGAACCGCTGGCCTTGGCTATTCGAGCAAACAGGGGTGTCAGAGGTGTTCATGCAGGGGGTATGGAACACAAGTTGTTTCTATATGCTGATGACATCTTAGCAGTATTGACGGATCCCATGCAGTCTCTACCAGCGCTACTCACGTGTGTTGAGTCATTTTCAGGGTTGTCAGGTTATAAGATAAACTGGGACAAGTCAGAGGGCATGCCATTGTCAGCATCATGTCATTCTGGATGCGTTACTCCATTCAATTTTAAGTACTCACCTTCAGGTATGAAGTATTTAGGAATATTATTAAAACCCGACTTGGAGGATATTAAGCTTTCAAATGTGGAACCTCTCCTCCTAAAGATAAAAACAAATCTGGATAAATGGGGTCAATTGAATCTTACACTATGGGGTAAAATTAATGTGATTAAAATGATGGTGGTCCCACAGTTCAATTATGTTTCCATGATGTTACCTGTACGAATTCCTTTGCACATATTTGGTCAAATTGAGAAGTTAATCAAAGATTTTTTGTGGAATAACAGGAAGCCGAGAGTGAATATAAAGAAAATGTGGGCCTCTAAAGACATTGGGGGAATGGCCCTCCCAAATGTGAAGTTGTATAATTTAGCTTTTGAATTGTCAAGACTGGCCAAATACTGGACAGGATCGGGCTCTGAGCTGAGCTGGATGAAGATCGAACAGGAACTAGCGAGCCCCTTCACACCTTTGGATGTTCTCTCGCAGGGCGCGGCAACTAATGGACAAGACTCTCATGATAACCCAGTGCTCAGGTATTCCAAAGCTGTCTGGGTGGAGGTGCACAAGTTGTGTGGAGCATCTCATCTAAGACAACCTTATGCCTCGCTATGGAACAATATTGCTGTAAGGATTGGGCGGAAAACTGTGTTCTGGAAGGAATGGCTTGTCAAAGGCATACGCAGGATAAGTGATCTTTACTCAGGGGGAGTGTTTATGTCATTTGCTGAAATAACCCGAAAATACGGTTTGATAAGAGAAAATAATTTTTGGAAATATTTACAAATAAGGGATTGTGTTACCAAAGGAAAATTTGCTCAAAGCTCGAATATGGTTGTGGAGTTTTTAGAATTGTCCAGTACAGCACATAGGGCGGCGGTTTTCTACAAACTGTTTAACAATCCAAAAAAAGAGATATGTGAAAACTTGAGGGTTATATGGCAGAGGGATCTGGGTTGTGCAATTTCTAAAGAAGACTGGCGCAGAATTTTTCATTCTCTGATAAATATATAAGAGAGGCCAGGGGTAAATTTACTCAGTATAAATTAATACACAGGTGGTACTTCACTCCGTCCAAACTTTATAGAATGGGAATTAGTCCCAGTAATGTATGCTGGAAATGTAGTTCAGATCCAGGGGCATTTATACATGCTATTTGGGAATGTGGGAAAGTTTATCCCTTTTGGCAAAAAGTATTGGACAAAATAGGAAGGTGGATTGGTTTGATGATACCCCTGTCACCAAGACTGTGCTTATTAGGGGATCGGTCAGTATTACCTGGGGTTTCAAAATATGACTTTGTGGTTATAAAGGTGGGGGTGATCGCAGCGGCTCGAGTTATTCTCAGTGTATGGAAGGAACCGTCTCCTCCAGAATATAATAGGTGGAAAGAAAATATGCTGAAAATGGTGTCGTATGAAAAACTCTTGGCTAGGATTAATGATGATAGGGAGGGTTTTGACAAATCGTGGGGACGTGTTTTTGGCTGAGATGGTTGGAACTTATTTGGTCAGGGCAATTATCTTTAGTCATGTTGTACGCTTGCTGCACTGTTTGTTTGTGTAGGCACTCAGTAAGGGAATGACTTAAAGATTTGAGTTAACTGATTTGAGGGTTTTTTTTTATTTTATTTTTTTTATTATTATTATATTTTTTATATATATATATTTTTTTTCTGTTGTTGTTTGTTGGTTGTTTTGTTTGTTTTCGTGTTGTGAAATGTTAAAAACAAATAAAGACTTCAATTATAAAAAAAAAGAGTGGGACTGCATTAAGAAGTCAGGAGTGGCGGCGAAGCATGCGACGGTGGTGCAGAACATGTTTGAGAACAGTGAGAGGTGTGCGTTCATGACCTGACCCTGTCAATCCAGGACTGTCACACAAGAGAAGGTGAAATGGAAATAAAATAACTCAGGTTAAAAAAACGACCACATCAAAAGAAAAAAAAACAAGAGTGAAATCAAAGCAAACACTCTTTCAGATGAACTGGAAAGCAAAGCTTCAACTCATCTGTTTTGTACTGATGATTTTTGTATCTGTCATAAAGGTGCTGCCCTGTCATCTTCTCTGCGCCCTCGAGGGACTATAAGTGGTGCTTTACACTTTAATCTTTTCGAATATCCCAGACAAGATATACTGCGACGAGGTCTTCTCTGTGCTTGATAGCACAGTGATGAATATTTTCTGTATTTTAAGCAAAGAATTGAGTCACACATTTTTCCAGATCAGTTCCAGTTCAATTCTTAAAGCTTCGTGATTTTGAGGAATGAGCTGCAAAGCTACATTTCTCTTTGTGTCTGAGTTTCTTACGAACCTTTGATCCCTGAACAGCAGACAGGCTCTAAGTACTCCCACACAAAGGCGCTGTAGAGACATGGCTGCTTTAAAACAGAACCTATACGAGAAGGACAACTTCTGAGGGGCAGCTATGTTTGCAAGGACTAAGTTTAGAAGCTGCAGATTTACAAGTGCAGCCAGCTGCAGGCTGAATAATATTAGCCATAGGATTAGTTGAAGGGGATATATCCTAGTCATTCCTGCTCCATATTATTTTTATTCTAATACTAGAGTAGCTTTGCATGATTTACTGTTAAAAGTCGCTGTTATTTCACTTTTACTGGGCTTTGCCTGCAGTTTATCCTTTGGCTGAAATAAGCTGATTAATCATGGTTATTGATATATGTACTACTACTGACAATAGTAGCATTCAAATCTACAGAGGAGTGAAAAGAAGGAAGGATAAACGCTCAATTTTTTGTATTTATTTATTATTTCTCCCGATAAATTGAAGCTATAGCAACATAAATGAAGGACTTCTTAAGGTCATGTGACCCAGCCCTATCAGTCTCATGTCTCCAGTGTCCTGAACCCAAGCTGAACATAACATAACAACAGTTCAATTCAATTCAATTTTTATTTATATGGCACCAAATCACAACAACAGTCGCCTCAAGGCGCTTCATAGATACAGAGAAAAACCCAACAGTCATATGACCCCCTATGAGCAGCACTTTGGCGACAGTGGGAAGGAAAAACTCCCTTTTAACAGGAAGAAACCTCCAGCAGAACCAGGCTCAGGGAGGGGCGGGGCCATCTGCTGTGATTGGTTGGGGTGAGAGAAGGAAAACAGGATAAAGACATGCTGTGGAAGAGAGACAGAGGTTAATAACAGATATGATTCAATGCAGAGAGGTCTGTTAACACATAGTGAGTGAGAAAGGTGACTGGAAAGGAAAAACTCAATGCATCATGGGAATCCCCCGGCAGCCTACATCTATTGCAGCATAACTAAGGGAGGATTCAGGGTCACCTGGTCCAGCCCTAACTATATGCTTTAGCAAAAAGGAAAGTTTGAAGCCTGATCTTGAAAGTAGAGATAGTGTCTGTCTCCTGAATCCAAACTGGAAGCTGGTTCCACAGAAGAGGGGCCTGAAAACTGAAGGCTCTGCCTCCCATTCTACTTTTAAATACTCTAGGAACAACAAGTAGGCCTGCAGAGCGAGAGCGAAGTGCTCTAATAGGGTGATATGGTACTACAAGGTCATTAAGATAAGATGGGGCCTGATTATTTAAGACCTTGTATGTGAGGAGCAGGATTTTGAATTCTGGATTTAACAGGAAGCCAAAACAGGAGAAATCTGCTCTCTCTTTCTAGTCCCTGTCAGGACTCTTGCTGCAGCATTTTGGATCAGCTGAAGGCTTTTCAGGGAGTTTTTAGGACTTCCTGATAATAATGAATTACAGTCGTCCAGCCTGGAAGTAATAAATGCATGAACTAGTTTTTCAGCGTCACTCTGAGACAGGATATTTCTAACTTTAGAGATGTTGCACAAATGGAAGAACGCAGTCTTACATATTTGTTTAATATGTGCTTTGAAGGACATGTCCTGGTCAAACATGACTCCAAGGTTCCTCACAGTGTTACTGGAGGCCAAGGTAATGCCATCCAGAGTAAGAATCTGCTTAGATACCATATTTCTAAGATTTTCAGGGCCGAGTACAATAACCTCAGTTTGATCTGAATTAAGAAGCAGAAAGTTAGCGGCCATCCAGGTCTTTATGTCTTTAAGACATTCCTGCAGTTTAACTAATTGGTGTGTGTTATCTGGCTTCATGGACAGATAGAGCTGGGTGTCATCTGCATAGCAGTGTAAATGTATGCTATGTCTTCTAATGATGCTGCCTAAGGGAAGCATGTATAATGTAAACAGAATTGGTCCTAGCACTGAACCCTGTGGAACTCCATAATTAACCTCAGTGTGTGAAGAGGACTCTCCATTTACATGCACAAACTGGAGTCTATTAGATAGATATGATACAAACCACTGCAGTGCAGTACCTGTAATACCTACAGCATGTTCTAATCGCTCTAATAGGATATTATGGTCGACAGTATCGAACGCTGCACTGAGGTCTAGCAGGACAAGCACAGAGATGAGTCCACTGTCAGAGGCCATAAGAAGATCATTTGTAACCTTCACTAAAGCTGTTTCTGTGCTGTGCTGAGCTCTGAAACCTGACTGAAACTCTTCAAATAAACCATTCCTCTGCAGATGATCTGTTAGCTGTTTGACAACTACTCTTTCAAGGATGTTTGATATGAAAGGAAGGTTGGAGATTGGCCTATAATTAGCTAAGTTAGTTGTGGCTAACATTGAGTTTCAAGGCTCATGTCAAACTCAAACTGTAGTATATGCCATATAAAAACAGTCAAACATCAGAGGACCCAAATGCAGAGCATAGGCAAGTTAAACAATGAAAAGCAAACTGTTATTGGGCGACCAAAGAATACAATATACAGAAAATTCAAAGAATAAAACAAGCAAAAGAAGCCCATTAACTGAGAGGTGGACCCACAAACCAGACAATCTGACAAAGACAAAGACTGGACTACGTACACACATTAGAGAGTGGCTGAGAGGCAGCTGAAACTACAGTGCTTAACAACCAACTTTCATAAAAACAAAAAAACATTATTTTAGAAATCCTTCAAAATCTGTTTAAAACTGAAAAGCAAAGAAAAAACAAAACCTTAAAGTGAGACATGACAAAACTAACCTTCAAAGTAACACAGAAGGTAAACAAAATCATCACAACAGGCACAGGAAGAAACGAAGACAAACTAAAGGACATCCCGGGTACCATGTCGCTGTTGGTTTATCAACTTTTAGCTGAATGCAAGTTTCATTTTAAGAGCTGGACTCAGCTGCTGTGATGACTTTTTACAGGAATCACACTAACTGTTACCTCCTGCTTCACTATGTCCAAATCTCAGCTTTAAACATCTGTCAGCCTGTCAGCTGTCCAGTGCTGAAACGCACTGCTTACTATAAACAGTGCAAACAGTAACTCTGCTTCTGTGCATCTCATAAGCCTAAAGCCATGAAATCTGGAAAACATTGTAGCTACAGTGACCATCACGCTGACTGAACGAAAACAGCAAAGTGACAAACTGCAACGCAGTGGCAGAGGAAACTACAAAAATCAATTACAATGATGTGGCTTTGTAGACGGACAGCCTGCTGCAAACTTGGTCTGTGTGCTTCGGTCGGTCTGTAACTCTATTTCACTTCTTGGGGATGGTGGTTACAGTTTGGGATAAATTCTGTTTTCTTGCACTGACATTTATGCCGAGCTGTTTATCTTTGGTTATCGATTAGAACTTTAACAAAAAGTGAAAACACATTTCACAAAATGTTCTGTTCAAAATTGACAAAAACAAAAGAGAAATAATAATGGCGCATTTCTCCAAACATTTCGACAACCTCCTGTACAGTGCACAGATGTATCTTTAATTTCCAGCCTACATTTGGGCTCTTCTCCTCTGTGACACCCCCCCCCCCCCCCCCCCCCCCCGCACTAACACATCCTCCAACCACACACGCCCATATTCAAGCAAATACAAGTAATCTGCAATAAATTACAGGTGGTAATAAAAGAAACTACTAACTCTTTTAAGCTGCGTCCGCACCTACACGGGTATTTTTGAAAGCGCAGCTGTTTCGTCCACGTAAACGGCGTTTCCAATCACCGAAAACGGAGATTTTAAAAACTTGTTTTTTGCATTTTACGAGGAATACAGAGTTCGTCACACAACGTCAAAGGTATGTGCCTTTTTCACGCCACGCTGTGGCCACGCTATTGTTTACATGAGATGAATTGCAGAATGATAGAGACAAAATACTGTTAATCTGACTGTCTGCAGGTTTTACACGCAGTTACTGTCCCTCCATTTACAAAGGCAGAGGTGTCACAGTGTCATTATTTTACATGTAGTTGTTTTTTCCTGTGTAATAATGTTCAACATTGCTGTCAATACATTTTTCAAAAAACGCCTCTCTGTGCAAAATGGGTTTAAAAACATAAACAGCTGTGGGATCCTGTTTGTCTGTGATTTGATGGTATAACTACACATGTTTCTTTTCCAGCTATTTATTTATGAGTGACTTATGTATGTATGTATGTATATATATGTATATATTGTACTATTCTTAGTTAGCGTATTGTCTGTCTTGTCTTAATGTTGGTTTATAATGGAGCACTGTAACAAAAAATAATTTCCCCCAGGGATCAATAAAGTATTCTGATTCTGATTCTGATTTAGACAGGGGCGGACAAATCGTGGCAGGATCAGCCTGATGTTATTTGTATCCAGCTGTAACTTTACTGTATAAAGAGCAAACATCTCCAACATGTCAGGAGCAGTTAGTCATTACAACAAGTGTTTGTGAACTAAAAATCAAGAATGTGGGATCCTGTTTGTCCGTGATCTAAACAGCCCAGCGCTGCTCCAGACACAGGAAAGACCAATCCTGCAGGGAGACCTACCTCAGCACCTGTGCAGGTGAAACCAAAGGGAAGAGTTGCTTCACCATATTTTCTAGTCTTTGGCTTAGAATGAAGTTGGTTTGGAAACATATTCAGCGACGCTTCATCTCCTGCTCTGCGTTTGTGTGGGCGCCCATGCCAGCAGTGTCCAAGCGTTTTTTGTTTGTTTTTTTCCCTTTTCATACCGCGCCCCCCCTGGGGCAATGGGGCCCCACACTTTGGGAAGGTCTGCCACACAGTACACCTGCAGCTATTATCAGCTTATTTCTGCAGCACCAAACTTGAAAATGTCCTTTTTCTCCTTCCCATCCACAGACAGCAGATATTAGAATAGTCAGCTGTTATCACCCTGTCACATGTGCCAACGTGCTTAAAAAACCTGAAATACTGTAATAATTGCTGCATGAAATTCTTGCACCCTTCCTGCTAAACATACACTGACCAGGAGAACTTCTTCATTAATTATTTTCAGCTTAACTATTTTGAGGATTTAAAGTCTTTTAACTTTCAGACTGAAGAACTAAGCCTGTAAGCAAAACATCTTTGCTCTGTAATTGTCTTCTTATCACAATCTGCTGTTAGAAGATAGCTGCTTACTATACTCTTCAAACACTAACTTATTGACAGGCTACATGAAAGACGTGTCGTTATCTGGAATTAGGGGTCTTATCCAAGAGCATCTGGCTGCAGCCACTGTGGAGCTCCACAGTGGCTGCAGCCAGACCCTTCTCGTCTTATCTCCTCTGCTCTGCTGTAGTAGGTTTAACGGTTCAAGGCCTGATATTAGACCACTATTAAGGGCAAAGTGTGCGTGCCATAATGGCTAATCAGGGGCATCACACGAAAATTCACAATTTCATAACCTCATGGATAGAAGAGCTTTAAGTATATATAGCTATGGAGCTATCTGAGCCGTGGTGTTATTGTGTATACTGCAAATAAAAAAATCTGATGTTTGTCAGTGAAAAAATTATATTCTTCAGATTCTTCAAATTAACTTATAGTCACTAAATGCCTCAAAATCTGGAAGTCGGCCTCTCATATAATTGTATATCAGACTTAGTCTGATGTGGCTAACTGGCACCACTGATAATCTGTAAAAACACCCCCCAAATGTAGTTTACAACAGCTCATTATTTTTGTAAAACAGCTGGTCACAATAGTTTTTTTTCCTAATCTTTAAACATACAGAACAAAAGCTATGTTACCTCAAAACAGGATTGTTGACCTTAAAGGTGAGAGCAGAGAGTGCTGATTATGGCAGAAATCGCAGGGCTAGCTTGAAAAGAAGGTGAGTTGCAAAGCCGCTTGCAGAGGCAGCAAAACTACAGGCAGCTGAAGAAGCTGAGATCAGATCGATGAGATTTGCCAGAAGGATGTGCAGAAGGGTATCAGCCAAAATCAGCTGATGTCTGGGACTGAGCTCAGTGTCACACTAACGTTATGCTCAGTTTTCAGTAAGTCGTTACAAAAAGCATACTTTCATTTACTATTTAGCATTAATGCTATACAGTTGGCCATGTTTAAGCCACATAAGAGCAATTAGAGTGCCAATGCACATGTTTATCAGACGTTTAACAGACATGTCAACGAATATTTAACAATATTCTTCCTATCTGCTGTCGCACCAGAGATGTGAATCTACTCCATGAGAGGCCAGATAGCTGCACAAAGACTGTAAACCAAAGGTGGGCATAGCCATTAGCATTACCAGCTAATTTTTAGTCCCATTCTGAAGCCTCAGTTTGAGTATTTGTTGCCATCTTGTTCTGTGAAACAATTAAAAATCACAAGAAATCTGCTTTTAAAAGAATGTGACATCAGCAGGGGCAGACTGACCATTCAAATATACAAGCGCACATTCATGGTTGAATAATTTCCGAGGTGAACAGGTTCTGCTGGAGCGTTCGAAAACAAAGCTGCTGTAAAAATCATAATGTGAAAGAGTTGGACGGTCGTGGGAAGCTGTTTGAAAGATATAACAGGTACTGTTATTCTAAGCATCCACTGGTGAAACTGCCACGTTACTCAATCTGATGACAGGTCTCTGTACACATTTGTACTCATCTATGAAGAACTTTACTTATGTGCTTCTAAACCAGATTTTGTTATACTATAAATGAATGATCAGCTCACGGTTGTCTTTGTTGTCTGTCTTTGATTTGCTCCTGTTCTGTTCCTTTGTGTTTGTTTTGTTATTTACTTGAAATAATTTTGATGAGTCTGAAACGACGAGCTGTTTTGTAACTTCAGCTGAACGTCCTGAATTGTACCTGATTGTGTTGAGGTATCTGACAGACTTGCCCAGTACCAGCCTTACTGACTGAGTAGATAACTACACTGCAATCAAAGTGAAACTGACTTCAGTCTTTCCTATTGTTCTTGAGGGAGGTACAACAGCTTAGAGTACTTACAGCTGCAGGCTCTGCACTGTTGAGTCTGTCAGCTCGCAGATTTTGGGTGAAAAGGTCACTGATGGCTGCCATGACTGGAATACAGTGTGCATGAGCCACAGACGTGTAATAGCTTTTAATGCTTTTTCAGCACTGGACTCCAATTCATTTCAACTCTGATAACATGTGAGAACCTGGTCATGTCTGGTAATTGCTTCTTTACTTCAAACTTGGGCTTTTCCACTGGAAGCTGTTGTTTCTTAGAGATGTTTTTTTTTAGTGTTTGAGTATTGGTATCCAGAAGAAAACAATGAAGTTTAAAGTGCAACACAGTCTTATTCTTTAGAGCTGTGGGAAGCAGCTGCGTGTTTCTGCTCGGGGTTCGGTTTATAGAATTGGATTATAAAGTTTACCCACCAATCATGGACACTGAAGTGCTTTATAAGATCCCTCCTGAGTGGATTTATAACTCTAGCAGTTCAGTGTAATTCTCATTATTTGTGAACACGGGGGACGGACACACCAATCCATTATAGTAAGGTCAAAATGAGACCCCAAAGGCAGGTTGCAGGATATTGCAGCCAGGAATGATGAGCCAAAAGGTAACTTTAGTTAAAACAAAAGAAAACAACTTAAAACAACAAATATTGGTGGAAAGTGTTGGCAGCACACAAGGTGACTGGAGAGTTTAGGAAAGCCCAACAAAAATTATATTCTGGAAGAAAAGTCCCACAAAACTGAAACATGCTGGGAAAGTGAAAAGAACCAGTTTGAACTTTAAGTATCTCTTCAAATAAATTTACCTCACAATCAATCACATTGTAATTTCAGATTAAAATATGACAATAGTGATGCAGTCTGAGCTCTGAGATAGACTATCCTCTCGTCCCGTCACAGCTGGTGGGCTGCAGCATCCCCTCAACCCTGAGCTAGATAAGAAGACTGATGGAGGGATGGGTGGGTGGTCTCAGACAGAGAACCTTTAATAGAAACGCACAGAAAAAACTGAAGAACTTTGATTATCATCACCAATAAAGGTTCTCTTTTTAAGTTTCAACATTTCCTTCTTTATGTGTGCATGTTTCTGAACTTTGCTTTTGAAAGGCTTTATTCAAGTCTGATTAACTGTGAACCAAATATACCGTTGTCAGCTTTTGCTTCAGGCACATTGGCTGGCTTATGCTTTTTCAATTAATGGCTTTAAAACTTTTTTTAACCTTCCACATTTTCTCTGCATTCATTATTATTGCTGCCAGTTTTTATTTGCTTATTCCTGCCTGCTCCGCTCACACATCTCCAGATCTGAAAAAGATAAAAACCCGACCTAAATGAAACAGGCATTAAAATGTCATTATTCTACAGTGTTATTCGACCTGCCGCGGGTTGTTTGTGCACATGTTATTCACATGGTAGGAACTTTTTGTATGATCTTACGGTTGAAGTATCAGAACTGATGCTTTTGCCAAAACCAGAGGTGTAATAAGTCCAAATATTTTAAAGGTAAATAAGTGTGAGAGGACTGTTGAAGCACTTCTTGTTTATTTCCACATCAAACTTCTACAAGTTCAAGAGAAATCATCTGTCAGACTCCAGGTGAGTTCTTCTCTCGTTTCAGACACCCCGTATCGTTGTTTGCAGGAGACTCTTTCCACCTGAAGGCTGATGACATTCAAGGACTCCTCTCTGAGCTTCCCTTGGGCTCGTGCTTAAAGTCGCACACTGCCTGCTCATGTCATCTCCGTGACACCGACTCAGAAATGTTTACCTGCTCTGCTCACATGTGCAGCTGATGTGCAGATACCAAATGCAGCTTTAAAAAATACCAAGGTTTTTAATCTCAGGACAAGCATTTCTTCTGAAAGAGCTCTTTGACTTCCGCTCAGTTTGGGATCGGCTCCTGTCCTTTGTGACTCAGTTTTACTTTGCTATGTTACCCTTTCAAAAAACTGATGAAGGTTTTTTGACGTCTCATAAGGACGAGTAATAATTTTAGAGGTAAAACTAGAGCAGTTTTCCATTTTCAGTTTTGTTATTCCTAATGTGGATTTTCCCGCCAGTCTTGATATCATTAACCACCAAACCTGATGTTTGGATGCAAACACTGACTTTAACATAAAAAGAGTTGATGCAGCTCAACATATGTGACAGTAGACGCACAGCACAAGTGCATTTGTGTGCTTGTGTTTTGAAGACAAGCAGAATATACTAACCACATAAAGCACAGCTCATCAGCGACTTTATAGATAAAACTGTTTAATGAGCAGGCAGAGAAGAGCAGAAGTAACGTGTCAGCTGCGACCCTCAAGGCTGCTCGAGAACCATGTTGACAGAATAATCTCAAACCAGTGAACCGTGTCGGGCATGTCATCTACTGGCACTGCCCGACGCTCCTCAAGAACAAGTAAATAAGTGCTTGTTTGTTCTGAAGCCACAGAGCTGTGTTCCTCTGACATTTGACTTTGCATTAATATCCACATGCAGAGCGGCGCACGCGTGCAGTTAATTACTCTTAACAAGGCCTGTGTCCATTTTTCCGTTGCATGTGAAATGAGACCGGGCATCCAGCTGAAGGCTTGTCAGTTGGCTCTGTGCAGCTCTGCCCAGGGACAACGGGGAGGAGGCCTTCATGGTCGATGGAG
The DNA here is from genome assembly GCF_965226115.1 of Aulonocara stuartgranti. Classification (NCBI taxonomy): domain Eukaryota; kingdom Metazoa; phylum Chordata; class Actinopteri; order Cichliformes; family Cichlidae; genus Aulonocara; species Aulonocara stuartgranti. Next base: position 41,800,272 of record NC_138951.1, on the reverse strand, counting down.
CAAAATGAACTAGAACCGCAGTTTTTCACTGCTGTGTACAGATTTCAATCATTCCTATCGTTCAGTAATGCTGAACAACGTGTCAACGTGGCTCCTGTCAGGTGATCCACCTTCACCATCAGCTGAATCACTCATTTGATTATTGTAAATGTTTTATAGCACTCTTTTGTATTAAATCACTTTGTTGCCCAAAGCCAGAGTGTGTTGCAGTCTATTCTAAGAAAATGAGGCCTTGCCAAGCTCTCGTGGTGGCCTCTAACAGCCTGTGGAATGACTTCTGTGAAGTACTTGGGTTGGATTTCTGCTCAAACTCAAAGGATGTGGAGCTTGTACGTGAGCCTCATTGCCTGTTTTCCACTCCAGCCTCAGCGTATGCAGCCCCAGCTAATGGTACTGTAGAAACAGAGCTTGGCAAATTACTTCACCAGGTAATTTGATCTATAATACTAACTTATATGTAATGTCACTATTGATTTTAGCCATTAGGAAGCTGTGACACAGGACCCACACACACACGGGTTATGCATGGCGTCTTTTTTATTTTGACAATAATCTGCGGCTTTTTGGCACCCGCCTCGGACGCAGCCACCCCGTCTCCCTGCCAGCATCATCTGGTCCATCTCACTGTGGGAACACAAAAAGACATCTCCCTCATTAACGCAGTCCCGTACACCTGTTGCCTCCCCGCCGCCCAGAGAGCTCACTGTGTCACCCCTCCTCTGCAGCAGGTCAGCAAACCACGCCCCCGCCACAGAAGCTGTTTATGATTACAAAACAAAAGATTGCTTCTGAGTACTTGCAAGCTTTCCAGCGTGATAAATTTCAGGGTTGAGGGGCAAACTTGTAACTACTGGAGAGGAACAGAGTGAGAAACTTCAGAAAGAGAAATGAACCAAAAACATGGGGGAGACATCACTTAGAAAATACTGCAATGCTGAGTACGGCGCTGTGCTGGAAACCGACCAGTTTAAATGAACTCTCCCAAGAAGAGTAATATCAAGACTTATGCCAGAAGCTTGTTAATGACTATTTTATTAGTCCTTTATTTATCCAGGTAAAAATCTGAGATTAAAAATCTCATTTCCAAGAGAGACCTGGCATCATGGCAACAAAAGTCACATACCACATAAGTATATAACATTTAAAACAAATACAACATCCCATACCAACATGTGTAAAACATACAATAACAGTATCAACACTATCAAGAGTGTCTGACTAAAGTAAGATTTAACCAGATGCTAGAGAGGGTATATGTTTATATTTGAGCCTGCATGAACGAGAGAAAATAAATAAATTCAAACCCAATTCTTGTTTTTTTAAAATCAGTCAGTGATGTGATGCTGTACAGTCTCTCCACCCAGGAAACAGAGCAGGTCAAAGAAATCGCTAAAAGCCCAAAGTTACCATGAGATTCATGAGAGCGTAAGCTTCTGAAACATGTGGAAATGTTAATTATGAATTTTAATCTACTACTGTAAAAATCGCCCAAATATTTATTGCAAAAATAGTTGAGAAATACTGAATATGTTGCTAAAATGAAAAAGCTTTATAAGGAGGAGGGGTAACTTATTATCATCTGCTGTTCATTATGGATGATGATGCTGTTGGCATTTCTGCTGTCAGGTTATTCTGACCCAGATATTTCTATTAAGGACAGAGCAGATTCTCTGAATCACTGTCAGGAAGAGAAATGCTCCTAAATATCACAACTGATGAGCTGCTAAAATGCAGACCACCCTCATATTTAACTCTGCCGTCTGTCACCAACACATCAGATAGATGACAGCTGTGATAGTTTGTCACGGGGTCCTCTCGTAAACTTGTCCCGAACAAACAGAAGCGTAGTCAGTAGGGTTTGGGGCGTGTACCTTATTCCCAAGTGCACAAAGGACTATTTACCAAAAGAATAAACAAGGAACTTGTAAAAAATAGAAAAATAAAAAATAACCTATTCCCGAAGCTCAAGCGGCTGAACCAGCCTACATGTAACCACGTTACCATCTCACCCAGGCCCAGGTATAGCCTCCCTTGCCCCTCCCACTAGGCATTTATCCATCAAGGGGATTTTCTTCACAAAACAATACTTTTCTTATTTCCAGCCATATTTTCCATAATAATCATATATGTGTTTATTTATGATTTATGACAACGTACAGTGTCTCGTAATAGGAGAAAAACCCAAACAAAAAATAATGTGGTTCACGTGACTGCGCAAGCGCGCGAGAACCCACTATTTAACTAGGGATGAGTACCGGTATCAAGGTACCGGTTCTGACATAAACGGTAGTAACCAGACCGAAAAGCAGCGCACATTTCGGTGCTTTATTTCGGTGATTTTTTCCCCTGAGATACACTTTGGATTCCAGCCAATCATTTTACCTTTGCGAGCGTAGTAGGCGGATCCAGGTAGTACGTTCTTTTAGAGCAGAGCTACAGATTAAAAATGTCCAAGGCGAAGTGGTCAAAAGTCTGGCTGTACTTCCCAGCAAAAGATGCAAACTCAGCAGCAACAAGTGCTTTAAGCTGATACTGTGATACTGTCAAAGGAGGTAACACCTCGAATCTGATGAAACAGCTGGCGACGCATAGCGTTTTTTTTTAAAGCTGAGAAATGCGCCGTATTTGATAGCTTGCTGCGAGAGCTCACACCGAGCACATCTACTGCGGGTGTGGTGCCTGTTATCGGACCCGGAGTTAGCAACATCCCCAAAAACCCGAAGAGGAGAGTCCTGGCCCCTAGCCCTGCCAGTGTAGCAGAAATGATGAGGATGATGATGCAGCAGCAGCCGTTCTTCTCTGCGTGAGTAGCTTCATGTTGTTCGAGTGTAATTTACGTTGAGTAGGCTAACCACGTTATTACATTAATGCATGTAAGGTGAACTAGCAAACATCATCATAGCTACATGCGGCTGTCTTCTTGTTTGATGGCAGATGCTCCCTTCACCCTGGACAAAAAGGCTAAAATTTCTTTTTAATTATTTATTTAGGACAGTGCATGTTAATGAACATAAATGTAAAAAAAAAAAAAAAATTACATGAACGTAAACATACCAGATTATAGCCAAAGGCTAATTTCCATCTGTTGTCCTTAAACATAAAAAAATAGACATAATAATTCATAAAAATTCATCATTCATTCATAATAAAAACTCCATCACCAAACTCATACACACACCATTCTGTTCCCAAATAAAACATTAAAACTATACAACTCATACATGATCACACACTTGATTTGTCCATAACCAGTTTTTAACCTTTGCCTTAAACAAATTGAATGTCGAGCGTTCTCTAATGGGCTGAGGAAGACTGTTCCACCGATGGCCGCCCTTAACAGAGAGGACGTTCTGCCCAAATGCTGTCCGTCTGTGGGGTATAAACACGTCTCCTCGGATTGTAGCTCGAGTGGTCGTGTCTGAGCTTTCTTTATGCCTAATGAACTGCTTCAGTGGTGGAGCAAGGGAGTGTAAGACTTTATATATTAAACACACTCTTTTAAGTTTCACTAAGTGAAAATGACTAAAGAAAAAGTGGAAAACAGCTGAACATGAGAGGTTTTTGGACAAAGTTTTTTCCATTCTTTAAGCACCGGCACCGTTTCAAAAGTACCGGTTTGGTACTGGTATCGGATAAAACCTAAACTGTACCCATTCCTATATTTAACCCCGAAACACCTTCGGCTTGCAGCTGCTCTTGCAATCTGAGACCGCAGCGGGGACCGCGCGCCCGGCTTTAATTAAGGGGAAGTGACAATACATGGTGGCGGCCCGCGCACCGCTGTCACCCTTCCCGTTTATCTGACCGGTTGGCCTGGCATCGCTGGACTGGCCATCGTGGGCCGATGGTGATTCTTCATATTTATGGGCTGATGTTTTTTTGTTTTTTTCTTGTTTGTTTGTTTTTGTGACGGTATAAACAATGAAAGGTGGTGGGTTGTCCAGATGCTGGCAGATGTTTAAAAATAACTCTTTTGGCTCTCGGGTGACTGTTTCCTCGTGGCTGCGTGCAGCAGGGCTAGGGGAGGGTCTGTGCTGACGGACGTGGGTTACTGACCTGGTAGCCTGGCTGCCCCTGGGTGGGTCCGGGATGGGCGTGAGGTTCTGGGGGCGCTCCGTCTCTGGGCTGGGGCCCTGGCCGGGCCTCGGGGCCTTGGGTCCTGGTTTGTGTGTTGCCGGGGTTGTGGGCGGGTGGGTGCATGGGGGCCCATCCCTGGCGCAGGGTGCCGCCGGTGCGTCGAGCCGCCTGGGGGGCTCTTCAACTGGTGGGGGAGATTGTCACATCTTGCAGGAGCTTTCCTCTCCTCAGGAGCTGCCTCTGCAGGAGGGGGAGATACAGGAGAGGTGGAGGAAGATCTCAGCCTGGGCGTCTATTGTCTCATGTAGTCTGGAAGATGAGTGGATGGTGGGGTTGGGTGGACTGTCCCGGGCTCTGTGGGGCCGGGGGCGCTGCTGCACTGGTCCCTGGTCTGGATGGGCCTGGGCCCCCTTTCCCTGACGGGTCGCGGAATATGGGGGTGCTTACTGGGGTCAGCGGGGGAGCTGGCCCCAGGGAGGGGTCACTTGCCCCTCCCTTCCTTCCCTCCCCATCTCCAGCTGCCTCCCTCTTCCCGCTCCTCCACAACCACCCACACATGCAGGGCCTTGGAGTAGGGGTATGTCACCAGGGTGCAGAGGAGGCTACCCCCCCCTCTGTCCCCTTCTGGCTGCCTCTGCCTCAATTTTATCCCACAACTTAGACATTCACATTACTCACACTCTCATTACACATACATATAGGATCTTGGGGGTGGGCACGATACACGGAATCCAAAGTACCATCAAGGTGTACACCCCACCCCTGACGTCGTTGCCCACCTCTCAATTTTAAATACACGTAGACATTGAGGGCTAGCAGGAGGGACCATGCGCTTACCTGCTGCTCTCTGGCAGGTAGCTCCATGCCCTCCTGGGTTTTAAATGCACCTTAGAACACATATGCATCAACACTACAATGAGCGGGTGGAGGGAGGTTTGGAGTCTTCTCTCACCCCCATTCTCTGCGACCTGCTGGAGCAGGGGGGCTAGGACTAGGAGGAGGAGTTGGCCGTCCGACTGCGGTCTGGAGTGTGGGGCCTCCCTGCTGCTGCGGAGTCGGGGCGGTCTGCCTCTCCCCACTGCAGGGAAAAGGGTAACACCACCTGGGTCTGGGTGCAGTTCCCCCCTCCAGGGGCAAGGGTACCTAGACCCGGTTTGTAGAGTACGCTTGGGGAGTGTGATTGTGTGTACAGCGTCTCTTTATGTCTGTCTCCACGTTGGTTGAGTGTGGAGTGAGTGCATATGAGAGCATGAGGGGGGGAATGGATGTTTGTGTCTGTGTGTGCCTGTATGTCTGTGTCTATATGTCAGGTTGGGTATCAGACGCCACCTCTCTGGGGACATCTCAGGCCCTCCAAGGTTTGGAGGCCTATCTCCCCCCACCACCACTTCCCCTGCCAGTGGCGGACTCCCTCAGACATCGGTGCGTTGGTGGTTCTTTGTGTCCGGGGATGGGCGTCCAGGTACACACCGGCTCACTCCTTGGCGGCCGCTTATCGGGGCCTGGAGCCTGGGGCTCGCTCGGGCCACTTCGGAGGTGGGGTCACTCAGGCGCAGCTGGCTGCCGGCGGAGCTCACGGGCGCGTCACTGCAACTCCCCCTGGCTTCTGCTCCGCGGCTGCTGAGTGAGCCCTCATCTGGGACTCTCCTCAGCTCTTACTGGGACAGTGGCGCGGCTGCCCCTCTGTTGGTCTTCCTTGGTCTCTTGTGTTCTGGGGGCCTCTGGATGTCTGGGGCCTGGATCTCCTCCATACCTGCTTCATACCCTGGAGGATGGGGCTGTGGCCCCCCCACACTCCCTAGCAGATCGTTACATGGAGAAACCTTTGGAATGCAAGCATGCTGATCCACACAGGTATGCACACAGGTGTACACACGGGTATTCACAGACGCGGACTAGAGCTTTCTTGGCTGCTGCCTCAAAGCACATTGTGCGCTGTCAATCTTTCGTGCTGCACAATATTGTTTATTATTTAGTATCTACTGATATCTACTGCTAGCTAGTTTATTGTGATGGTGCCGTTTTTTTTATTATGTTGCTCTTTGTTGTTTGCTTTCTCTTCTGTTTTTTTTCTCCATACAGGTGACCCAGCTGTTTTGTTTTTTTTGTTGTTTGTTTTTTTTTTTCTTTCTTCCCCCCCTTCTCACCGTCTCTTCTCCCCTTTGGTTTTCTTTCTCTCCCTCTCTTTCTTTCATTCTTTCTCCCTGTCCTATCCCCCAGTCATGTTTGTCCCGTTTGTAGCAACTGAAAATAAAATAAATTCATAATTATAATAAAGGTCAATCAAATGGACCAATATGGCAAGGCCATGATGATCCACTTGGTAAAATAAATCCGCTTGGCATCTTTCTTGGCCTTAAGACAACAATTCTGATGCTAAAGATCCAAACGGGACACAAAAAAAAGAAAAACAGAAAAAAGAAGTTATGACCTGCAGTCTATCTGGGTCAGATATGAACCAAGTTTAAGTGGAGTTTATTTTCGTTGTGCTGACTTTTTACAGTCAGTTACAATAGCCTGTACTGTGTGCTAGCTAGCATGATGGAGTTTCTATACAGCTGGGTGGGTGCTATGATGTTACTGATGTTGAACTTTATTCATAAGGTTAGTTAGTAGAGTTGCCAGCCGTCCCGTAAAAGACGGAATCGTCTCGTATTCAGAGAAATTATTACGCGTTTCGTGTTGAGGTGAAAAGGAACAGTTTGTCCCGGACTTCAGCTAGAATGAAAAAGACACAAAGCTGGAGTTATTCTGTCTTTACACTGTCAGCTGCCTCTTCTTCTCTCATTCAATCATGAAACTGATCAATGATCAGCTGATCGGCTTTTCTCTCTTGTTTGTTTAATGTTCACTTTGCGCCAGAAACAGGAAACCATTGGATGTCGCGCTAAACAACAGCAGCACGTTTAAGCTTGATCAGCTGTTGTTAGAATTTATTTAATATTAATTTCTAGTATCAGCTGATGTTTGCTGGAGCCACAGCTGTAAAGCTGCTGGTCATGATGTCGGTTTGGATATGTGGTGAGAGGGAAACATGAAGATGAAACCAGGAGACGTCCTTACTGAATCATCAGAGCTGAACAGGTGATGGAGAAACAGGTTTACCTTTTAGGTGACATGGATGAGTTGAAGTTATGAGCTGTTTCTGAGAGACAAATAACACCAGGGCCCTATTTCAGGAAGCCGGTTTAGAAAACTCAGAGTGACAAAAGATACTTATCTTGAACATCCGATGACCTGTATAGTGCACTCTATGAAGTATTTTGTATTGTATTAATTGCAGACTGGGATTTTTAATTAATTTAAAAGTTTTTAAGCAAATCTGAGACCAGAAGTTTTGGTCTAGGTTGACTGATAAATCTGCTTCCCACTTTGCAGTAGGAAGGGATATTGATTCATCTAATTTAGAAAGTGTTCTGTATATTTTAGATAATAATTTGGGGGATTTAAGAGTAAGAAAATGTGCCGCACTTAGTGGTGTTTGTAATTCAACTTGACTGAGGTTAAATTTCTTTTTTACTATGGATTTAATTTGTTGATATTCTAAAAACCTTGTCTTGTTGATCCCATATTGTTCAACTAGTCTGTCAAATGGAATAAATTCTGTTCCCTCTAATATATGTTCTAAGTATTTAATTCCTTTACAACTCCATTCTGGGAAATTAATCATATTATTGTTTTGTAATATGTCAGGGTTATTCCAGATAGGTGTACGTTTGCATGGGATTAATGAAGACTCCGTTATTTTTAGAAACTCCCACCATGCTGTCAGAGAGAAGCTGATGTTGATACTTTTAAAGCATTCATGTCTTTTGATGTTTGAGCTAATAAATGGTAGGTCTGAAATCTCTAGATCCTTGCATAGTGCCTGTTCAACATCTAGCCAGGGCTCAACTAAGAAGGTATGTTTTAACCATTCTGAGATGAACTGAAGCCTGTTGGCTAAGAAGTATTGGTGAAAATTAGGCAGATCTAATCCTCCTCTATCCTTGGTTCTTTGTAGCGTTTTTAAGCTAATACGCGGGGGTTTATCTTTCCAAAGGAATTTGGAAATATATGAATCCAGAGATCTGAACCAATCTTGTGATGGTTTGTTAGGGATCATCAAAAATAAGTAATTTATTTTTGGCAAGATCATCATTTTTATAGTGGCGACCCTTCCCATGAGTGATATGGGTAAAGATTTCCATCTAGTCAGATCGCCTTCTACTTTCTTTAGAAGTGGGATGTGGTTTAGTTTAGTTAAGTCTGAAAGCTTAGGAGAGACATTAATACCTAAATATTTAATATTTCCGGATTGCAGTGGGGCAGAGGAAGAATTATGGAAGGAGCAGTTAATGGGGAGAACTGTAGATTTTGGCCAGTTAATTGAATAATCTGAAACTCTTGAAAACCAGTTTATTAAAGTAATTACCTCAGAGAGGTTGGTTTGTGTGTTTTGCAGAAAAAGCAACACATCATCCGCATAGAGACTGATTTTATGTTCTATGTTCTTACATTTTATTCCCTTAATTGTTGTAGCCTGTCTAAATGCTGCTGCTAGAGGTTCGATAAAAATTGCAAAAAGTGAGGGGGAGAGTGGGCATCCCTGTCTGGTGCCCCTCAGGAGACAGAAGCTGGAGGATGTCTGGTCATTTGTTCTGATACGAGCCGTTGGGGAATTGTATAATATTCTTATCCAGTTTATGAAAGAGTTTCCAAAACCAAATTTGTGTAAAGTTGCGAATAAAAATTTCCAATTAACTCTGTCAAATGCTTTTTCTGCATCTAGAGATAATATTATGGTTTCGATGTTTTTATCGTATGAGTAGTCTATTAAATTAAGTAATCTACGAGTGTTTGTTGAGGAGTGCCGACCTTTTATGAAACCAGTTTGGTCAGGATGAATTAAGAGGGGGGTTATTTTCTCTAATCTCTTTGAGAGAGCTTTGCAGATTATTTTAAGGTCTACATTTAAAAGAGAAATTGGACGATAGCTTGAGGGAAATAAAGGGTCTTTGCCTGGTTTTAGCAGGAGACTAATGTTGGCAGAATTCATATTTGGTGGTAGTCTGCCATTTTCCTCGATTTCCTGCAACATGCCGTGGAATACTGGTGCCAAAATTGTCCAGAATTCTTTGTAGAATTCTGCAGGGAAGCCGTCTGGACCTGGAGCCTTATTATTGGGCATACTTATCAGGGCTTCCTGGAGTTCACTTGGCATCAGTGGCGAATCCAGTTCCATTGCTTGACTGTCTAGTAATTTTGGAAGAGTTACGTTGTCAAGAAACAGATCAATTTCGTTTTTAGATGGGTTTATTTGTGGTGAGTATAATGTTTCATAGAAATCCCTAAAAATGTTGTTTATTCTTCCAGGATCATATATTGTGTTCCCCGATAAATCTTTAGCAGCACATATAGTTGTTTTTTCTTTCTTTATTTTTAGCTGGTTAGCTAGAAATCGACCTGATTTGTTACTGTGTTCAAAATTCTGCAAGCGAAGTCTTTGTATAAGGAATTGTGTTTTTTTATTAATAGTTTCATTTAATTCTAGTTTTGTTTTGCATATTTTGTTCAATGTTTCCTGATCTTGGTGGGACGCGTAGGCTTCTTCTAGTGATTTGATGTTTTTTTCTAATTCCTGAATATTTTTGTTTTCTTTTTTCTTTTTGTGTGATGAGAAAGAAATTATTTTACCTCTCATCACAGCTTTCCCTGCTTCCCATAGAACAGAAGCAGATATTCCGGAAATGTCATTAAAGTCTAAATATGAAGTCCATTCCTTTTTAAAGTATTTAATAAAGTCTTCATCTTTAAGTAGTGATATATTAAATCTCCAGTTTTTACTTGGCGTAGTGTTATTCTTGTGCATTAGTGTTAAAGATACAGGAGCATGATCGCTGACAGCTATAGGATGAATCTCAGTGTCTGAAATGTCACTCAGCAGTGAGCTGCTGACCAAAAAATAATCCAGACGAGAGTAAGAGTGATGAACATGCGAGAAAAAAGTATATTCCTTACTGGTGGGGTGAAGAGAGCGCCATGCATCGCAAAGACCAAAGTTGTTCATATACTGTTTGATTATATTTGTGGACTGCCAATTACGCTGAGTTCCTGTTGTGTTGAGCCTATCCATGTCTTCATTTAGTCCAAGGTTGAGGTCACCGCCAAGAATGAGTGTGCAATCAAGGTGTTCAGAGAGTGCACTAAAAAAACCGTGGAAGAATGAGGGTTCATCAACATTTGGACCATATATACTAACAATACATAGTTTTTTGTTCAATATTGATAGTTTAGTAATTAGAAATCTACCCTCTGGATCTATAACTGTATCGAGTACTGTAAAATTAACATTTTTATGTATTAAAATTGCTACTCCCCGTTGTCTAGAATTATAACCGGCTGCAAACACATTAGGAAACTCAGGTGTTTTAAGTTCATTTAAACCTGTGACAGGTCTGTGAGTTTCTTGTAATAAAACAACATCTGCCTGTAGTTTTTTAAGCTGGTTAAATATTTTTAACCTCTTTCCTCTGGTGCCAGCTCCATTTACATTCCATGTGACAAACCTCAGCATGCCCTTAATTGTGCGTGTATGTCTAATGATGTATGCTGGGTGTTTCGTTTAGATAGGTGGAGAGAATATGGAAACATCCCTTGTTTGTAAATAGAAAGAGAAAAAGAAGTGTGGTGAGAGACTCCATAAGTCTGACTATGTGTGTGAATATTCACTAATATGAACAAGCGTGGCTTGCTTATGTGTCCTGCAAGTCTGTGCGTGCTGTGAGGCTGTTGTGAATGTGCCGCCGTTGAGCTGATGTGTTTGCCTGATCGTGTTGTGAAAATATGGAGAAATAGAGGGTGTTGTTTGTAGGTGAGTGGGGAAGTAGGTGACCACAGCAGTGAAAGACAAGAGAAAGAAAGAAACCACATGAACTGTGAGCGACAACAAAAAAAAAAGAAACGAAACGGAAACATTCCAATTAAAGCAATGACGGAGGGTGACGGTGTTATATCTGCTATGACATCATATTGATATTACTAGCTTAAACTCATGTTAAAGGAGAGAGTGTGAATGAATAAGAAAGGAGTGTAGCGGGTTCTTATCTGGAGTGCAGTTAATATAACCACGGTGTGGTGCCGAGGTCGCGGTAGAGCTGTCCGTCCACGTAGAGCCGGTCCACGGCGATGACAGCACGGGAGCCTTTCTGGATGAAGCTACGTCGAACTGGGAACAGGACCTTGTGTCGTTCCAGGATCTCTTTGGGGAACTGGTCGTTCACGCTGAAGTCCGTTCCTTTCAGCTCTCTGCCGCGACTCTTCACCTGTTCCTTCTGTTTGAATTGACTGAATTTGGCCACAATAGGCCGTGGTCTCCCGGTCCGCGACCGCGCGCCCCCCAAGCGATGTACTCTATCGAAGTCGATGTTCTTTACGGTGTCCTCCGGCAGCTTCAGGTGGATTTTAATGAAGTTTTTCACCGTTGCCTCTGCGTCCTCTCCGGCAGTTTCTGGAATACCAGAAAACACAAGATTATCTCTCATGCTATGGGCTTGTAGATCGATAACGGACTCTTTTATTTTTTTATTTTCAATGTTTAGCTGGGTCACGTTATCGGTGAGAGATGGGCTTTACATCTTCCAACAACTGCTCACACTGTCAAGGCAATACACCAGACAATTACATCCACGCTCTTTGGTTCTGTCCACCAGTGCAAAAGTTTTGGCGCGAGATATGTGAAGACTTATCAAAGTGTCTGAAATGTAACATTCCAACTTCCCCCTTAGTGTGTCTACTGGGCAGCTTAGATAATGTCACTTCAGAAAAGAATATAGCCCATATGATCTTCACTGCCCTATGCATAGCCAAGAAAACAGTCCTCATGAACTGGAAAAATAAAAATAATCTTAATTCGAACCAATATAGAAATTATCTATTAGATTACATTAGTCTTGATACAGCCTCTGCCACCACATTAGATCAATTGCTCTGGGCCCCTTTTATCAGCTCCATCACCTAGTGGGGGTGGGGGGTCATAGTTTGGTCCCGCCTTCACTGTTGTGATTGGTGAGGGGGTAGGGACAGGCTTAGGGCGTCGGGGGGTTCCCCGGAGGCATCTTCCTTGGGGGGCTCAACCCGGGGTAGCGGTCACGTCCGGTTGGGGGCTCTGTTGGCTCTCAGGTGACTGTTTCCTCGCGGCTGCGTGCAGCGGGGCTAGGGGAGGGTCTGTGCTGACGGACGTGGGTTACTGACCTGGCAACCTGGCTGCCCCTGGGTGGGTCCGGGATGGGCGTGAGGTTCTGGGGGCGCTCCGTCTCTGGGCTGGGGCCCGGGCCGGGCCTCGGGGGCTTGGGTCCTGGTTGGTGTGTTGCCGGGGTTGTGGGCGGGTGGGTGCATGGGGCAGGGTGCCGCCGGTGCGTCGAGCCGCCTGGGGGGCTCTTCAACTGGTGGGGGGGATGGTCACATCTTGCAGGAGCTCTCTTCTCTTCAGGAACTCTCTGCAGGAGGGGGAGATACAGGAAAGGTGGAGGAAGATCTCAGCCTGGGCGTTTACCGTCTTATGTAGTCTGGAAGATGTGTGGATGGTGGGGTGGGTGCAGTTTTCTCTGTGGTGGGGTTGGGTGGACTGTCCAGGGCTCTGTGGAGCCGGAGGGCGCTACTGCACTGGGCCCCGGTCTGATGGGCCTGGGCCCCCCTTCCCTGGCGGGTCGCGAAGGGTGGGAGTGCCTACTGGGGTCAGCGGGGGAGCTGGCCCCAGGGAGGGGTTACCTGCCCCTCTCTTCCTTCCCTCCCCATCTCCAGCTGCCTCCCTCTTCCCGCTCCTCCACAACCACCCACACATGCAGGGCCTTGGAGTGGGGGTATGTCACCAGGGTGCAGAGGAGGCTACCCCCCCCCCCCCCCCCCCCCCCCCCCCCCGTCCCCTTCTGGCTGCCTCTGCCTCAATTTTATCCCACAACTTAGACATTCACATTATTCACACTCTCATTACACATACATATAGGATCTTGGGGGTGGGCACAATCACGGAGTCCAAATTACCATCAGGGTGTATACCTCACCCCTGACGTCGTTGCCCACCTCTCAATTTTAAATACACTTAGTCATTGAGGGCTAGCAGGAGGGACTATGCGCTTACCTGCTGCTCCTTGGCAGGTAGCTCCATGCCCTCCTGGGTTTTAATTGCACCTTAGAACACATATGCATCAACACTACAATGAGCGGGTGGAGGGAGGTTTGGAGTCTTCTCTCACCCCCATTCTCTGCGACCTGCTGGAGCGGGAGGGCTAGTAGGAGGAGTTGGCCGTCCGACTGCGGTCTGGGGTGTGGGGCCTCCCTGCTGCTGCGGAGTCGGGGTGGTCTGCCTCTCCCCACCGCAGGGAAAAGGGTAACACCACCTGGGTCTGGGTGCAATTCCCCCCTCCAGGGGCAAGGGTACCTAGACCCGGTTTGTAGAGTACGCTTGGGGAGTGTGATTGTGTGTACAGCGTCTCTTTATGTCTGTCTCCACGTTGGTTGAGTGTGGAGTGAGTGCATATGAGAGCATGAGGGTGGGAATGGATGTTTGTGTCTGTGTGTGCCTGTATGTCTGTGTCTATATGTCAGGTTGGGTATCAGACGCCACCTCTCTGGGGACACCTCAGGCCCTCCAAGGTTTGGAGGCCTATCTCCACCCACCACCACTTCCCCTGCCGGTGGCGGACTCCCTCAGGTGTCGGTGTGTTGGTGGTTCTTTGTGTCTGGGGGTGGGCGTCCGGGTACACACCGGCTCACTCCTTGGCGGCCGCTTGTCGGGGCCTGGGACCTGGGGCTCGCTCGGGCCCCTTTGGAGGTGGGGTGCCCCCGGCCTCTCGGCCTGGGGCTCGGTCACTCAGGCACAGCTGGGGGCCGGCGGAGCTCACGGGCGCGTCACTGCAACTCCCCCTGACTTCTGCTCTGCGGCTGCTGGGCGAGCCCTCATCTGGGACTCTCCTCAGCTCTTACTGGGACAGTGGCGCGGCTGCCCCTCTGTTGGTCTTCCATGGTCTCTTGTGTTCTGGGGGCCTCTGGATGTCTGGAGTTTTGATCTCCTCCATACCCGCTTCACATCCTGGAGGACGGGGCTGTGGCCCCCCCACACTCCCTAGCAGATCATTACATGGAGAAACCTTTGGAATGCAAGCATGCTGATCCACACAGGTATGCACACATGGGTATTCACAGACGCGGACTAAAGCTTTCTTGGCTGCTACCTCAAAGCACACTGTGCGCTGTCTATCTTGCGTGCTGCACAATATCGTTTATTATTTAGTAAATATTGATATCTATGACTAGCTAGTTTATTGTGATGGTGCTTTGTTTTCTCTATTATTATGTTGCTCTTTGTTGTTTGCTGTCTCCTCTGTTTGTTTTTTTTGTTTGTTTTTTTTTTTTTCTCCATACAGGTGACCCAGGAGTTCTTTTTTTTTTTCTCTCTCTTCCCCCCCCTTCTCACCGTCTCTTCTCCCCTTTGGTTTTCTTTCTTTCTCTCCCCCTCTTTCTCTCATTCATTCCCCCTGTCCTATTTATTAAAAAAAAAAAAAAAAAATGACAAAGGATGAACTGAAGCTCTGCCATCACGTAATGTCGCATACTGCTGTTTCTGATGTCATTTAGAAAAAAAAAAAAAAAAAAAAAAAAGACAAAAGATACTCAGGGTTGAGTAACCCCGAACTGTCCAACTCGGAATATTCGGTTTCAGAAAGGCTGATAACAATTAGTTCAGTCAACGCGGAGTTGCTTTAACCCCAAGTTAAGCGCGCGCACGAGGATACATAAAGCCCTGATTAGTGGAGCACAGAGTAAGCGAGTCACCATGGAGACGGAGGGAAAGAAGGCGCGGTCAATGTATTTTACAGGCCGAAATTCTGATGGCAGCATATGCCGATAACATGCAAATTCCGCGGAAAAAAGTAACACAGCCTCAGCTGCAAAACAAAGGGAGCATGCATGGCAAACATAGCCGACAGAGTCAATGCATGAGTGTTAATTTAAACATTGATCGAGGGATTTCCACCCATTTAACACGTTATTTTATTATATTTTATTTTATTTTTTATTTCATACATTTTATTTTGTGCTGTGATGTGAGCGCAGGTGCAACCCAACAGGCCCCAAACGTTCCTGGCAGCAAGTAAAGATGAAATATAAAAATATAGTCCAAACAGGTAAGGTGTAATTGTATTATGAGCCATAGTGCTTGGTCTGTTTGTCCCATGTAAATCAATTGCAGTTAGAGGCTACATTAATTTTCTGTCTGTAAGCACTTATTGAAATTATCTGAGCACATTACAAGTACATATTTGCTTACTCTGTATGCTCAAATGTGACCCGTTATAGCCAACAGAAAAAAAGCGGAGGCCCGAAAAACAGGTGGGGGTCCTCCACCACCACCACTCACAGAGGCTGAGCAGTTGGCTTCCACATTTGTGATAATGTTGGCAGCATCACATATGATCTTCACAGTGCAGAGAACACAAATTAGCATCCATTACTATAATGAAATAATTTGTTAGTTTGAAATGCTACAGGGAACTATGTACCTGTACATTAATGCTGTGGAATAAATGTAAACTTTAAGTAGTAGTTCAAGTATCACCACATCATGAATTAAGTTTCGTTCATCCTGATACCTGCAATTTTGTGGCATCCCTCTTTGATAAATCTTGTGGGTCTATGACCGGGGAACACCACAAACGAGTACAGGAGACGTTTCAGTGCAACTGTAACATTCCTGACTGCCCGACAGACGGTAGCCTTGGAAACGTGCTCAGCGTCACCAATATTATACAGAAAGCTCCCGTTTGCAAAAAACTGAAGTGCAATACACCTTGTTCCCATTTTCTTCCATTTTTCAGTGACAAAGTTTCTACTGCAGCTTTAAAAGTGAAGCACAAGCTCACCTCTCCTCTCACTGCCCCTTACTTAGGTGACAAAGCTCAGTCGACCGTTACAGCCACTGCCTGGGAAGCATAAGCTTACATTAAAAGAACAGCAACTGGTATTTTGTCCTACCTGCAAACTGCACCTCACTGCTGCCCTGTGAAAATAACCAGTACTGTGAGTAAATACAAATTATATGATTCATTTTCTTTTCAGTTTGGATTGGTTGAGACTACTTGTTTAGGTTAAGACACTAAAATGTATCTAGTTAGCTTTGGGCACAAACACACTATTGGTTACTTAAGACAGTAAAAAGTACCTTCAGGAAAAACTGATTAGGAACCAAACCTGCTCGGCTTGTGTTTGGACACTCTAAACTACAGTTAGTCTTAGATACTGAAGACTCGCTCCTTTATTATTTATCACCAGGACTAAAGTACCACTTTTCAGGATTCCCTCTGTGAATGGATTGACTTGTTCAGCCTTCCTGTTTGCAGAGCACTGAGCTGCGTCTAACTGTGTGAACCCAGAGAAACATTTGCTTAATGTGACACTCTCCTGGGAACTCGAGACTGCTGCTGTGCTGAGTTTCATGGAGAGAACTGTAACCACTCCAGACCATGAGAGGGCTGCAGGCAGCATCTGCTGCTCCTCTGTTGTTTCATTAATCCCGAGGCCACATGCAGTATGCCTGTTTCATCATCCTTGCAGTGTGCTTTTAAGTGACAAAGTCAGAATTGTAGTTTTATTTACTTTTACTGTGTGCCTATCCTAGAATGATACTTTTATAGCACCAGTTTCCAACAACGTTCATTTCAAGGTGATTTATATTGTAATGCAAAGCCTATAAAGACCCACAGACGAGAGAGAGAATGCTAATGATCCAATTATTCTCTGAGCACTATGAGCCAGTAAGGCCCCCTTCTAACAGGAGCAGCCATCACAACTAACCAAAGCAATGCGTTTGAATACCTGAAAGCATGAGGTGGCAAAAGAGTACCAAGTCTACCTATAAGCATCTTTTTGGGAGTTCTCTAAAGCATGGTCAAACAGTTCACTGAATATTATTTTAGCTTGAAGGGCTCATTCACAATCTAAGATTTCTAAATCCATCATATATCCTCTATAAAGGTAGTGCACCATTGTTTGAGCAATAGATGCACTGCAGATATGCCTCACTCTATCTGTTGTTAATATTTCTCCTCATGGAGAACCCTTATTTGCCGAAACAATTACTTGGTTTATTAATAATTCATCATTCGCCGGTGTAATTAGTGATTCGGTTTACCTCCGTGGTTGGGGAATATCTCCCATTTACCCCATGTGTATATATTGTATCAGCTTTTTTAAAACCGAAAGCACTCAGGATGAAAGCTCCTGCCTGTCTGCACTCTGCTGCTCTCACTGCTTCTTTGTAGTTTGTTTTCTCTTACACAACCTCAACCTCGAGCTGCCACCGGCCAACTCTCGCTCACCTCTCCCTCACCTCTTCCATCTGCTTCATCTGTAAAAATTAACGCTAACAGAAGTTGTATTCCTTGTTGACACCCATGCAAGGTTTTCCCCTCACTGACCTTGTGTTATCTGCCTTGTTTACAGAGGACACTTAATGGATCTCAATCATTTCTGTTATTGGGGGCAGAGATGTCGTGCTTCAGACACATCAGCTGAATTTAATTTCATGTCTCCTCTTCAAGCATCAACCTGTGGGGCTGAAAAATGAAACAAAACTAAATGCCACAGACTGCAGTTCCTCTAATGCCCACTCGAGGCTTGTCTCAACAGTGAGTCATATAAAGTCCTACGTCCAAATACTCCACTTTGTAGCAGAAATAAACATGTTTGCTTCAGATCTGGTGAGTGAAACACTACCATTATGTTACTATGTTACTTATCACTAATTCAGCAGATACCTGTGTTTGTGCAACAGCAACTGTACAGTTCATAAATGCAACTTATTAACCAACAACTTTACTCTCTGGTCTAAATACTTTCACATAAAAAACCAACATTAGCACAAAAATAATTTCACCAACTTCTCTCTGTGTAACTTGGATGATGTATTATAAAGTGCTACCAACCTGACCTAGAGTCAGTGTGCACAGGATGGAAATCAGTGGCCTAAGAATCGAGCCTTGATGAACTCGTGCAGTTTGTGGGATATGATCATCAGAAGCAACAGTCTTACATAGTCTGAACTAACTGTGGCAAACATGTCGCCTTCTAATCAATCAGGATGTTTTGGTGGAATCTGAACTCAGATGATTCCACACAGTACAGGAGGTGGTGTTCGGATTAGAAGCTGGCAGTAATTTTCCAGTGGAAGGCAGATTTGAGATGAGTTTATAATTATTTAATATTGTTAAGTGTTGAGGAGTGAGACATTTTCAGCACATCCATTTACAAGCACTTAAAAATGTTTTAAAAATCTGGTTGTCATGGTGAGAAAAGGAGAGCACTGATTAAAAAAGTCTTTTTTGCACTTTTAGTATTGATTGCATTAATACTGGACAAATTATTTCTGTGCGTCAGAAGAAATCCAGTTCAGTCAACACGAGAGAAACCTGATGTCTCCAGTTTAATTACAAAACAAAGAGATGGAAGTGAGGTCGACAACAGACAGGAAGCCAATGGGCTCAATGGCACTTGTTAATACTCATGCTGATTATGTTAGATAAACGCACATCTACTCATCTTTGGATTGTAAACCAGGCGTTTCTCTAAAGATGAATTTGCACCATTTGTTCTCAGCTTCCTGACTTGTGACAGCTGGATGGTTTCTCCACGGTGCTTTCTATCTGCCAGGCGCCAAAGTGGGAAATAATATCACAAAGCAAATCTCCAGTGTGACACATAAATTAGTATTTATTTATTTAGGTTTTTATATACCTGTGTATCTATTTGTACTTAGCTTACCTGCTATGTTAGTGGGTTTGCAAACTTATCAACAAAATTAAGAAGAAGACAGTTCAGTAAAATCTGTTTTAGAAAGAAGCTGAAAAGGAAGTGGCTGAGCATGGATCCGGTTCAATAACAGCTAGTGTCGAAGGTTTCCAGTATTCAGTCACACCTGGAGTGGCTCCTACTTAACTTTATACAATCAGGAATGTGTGACCTGATGCTACCAGAGTACATTAGAGCGGTGCTGACCCAGAGGATGAACAGAAAGTGGAAATGATGGATCTTGTAAACATGTACCAAAGGGAGTCTGAAGTGGGCTTAAATGGTCGAACACAGAGCGAGTTACTGGTTTGGTTAAATGACAGTAAACAGGGTTTGGTCTCTCGTTCCAGGTACAAGGAGAAATACAGGCTTCAAATATTTTTCTCACTGTGTATCGATGTCAAATTGCCGTCCTTGAACTCTTTTGCCGTCCTCTCAACTTGGTTTGAAATTACTTTTTACAAAATGTGTCTGCAAAAGCTAAAAACCAACAGCAGCCCACATATCCATGCGCCTCGGATGATTCTCCCACTGAATCTGGGAGAAGCCGTTTGGTAGCACATGTGATGAAGCCACCAGGACTTTAGACACTCATTTGAAGCCGTACGTCCGGCGTCTTTATGGTGTATAGGCAGTGACATACTCCTACCTGCTGTTCAAGGACTTTTCCAAAGTAAAGTTCTAGGGAAGGCAGATTGCTGTCTCTGAATCGCACTGACAGTAGTGCTGGCAATGGCTTTGGGGTAAATACAAACAAAGTTGTTGAGCAAATTTAGAAAACCCCTTTTGAGAAACGGAAGAAAAGACGAAGGAAAAGAAAAGAGTTTGAGAAAAGGAAAAAGAACTTAAAAATACACCAGTTCTTTAAAGAAAAACCCTCTGAATTACTGGGTCAACATACAGGTAAATATATAGTGTTTTGCAAATGAGATAAATTCATCCATAAATTCATCTTCATATATCCAAACAGTTAATCCAGCACATCTGATAATCAGAGCTAAGTGAGTGCACTTTCAAAGCTACTTAGTCATGATAATGTGTTTTGAAACAAAGCCTGAAGACTGGCACATATTCAGATACGCTCCTTGATAACCTGATAATTTGGTGTCCAGACCAGCGCTGGTCTACATGTAGCACACACAGTAGCATCAGGAAGAATCGATGGTTACAGGTGATTGTTTTGCCTGATAGCAGAAAGCAGTTTTGTTCCTGGGACATCTACAGTTTGAAAGTGGTTTTCTTTCTGACATCTGGAAATATCATTATTTCCATTTTATGCAGAAAAGTGAAACATATGTACATAAACATACATACTGTATACTACCACAGTAATACTAACTGGGAGGGAGACTTTCATGATGACTTTATGGACTCAGTCACTTGTGTTAAGTCTCATTTGATGCAACTTCATACATTTTAGTTTCATTTACAGTAAACTAGAGTGTTTGCTTTACAGCATGCCGACCTTGGGATGTTACAGATACTGTATGAGTATTTAGGGTTGCTTGGTTTCTCAGTCAAGTTAAAGCTGGTGGCAGAGAAAAGGCTCACCTTTAAGCTAGTTCCTGACTAACCAGTGCGTCACACGGCTACTTTTTTATTTTACATACATGGAATAAATGCAACCTAATACAGAGAGGTCCTTGAAAAACAGTGTGCAGCGACTCAACCAACTCTGAAGAATAATGATTTAAAGGATGACCCAATTACTGCTAACTGCCGAGCGCTGAAAGCCAGTGTGTAACTACTTGGTTTATTTTGTGTTTATAATCACTGAGTGATCTGCCAGTAAGTTGGACTTTGCATGAATCATTATTTTGAGCAAGTTGTGCTTGATAACAGATTTTTCAGGACTGATTTGACTCTGATAACTGATATTTACTCAGGAGATGCACTTTCAAGGAGACACCGTTGTGAGGATCAAATTTGTTTCAAACTATAAAAAGATTATTA
The DNA here is from genome assembly GCF_965226115.1 of Aulonocara stuartgranti. Taxonomy (NCBI): domain Eukaryota; kingdom Metazoa; phylum Chordata; class Actinopteri; order Cichliformes; family Cichlidae; genus Aulonocara; species Aulonocara stuartgranti. The sequence continues at coordinate 41,779,419 of NC_138951.1, read as the reverse complement.
TCAGTAGGGTATCCTTTCATCTGCAGTGCAGAGACAGAGCACCGAAAGCCTCAGACGTGAGTGGCTGAGACTAAAGCGTAGTTCAGATTTGGGCTCTGGCAGATTTATATTTCACAGCTTTGAAAACCAGTATTCCCAGAGGACCCAACCAGCGGAGATACTGGGTTAGCACTGCAGAGACACTCAGCCCCATTACACTGCTGCTGCTGCCTCTCATATACAAAAGGTCCTGTGACCTTGACTCACATTTTTATCAGCAGCCTAACCCACATTGATAGTTAAAATATTATGTGTCTTCATTATGTTCATGCTATGAATTTATTTTTGCCACAAAATGCAGGAAAGACAAATGAATTTGCCCGTCATAACACGAGACAACAAACACACACGAAGTTCATTCAAATTATACAGAATGAGCTATACTTCCAACACTTCTTGTTCATCAGCACGACCACACTTAAAGTTTCAAAACTGGGCAGATGCTAATCAGCATCAAGCTGTATGCTGGCAGCGATGTCCAACATGCAGCTTGGGGCCAGAAGCAGCGTGCTGAAGGGTCCAGTTATGCCAACTGGATGACCTTGCAAAAGGGGAAGATGGCAAAGTTTTGCAAAGACTTTGTGCATTTAGAGTCCCTCTATACTGTGTGCCACGTTAATTGTAATTATGCCAAATTATGACATCTTAACATATATCACATTGAAATGACATGCTTGTTTTTTAAAGACATCACCGTGTGCTTTATGTAAGCATTCTTTCTTCCTTTCGTTCTTTCTTATTTGGTTTTATTGGTATAATTTTCTGAGCATCTAACTGACTTGTACATTGTCCACAAACTGAATGGAGTTTTGAACCGTTGCTCTGGGGGACTGTGCTCAGTATGCATCAGGGGTCTTCTATCACTCCTGATCTTTGACACTCATGTAAAGCAGATCTTTAGCACCTGTTTCTCATATATGAAAAATATTATTAAATTGAGATGCACAGTTTCTAATGAGGAGCTAAAGATCCTCAATAGTGCATCCATCTTACCCCTTATTGACTATGTTATTCACTATTTTCCTCACTCGATGAATCTGCCCTGAATCTCTTGCAGATAACTCACACTGCTGCTGCTGGGCTACACACAGGTCAGACAGACAGTGTCATCTGGGGGAATACATAAAGAAGTGGCTGTAGTTCATAATCGGCTAATGCAAGGCATTATTACAGCCCATGAATTAAAGATGAAAGTCTGCACTTGTATTGCATCTTTTTAGTGTTTGATCTAAAGTCCAGTGTGGAGTCTACAGAGGCAAAAGTACAAGAATTGTGTAACTGCCCAAATATTTATGGCTCTAAATGTATTTTTACTGGTTCTCAGAGAGCTCCTGACTTAGCTTAAACTATTAGGGTTTATGATTTCTGACAATGCCTAGAACAACTCTGAGCACAGAAACTTAAACATCACAGTGAGGAGGTGTGGATGGAAAATTAATATCAACAGATGTGATCCGGTGATGCAAAGACAAAAGAAAAAACCTGAACAACGTGCAATGTTATTAAAATTATGGAGCACTGACCGATCATGGAACTTACTATATTTAATGATGGACTTCACTATTTGATTTCACTATTGAATAAACTTTTATGCTTCTGTGTATGAAACTCTTAACACTTCACAGCTCTTCACCTGTTTGGTTCACCTTTGTTTAAAAATGCTTGTGAAAACTAAACCCACTAATACACGAGCGAGTAACAAACAAAACCCCCAAAAGTGAAATTAACATTATTTCAAATCAAACATATGCCTCTTTAAATGTATACATTAAATACATACAGTTATATGTATTAGTATTACTTCTTCCAGTAAATAAAATATTATCTGTAATGAGACAGAAGACTGTCCTCAGACCCTCAGGCCCACACTGATCTCACTGATGCTTTCCACACTGTACAAATTCTTGAACATTCCTATTTTTATTAGTTTGTCTATGAAAAGCACTTTCTAAACAAATATTGTAAGTTCAAGTTCATTAAGCTAGTTTGTTGTGCAACAGGTTGAACAGCTCCAACCCCCCCCCCCCAAAAACAAAGCAAAAGGGAAAAAAAGGGAAGAAAAGCATTATGGGTAATATTCAGAGTTACCATTAGTCAGGTAGAGAAAAAAAAGGTCTGTAATGACCAGGGAGGTCGGTAACTACCGGGAACGGATAAGGACCGCTAGCAGCAGTCCGACTGTAGTGTCAGAAGCAGATTCCCACAGTGTTGCTTCAACATGTCATTCAGCGTAAACATTGCATTGATGACTTTTATAGACGCTGTTGTCAAAGAAATTAGACTTCAAAGGGACACAAAGGGGCAAACAGGATGCTGGTGGTGAACTGCAGCTAATCACGATCAAAACCACATCAAGTCTTCCACTGCATGAAGGATGCTGCAAACAGTTATGACTGAACTATAATTGGGTTCCAGAGAGTAGATCAGTCTGTAGAATCCATGCTTGTTATGGCAGTTGCAGTTTACTGAAATAAATCTGTTAAAATTATGGCTGAAAGACGAATAACTGATTAGGCTGTTATCCTGATGGGACTTCCAATCAAAATGAAAAGCAGCAGCACATCAGGGCTACAGCCAAGGACCTAAAAATCCAACTGGAAATGCAGACTTACTCTGCGAGCACAAACTAAGGATCAGGACTTTTGTATTTATGTTTTTTTACACTGCATTGCCAAAAGTATTCACTCATCCATCCAAATCATTGAATGCAGATTTTCCAGCCACTTCCATGACCGCAGGTGTATAAATCAAGCACCTATGACGAATGCTATGCTTCTACCAACATTCGTGAAAGAGTTTCTGAGAGTTCATTCCAGAAAAGGGTCAAACATTCCCATGAACACATTCCTAAACCCTGTGGAAAGCCGTCCCTGACAAGACGGACTGACATTATACTAAACCGTTTGGATTAAGAATCGGTCGTTATGAAAGTTATGAAAGGCAGATGAGCGAATACTTTTGGCAGCATCGTGTAACTCACCTGTCCATCTGTTAGCTGTCCAGCACCCTGAGCTGACTGTTCTTGTCAGTTGGTTCAATAGGAACAAAACTGATATTGAACTTTTATTGGACTGAATTAAAGTTGACTGATTAAACATGTTAAAGTGAAAGATGAAAAAAATTAAAAGATTATTATTAATTTCATTAACCTCATGGTTTGTGCTGCTGTGGAGAGGAAATGCCCTGTCAAACTGAACAGATCACTAATGAGCTGTTTGTATGAAATATGCACTGGTGTCCAATTTGTGTGGAGTTATTCTCTTAAAATGGGTCTAATTTCATTATCACAGACCCATTAATGTCTTTATTTGTCTGTCCACCGTTTAACAAGAAGACCAGGGAAGTGCACTGCACAAGTTCACCATCGCATCTCTTACCTGACTTGACAGAACCTGGAACCCCATCAGAGATAATGGTATCACAACAATAGTTATTAAGTTTCTATGTTAACTCGGGCTTTCTGCTTCAAGCTCTGTGTGCACTCACATAATGAGGGGTGGCTGACACATCATTTCACTCCTTTTCTACACAAAATCAATCAGCCGAGCGCTGCCTATGCTAGTCAGAGACATTATCACAGGGAAACCCTGAACGTGATCTGGTCCACACCAGCTTTACTGCACGTGTTCAGAATAAGTGATCAAAGGAAGAGGACGACCTGTCACAGTGAAACGTTTGACGTTAGGCTCAACATACCTGTGCTGGCTGTACACTCCATATGACGCATAGTGAGGGCAGTAAATGATAAGATATTGATATATTTAAATATGTAACAGTAAAAAAACAAAAACAAACAAACAATAACTGAACTCTATTCACTTGCTTCATTTTCAGGGTCCTTGTATTGTTGCTTCATGCCGTGACTCACATTAACGCCACGTGGGATTACGAGGATGCTGAACTACAGCTGAGCCATGGATACAACTGCACATGCTACAAATACAGCTGCTATAAAAAGGCTACAACTGAAAACTAGGCAATGACATTTATTCATTTACAGGTAATAAATAAATAACAAATTAGAACAAACTGAGCAGTTTGTGAAATGTTTACCTACCGTCTACATTATCAGCTGATGGATTTCCTTTTGAAGTTTTTCTACACATATAAATGCAGGTTAGTAGTGAAACCACTATACACAGAAACTGCTAAGTGAATTATTTTTCTGTTTAATTAATAAAAGAAGTCTTTACTGTCAAAGCTCAAACTTCATCGGCTCCTTTATGAAGGAAAATATCTGTACCAACGTTTGTGTTTAACTTCCACATAATCCTGGCTTTTCTGTTCTAGCTCTGGGGTCAGCAGTGTCCCAGCTCAGGACACAGTCAGTATAATTAACTCCCACACTGAACCTCTGTTCTGCAGAAACACACATTTCTATTCAAACTGAGCATCCCACACTCAGTTCAAGGGAATTAAGCTTGATTTCCTGCTGCCAGTGACCCCACAGAGATTACCGTGACGCTGTGATGGTTGCGATATGTGCCGCATGCTGCTAACAGCTGCATTTCCACAGAGATTAGCGCTCCACGCTGAGCAGATTGTCTTCTGTTCAGGGTGGTCTGCACAGGACAACAGTAAACAAAAAGGTGGGCTGCTCTACTAGTCACGCTTGGATGCTCCTGGAACATACAACAGAAATCAGCCATGGCTCAGGCAGGACAGGGCAGTCCTATTTATACTCAGTTTTTACTTACAGTTACTGATTACAACCCTTTTGTTAATAGTAACTTGATTACTTCTTGTGAACAAAAGCCACAAAACAATTATTCTTACTTAACTTCCCAACATCTGTCAGCGTACATGCCCCTGTCTGTGCTACATCATTTTTTATGGCTGCTAAAAGTCCTGTTGCTCTTTGGATGGATGCCTTTGTGAAGTTTTGCCTTGTCTCATTGAAAACGGGTGAAAACAAGGTTTCGTCTTAGCTAAAGCACGTGTTGTCTGGTGGTAGTGCCAATGACCGTGGTAGTGTGGAGCACACCTGGCGGTCTATGGAGCAATCCCCCCTAGATTGTTGTTTTTTAGATGTGACGATCTTCTGGATGGTCAGCCTGACACTCACGCCACCCTTCAAAGACTTTTCAGCCCTCTAAAATGAGGCTGTTACCTCACAGCAGCCAGTGCGTCAAGATATACACGTGTAAAGACACGTTGTGCGTAATGGTGAGACGCAGGCGGCATCTGACAAAATGGCATTGTGTGTCACCCTGGGATGAGAACGCGTTGTCTCCGACCTCGTAGTTAGACTTTGGCAGCAACCAGCACAGTCTGCTGTCTGCTGGGCCCACTGTCAAAATATCTTGAAAGAAAAATTACTCTTACGTCTAGAATGCTTTCAGAGGGCTCGGACTATGTTTAGCCTTAAATATAGAGTGCTAGAGTTTTCATAGTGCTGCGCTTGGTTAGATTTCACTCACATTGTGCTGTGAGTCAAAGATGCTCTCATGCCATCTGTCAGTGGAAGTACCTTGAGAAATGCTCTAATATGTCTAATATTAGCTGCTTTTCCCAGTGTACATCCCCTCAGTAGCTGTATCCTGGGGGTGACCATCTGGTGGCTTGTTTTAGGATTTGTACAACTGCCCGGGGGAGGATGGAGAGGCATTCAACACTGGGCCTCTATAGCATTCATACTGTACATACACATACGCATATATTAGATTTGCTTGTGTTTTACACACATAAATTGATATTTCTTTTCTAAGCTAAGGAAAATATAAGCTTTTCCATGCATTTAACAAACACTGCACTGCTCCTGATTATTGCAGTTCTTATGCACTAAGAATTTATTATATTTGTGGAGGAGAGCACAGAGAACACAAAACCTGAGGCTCGGCCCCTTGAGGAGAAATGCATAATCTGGTTTTAGGGGAAGTGTACACTTCTATTGTGTTTGGATTTCTTATAACAAACATGCATAAAACATTTTACCATTAATCTGCTATTTATTACCTTACAGTGCTAGTGTGAAAAACAGACACATTCAATGTCCACAAATCTAGAACAGAATGATTTAAAAAGCTCCTGCAAAGCTTTAACTAATTTTGCTAAATATTAGCCTGAATGTTGTGTCGTGCTTGTTCTTGTAAAAATAATTGCATTTGTCACACAGGTTCCTTTTAGATGGGCAGCACAGCGGTGTGGTGGTTAGCACTGTTGCTTCACAGCATGAAGGTCCTGAGTTTGACTCCACCATCTGGACAGGGACTTTCTGTGTGGAGTGTCTCCCTGTGTTTGTGTCTTTTGACTGCAGCTCCCTCCCACAGTCCAAAGACATGCAGGTAATGGGGTTTGGTTAATTGGTGACTCTAAATTGCCCGTAGGTATGAATGGTTGTCTGTCTCCTTTTTTTTTTTTTTTAACATTTGTTTTTTAAAATTCGCGTTAACTTGCTAACGGAGATTTGCACGTATGTATGTGTGTGTATATATTAGGGGTGCAACGATACACAAAATTCACGGTTCGGTTCGATACTTTGGTGTCACGGTTCAATATATGTCTAAACGACTCGGGTAAAGTTTGTAGCATGCTGCTTGTTGTTTTTGTCTGCTTCCACTTGTCTTTGCACGAGGATGATGTCGGAGTAAATGTGCAGTCATATTCGTTGTGTTCCCACTAGTGCTGTCAGCCTTAATCTTGTTCAAATGACATTAACGCCATAACGTGGGAAATCTCTCGCCCCGTGCGTGGGGCTGGACGGCGTTAACACCTTAACAAGCTAACTGCGCTAACGCACTAGCTCCCACCCATGTAATTGAGCATTGCGTGGCACATCCAACATACTGTTTTACTTTAGTCCATGACTCGCTTACCTTCAGGGTCATACGTCACATGAAAACCAAGATAGTTCCAAAGGCCAGATCTGAATGAGGGTGGGGGAGGTTCAATTTCGGGAAGCGTTGAGGCAGTTGCCATGTTGCAACGAGCTTAGCTTCTGTCTTGCTAGCTTGTGCTGCGCTCAGATCTGCACTCGACAGTGCAGCCTAAAAGTTTCATACATCTCCGAAAACGTCGGAGCACTTTTGCAAATATGTGATGTCTTGTAAACCGAGCAGATATCTGACATTTACACAACTACATTCACGCCTCAAAATATCTTAAAAGTGTATTTTGTGACCCAGAAAGAGTAATATTACAGCTAAGTAGCTGCCGCCATTGTTGGAATTCAACTTTTGCGAGATCTCGCAAAACTTTTGCCGTCTTAATTTTTTTTCTCCCATGTCCCCTACGGGGCTCCGTACTCAACACAGACAGCATCATCAGAAGAAAAGTTGATAAAATAAATAAAATTTTTTGTATTGTTCGATACATATACGTACCGAACCGAAAGCACTGTATCGAACGGTTCAATATCAATACGAGTATCGTTGCACCCCTAATATATATATATATATATATATATATATACAGGTGTGACTGAGCATAAATAAAATATATATTATTAATCATTTTGAGAATAAAGTGAAAATATTGAGAATAAAGTCTAAATTGTATTTTAAGAAAATTTTGACATTACAGTTGTTGTTTCAAGACAAACTGCCACGGTACCCTCTGAGCTAGTGAAATTGTACTTTAGAATCAGTTTTAGTAACGAGGAACGATTTACAGTGTGGTGATAAATACAAGGACGACAGAAACATGGTGCAGAAAGCTGCATCTAGTGAAACAGAAAAACAGAAAAACATGGAAGAGTGAATTTATGCAAAATGAAATGGTTGGTAATGGACAGATGCAAGGTTATCGATGGTTAGACTGGTGCAATAAAGAGGATGTATGTTGTATCACGGCTTATCAGTCTGTTTCATTAAGTCATCTCCCTTTATATAGAGGGTATAGCAGCAGTGGCAGTTTGTCTTGAAACAACAACTGTTATCTGCATATTTTGTCTTTCTTCTTGAAATGATCAATAAATGTTTTTTTCTTTATGTTGCCCTAATAATCGTTTGTATACAGGTGATCCACAAAGGTTGTGTTGTTTTCTAATCAAAGCTACAGTCACTTCATTTCAATAAAAAGCTCAAAAATAATACATAGATTTTTCTGTGTTACTATTGGCGTCATTAACTATAGATTGTGTTGCACAAATGTTAGCAAATCATTTTGTACACTTGATTATATATGCTTTCAATAACTGAGAGGTTCCTGCCTGTTACACGCAATCTTGTCACTGTGCTCTTTGTAAATACCAACATTTGCACTGACACAACACAGCAAGTCTGGCCCACAATCTACTACAAGGGTAGCCTGATTGCTTCTTGTGAACAAAAGCCATGAAACATTATTATTAGTTAATTTCCCAGTACCTTCTGTCAGGGCACATGCCCCTGTTAGTACTACATAACTTTTTATCGTTAGTGGGGATAAAAATATGCCGCTCTGATTTAGTGCTGTATCTTGAAATAGTCTACAGCACAAACGTCAAATCAGAAACTGCCTTTCACTGTCAGCACTCTTGATCTGGTGAAAGTATAGATGAAACTGCCTTTGGTTGATTCTTTTCATCTCGGTAATAAGCAACAACAATGTCTGAATAAAAGCTACAAAAAACTACAATTAACTATATTGAGAATTCCGAGTGCCAGGAAACTCAGGAAATGCTAGAAACATTCAGATTGTCAACCCCTTCACTAACTCCTGAAGAATTCTCGATAGGTTTATGTTAAATTACAGCTATGCAACATTCCTGCTCACTGCATCTCAAAAGACACCATACACAGTATTTTGGACTTGAGATAATAGAGAGAAGCAGCCACATTCTGGTGTGGACAGAAGCCACTCCAGCAGACTTTGAACACAGATGTATTGGTGTGGATAAAAGAGGGTGACACGCTACAGCTGTGAATATTCATAATCGTTTGAGTTGACCACATTTTGTGCTGTTATAATTTTAGATTATTTCATAGTAAAAACTGATGTTAGATGTCAGAGCTGGAAAAATAGTGCTAAGTGTAAGAGGAATGGTTAAATCATTAGTACTGTCACATTTGGTTGGATCATCTATATCTGAGGAAGAAAACCAGAGCCTGAGGATGCTGTGTACATTAACATAATTAAACACATATATGCTTGTAAAAGCTGAGTTATGTGTTTAAATACTGAACGTGTTTGTAAATGTTACATTGATAGCAGTGGATGAGTACAGTACATGTGTAGCTTCACAGTATATGAGACCAGTCCAGTTCATGAATTATTTTCCCAGGAGGAAAGAAAACTTTTGTCTTGCTGATGGAAAACTGACAACTGCCGTGTAATCGGCTCATCTTCAGTTCTTTTACATCAACTTTACACAAATCTTTTACAGTAAGTAAATACAGCCACTGACATGTTAATTTTTTGCTAGCAATGGCTGAACACCACCACTCAAATCCTTACAAATTATATATGCTATGTGCACTGACTCATCTCTTTAATATTATGAGTACGTTCCAGTGCGTCTGTGAACTGTGCATGTCAACAATGAACTGCAGGATTACAGCAACTCTACGTGCATGTTGTTGAGATTCCCTTATTATTATTATCCAGTTGGCTAAAATCCAACAAACTTGATTAAAAGTATTTAATTTAAATGTCAGTTTCAAACTACAGAAACTCTAAAACGTGATAAGTCATGTCTCGCTACATATTAAGCAGGGAAAACATTTCACATCTAACATCAGCTCTTGTAAACATAATGACAATCTGCACGTAATATCTCAGTGCACCTGCTACCATATGATGTTCATTTGTTGTGGCATATGGTCTGCTTCAGATAGAGTTAGCACCACATTTGCATCTAATTTACAAAGAACTTCCTGTGTTTATAGTGAGCCAGCTCTGCTACCTGAGAGGATTACAATCAATATCGCACGAAGAGGTTTTTGTTAAAAGCAAAGATGCATAAATTAGTGTGCAGTGCAGCAAATCCACAGACGTGTGCCAACGTCTTCATTCAAGCATACTGGTCTGACACAAAGAGTTCCTTATAGTTTTCTAACCCGGTTCATTGTTAACTGCACATACATACACAATCATGTAAGGCCAATCAAGATACTGACAATCCATCAGAAACAAGTGGAACAAAACAAACAAAATTCAATGACAGCAAAAAAGAAAAAAAGATGATTTGTGATATCTCTGAGTGTAATCGAGGTTTTCCAAATCCATTAGAGTTAAAAAGATGATAAATCATCAAGGGGATAAATATGATGTCTCATGTTTATTACTTTCACTGTCTCATGATGCTGTAGGTCTAAACTTGTCTGTCGGTAGTTGTGATGTTTAGATTCTTCACTGAGCTGTCATGTCTTATATGATTGGCACAAAGTGATTTAATTGGCTGCTGATGAGAAACTTTTTCACAGACTTGTAAAATAAAATAAATCAGAGTGGCATGCTTTCTGAGATTAATACTGGCGTCAGTCTCTCCTTAAATATAAGTCTGTAATGTGAGAAGTTTAACTCCAAAGATCATGTTCAGTGCAATCACAGTTAAACCTGAGCACAGTTATGTTGTATTTTGCTCTCATTTTCTATCTCTTCCACTAAACAGAAATATCTCTGATGCCCAGTGAATAAATGCAGAATCTTTGTTGTACAAAACATTTTATGCTGCTCGGTGAATAGTTGTCTGCTGGCCATTGGATTCAGCACCACATTAAAGACTAGATTTCATGCAAAGGAGCAGTTTGCGTGCGACATGGCTTGGGAGGCAAACGTCTGAAGCCACAGTGGTGGATTGCTCCCTCTGGGTTGATGCCCAAAGCCAAAGCATTGAAATATCTTGGGATTATATATATAGGATCTTTGTTGATGGGAAGGTGGAGCATGATGATGAGGTGTCAGGAGGCATGAAGGTGTTGGGCTGGACTGTTGTGAGGAGAGGCTTTAGATTTACCAGTCAAGCGACCACTTTCCCTCATTGGATGGGCCTAAGCCTTAGAGATGGTTTGAGTGCTGATCTTTCATGTTGAAAGGAGGCAGCTGCAGGGGTTTAGCCATCTAATCAGGATGCCCCCTGAGCGAGGTCTTCAAGGCACGTCCAACTGGGAGAAGACCCCAGGGGAGGATTTTCTGGAGAGATTATGCGGCTCTTCTAGTATGGGATTGCCTTGGGATCCCCCAGGAGACACTAGAAAACATTGCAGGGGAAAATATCTGTGGGATAACAGACTTTGGTTATGGGGAAGAAATGGATATAAACAGACAAATGCCAAAGAAGGGATTCAGAAGAGATGATGATGGCCCTAATACACGTCCTCTCTCTCCCCTGTTGGTATTGATCTGTACATTACTGTCTATGACTCAGGGTTTTACTCCTCCAGTTGTTTCTGGTCTGGCTGAATGAGCTGGAGAACAATACAAAGGAAACAGAAAGTTCTCTCTCTTTTTTCCTTATTATTATTATTATTATTATTATTAGTGAGTAAAATAGTACCATTATCTTTACTCCCCCCTCCCCCCTCTGATTGATGCCAGAGGGAATAAAAGCATGAATGATGGTCCGAATGGCACTAAAATGTAGAACGGATCTTTTCCTCACCATATTCCTCAGGTGGTAGTAGCAGGACTCGTTGACTATGTTTATGTATTTCTAAAAATAGGGTACAATCAAATAGCACACACGTTTCTGACAGAGCGAACAAACTATTGATGCAGAAATGCCCTTAAAGAGGTGCTTTTACACAGTGTTCTGCCCTTGATCAGATCAGCAAGTTGTTTTTCTCCACTTTCATACAAAAGTCAGATTTCCACTGAGATCATGGAATGAAACAGACTGAAGCAGGTAACGTTGAAATCTGCTCCCTTCAGGTTATGCAAACACTCGTTTTACAATTCAAGCTGCTTGTTTAAGATTCCAATAATGTTTCACATCCCCTGTTTATTCGAACTTACCAGGTTTATTGCGTCTTTGCAGAAGCCAGTTTACTGCTGCAGTTTGGATCTGTGTAACAGTTTGAAAAAACATCATTTCCATGCATTGCCTTTACCCTCACAATGCATGTTCCAGTGGGACAGAATTAGAATGAATTAGCATTTAATGCATCAACTATAGGGATGTGAAGTAGTCCCAGTGCAGCCTGCAATGCCTGCAGCATGCCCAAGCACACTATTTGAACATTGCTTCATGCGGGGCACACAGGTTCATTCATGTAGAACAAGAAGTTGACTTTAATTGCTGCTATTTTTTCCCCAGCAGTTACTTTAAGGCCTAAAGTTGACTTAATATGCACGCAGTATGCACGATTTGGAACTCAGACAGTAGCTGGTTTCTTAATTAACTTTCATCATTGTTCATCATTACATCCCAGACCCAAATATATGTTAATGATGGAACCATTCCTACATTTAGCATCTGTGAAGATCACTGCTGCTGACAAAAATTCATGTTGATCAAAATCTTTGTCGCTTCTTTCAAAACAAAGATGTTAGAAATTCTGTCGGGGAATTTCATTAATTACTCTACTTCTATATCAAACTGCTCTTCCTGACTGGTGACAATTCAATCCAATTCAATTCAATTTTATTTATATAGCGCCAAATCACAACATAAGTCACCTCAAGGCGCTTCATAGATACAGAGAAAAACCCAACAATCATATGACCCCCTATGAGCAGCACTTTGGCAACAGTGGGAAGGAAAAACTCCCTTTTAACAGGAAGAAACCTCCGGGTTTCTTCCTGTTAAAAGGGACAGAGATTCAAACTCAAAGCAAACATCAAAAGGTTTGAGTTTTTCATTCAGTGCATTCTTGTCTCTGAGCAGAAAACTTAAACCTCTTTGTGCCAACACACACACACACACACACACACACACACACACACACACACACACACACACACACACACACACACACACACACACACACACACACACAGCACAAGGAAATCATGTCACTCCAAGATTCAAAGTTATATTGCTTATTGGAAAATGAGATTCATCTTAGTCTTTAGAAAATTTGATCTTACCAGCAACAAATGTATCCTGTTAACAAATCATGTGTGAATCCAAAGCCTGATCTGTCGTGTTCCTCTGTGCCCCTGAGCTCTGTGCTTATCAACAGGCTTCACTGTTGAGTGCATTTCTCTTATTTTGACTCAATCCCACGTACATTACACGCAACAAAACATCTAGCAGCAGTGCCGACATGCCTCAGATGACTGCGAGGACGTTTCAAGATGTCGGAATGTGAAGTATTTTTATTCCTTGATGCTGCAGTAATAATAACCGCAGGTCATAATGCGTGTTCCCAAATAGCCTCTCAGAAGATTTAACACTGATGGGAAAAACTGGACTGTGTTTTGAAATTTGGAAACGGTACTCTGACATCGTGACATCGAACAATATCAGCAGCATACAACTACGCCCATGGGGATGTCATGGCCAGCTGATCACAGATGTTATAGAAACGTCAGAGAGAAGTGCAAGATTATCAGCTGTAAATGATGCTCAGTAACCAGTGACTGATATCACCACGGCTACAATCAGGTGATCAGCTGAGTTGCATAAAAATAAATCTCTGTACAGTTACTGAAGGTAGAAACTGAACACAAAAGCATGTGTGCACAGGACAGTAAACTGATTTATTTTTCCTGCAAAGTTGGACATTTTAACCTGGAATTTGTGAGGACTGACTTGCTTTTAGAGTTGCGTTCAAGAGGACATTAGAGGAACTGCAGCACTGCAGTGTTTCATTTGTTTGTGAGTTACAGAGGTTGCTGCTTGGATGATGCACCAAACATGACAGGAGCAGGTGGAACGTTTTTAGCGATGCCCACAAAATAAAGAAAGAAAGGAAGAAAAGAAAAAAGCTGCAATGTAAAAATCAACCAAGAAGTACTGAAGGAAATTCACATTTTGCCCTTGAAAAGAGTGGGAAGTTTTAAATTAGAGGTACACTGCCAACTGCTCTTGCTTAATAGTAGGAAACTCTGCCTGCAGGTAAGCGTTTTTGGACTGGAACTCAGCAGCAGTCGGACCGGGTTCCACAAAAAGCTTGTTGTGCAGTGAAATGAAGTCTGGTGATACTGTACCCACTGGACAGCAGCCCCCCCTCTGCAGTGCTTCTTCACAGTCTGCAAAGAGATACCTTATCTGAGCCATTAAAGTAATTAAACATTAACCAGGTCACTGTTGTGTGCTGTCTGCAGCAGAAGAGGACAGGCTGGAACGGTTCCCTCTGTAAACTCGAGAGAAAGAGAAAATTAATCATTTACGCAAATTCTGATTGTTAGAATTTGCTACATCTTAAACTGCCAGCTAAAGATGTAGCAGAGTGGCACAGAAATGTGGACAGCAGTGACGGCCAATAATAATAAGGGGGTGACAAGCTAAGTATGAAAAAGCTGTGTCTAAGTCCCAGTGTATTTCTGCAGTGTGGCAGCAGGCAGTATCAGGACACATCAGCCCCTGATTATCAAGGCTGATCTCTTCAAATTAGCACCTAAGAGTTGCCGTGGGCTGTGGGCTCACATCACAATGGAGCATTTGCTGACTTCTGTCGCACTGTCAGGGAATGATGTCCTGTTGTTTTTCTCAGCCCGCTTACTCACTGATTGCTGCAAGGTTCAGCGTCAGCTCGTGTTAGCGGGAAGTCACTTCTACAGTAAAACACACTGTTGACTCACTCATTTAGCTGGGAGTTTGTGTCCTGTCCAGTGCACAAAAACAATGAATGTGTTATCTTTAAATGGAAAAACTGCCTGTGAGATTTTGTTACGCTTCTAGTAGAGTGGCTCAGGGAACACCAGTGACAGCCAGCTCTTTGATCAAGACAGAATCCTTTCAAGAACAGCTGCTTGTTAATGTAAATATAGATCAAAGTCCTGTCCTGCCACCCATTCTCTGTTACTCAACACCATTGGCCCATACCTCCACCTTCACTTCCTGTTTGCCATTTGTTTGGAAGTTGTGTTTTGATCGTGTCCTGTGGATTTTTTAAATTTGGCCATCAATTTCTGGAGCAAAGACTACTCACATTGTTGGAACTTTTGGTACAACCCTGTCTGGATTACGACTTTGATACAGGATATTGGACTGGACTAACGGAGTTAACGAGGTAATTGCAGGCTAGCCAACGCGTTACCAGGCTAACAGCTGACTGAGGAATCAGCTGACCGAACCTGCTACCAGGGTAACCAGATAAAATGGGGCCGAAGAGGACACCGACAGCTGAGGAAGTCGAGGACATTAAAAAGTCCCTTGACTTCATAATGGAGGAAATTTCTACTATCAGGTTGCAGCAGAAAAATATCATTGAAATTGTGGAGGAGGTAAAGCTCCTCCGCATCCAAAATGCCGAAAAAGATAAAAAGATTGCATACCTGGAAAGTAAGGTCGCTGACCTGGAACAATACTCCAGGATAAACGACGTCATCATCACTGGGCTCCATATTAAACCCCGGTCATACGCTCAGGCGGTGACCGCTGACAGCAACGAGGAACCTGGAGAGCTTGACATTAGCTCCACGGAACAACAGGTGGCTGCTTTCCTGCGGTCCAAAGGGATTGCCCTGGACTGTAACTCTGTCGAAGCATGCCACCCTCTTCCCAGGAGGAACGGCAACATACCGGCTATTATATTAAGGTTTGTAAATCGAAAGCACAAGATTACGCTGCTGAAACAAGGAAGAAATTAAAAGGATCTAATGTCTTTATCAATGAACATCTAACCAAACACAACGCTGAAATAGCCAAAAAAGCGCGACACCTTACGAAGCTGGGAAAAATCCAAGGCACTTGGACGACGAACTGTAAAATATTCATTAAACTAAACGGATCACCAGAGGAAGCCAAAGTTCTGACCATTAAAAATATGGCGGATCTCGAAAAATATCAGTGAGCAACACGATCTGGACGGCAAACAAGGTAACAGACAACCACACACTCACTTATGACACACACTGGAAGGAAGAACTCAGATACATCTGGAAGAATCAGCTGCATCAGTCAGACAGTTGCAGAATATGATCAATTGGAACTGAAAACATTTAACTATATGGATCACAATACACATGACTTGGAATATGAAATAGATCCAGACAACAACTTTTTCTCATCTAACAATAACAATTGCTGCTACTATACAAATAAAGACTACAATCAGAGGATTAAAACTGAGAATAAATGATCAATTATCCACTTTAACTGTTTAAGTCTCTATGCTAATTTTAGTCAAATCAAAGAATATCTTAACCAGTTTTCACATCCATTTAGTGTCATTGCCTTATCAGAAACTTGGATCAATATGGAAAAAGGAACAGACTTTGAACTGGAGGGTTATGAATTCACATTTATAACTAGGCGAAACAAAGGAGGAGGAGGAGTGGCCTTGTATGTGGACAAATCCTTGAAATTTAATGTGGTGGAAAAGATGACGATGGTGATTGATAATGTACTAGAATGTATTACAGTTGAAATTTGTAAAGAAAAAAGTAAAAATGTAATCATTAGCTGTATATACAGAGCTCCAGGTAGTAGTATTGATACATTTAAAGACTGGATAGAAGAAACATTTATTGAAATAGCTCGCAAAAAAGTTTTCATTTGTGGAGACTTCAATATTGATTTGCTAAACCCAAATAAACATAAAACCACTGAGGAATTTATAAACACAATGCACTGTATGAACCTATTCCCTAAAATTACTAGACCTACCAGGATTACATCACATTGTGCAACTCTCATAGACAACATTTTTGCAAATGACATTGAAAATAAGACTGTAAGTGGACTCCTGATTAACGACATAAGTGACCATCTTCCAATTTTTACAATCTATGATAGGAATTACAAGATCAATAAAATGGACAGTAAAAAAGAGTACAGATGAGTAAGAACAGAAGAAAGAATGAATGCATTTAAAAAAGATTTATTGAAGGAAAACTGGGGTGAAGTATATCAGGAACAGGACGTTAATAGTGCTTATAATAAATTCCTTAGAATATTTACATTACTGTACAATACCAACTGTCCAATAAAGCAATATAGTAGGAAACAGAAATATATGGACTGTCCATGGATAACAAAAGGTCTGCAAAATGCATGTATAAAGAAAAATGCTCTATACAGAGAGTTCTTAAGAACGAGAACTAAAGATGCTGAAATCAGATACAAAAGATATAAAAATAGGTTAACTAATATACTTAGATTTAGTAAAAAGGAATACTATAAGAAGCAATTAGATATAAATAGAAATAATAATAAAAGATTATGGGAAATCCTGAACAGTGTTATAAAATGTGGGACTGGACAAAAGAACTATCCCAAGTATTTCATTTGTAATGACCATGAAGAATACAATATGGATGTTGTGGCAAATAGTCTCAATGAATTCTTTGTAACTGCTGGACCAAATTTAGCAAGAACAATCACTCATCCTGGGAAAGCACAGGAAAAACCCGATACACTGATTGACAGAAATCCATATTCTATGTTTCTCACAGCCGTTGATGAAAATGAAGTTCTTGAAATTGTCAAAAAATGTAAAAATCACAAATCTTTGGATTGTAATGATATTGATATGATAGTGGTTAAAAGAGTCATTGAGGCTATTATAAAACCATTTACATACATCTGTAATTTATCATTTCAAACTGGTCGATTTCCAGACAGAATGAAAATAGCAAAAGTTATACCTCTATACAAATCTGGAAACAAACACCATTTCACAAACTACAGGCCTGTCTCTTTACTACCTCAATTCTCAAAAGTTCTTGAAAAACTGTTTAAAAACAGACTGGAAAAATTTATAGATAAACATAAACTACTCACTGAGAGTCAGTACGGATTCAGATCAAGCAGATCAACATCATCGGCACTATTAGATTCAATAGAATACATCACAAATTCCATAGACAAAAAGCAATATGTGGCTGGGTTATTCATAGACTTGACAAAGGCATTTGACACTATAGATCCTGATATATTAATAAGAAAACTGGAACGTTATGGTGTCAGAGGGGTAGTTTTAGATTGGGTCCGGAGTTATTTAAGTGACAGAAAGCAGTTTGTGAAAATAAATGGTGGTTGCTCCTTATGTATGGACATTGCTTGTGGTGTACCCCAAGGGTCAGTTTTGGGTCCAAAATTCTTCAACTTGTACATTAACGACATCTGTAAAGTGTCCAAAGTATTAAAAATGGTTCTCTTTGCTGACGATACAAACATTTTTTGCTCTGGTGATGATCTGCAGAATTTATTGGAGGATATGACTAATGAAATAAGTAAAGTGAAGTTCTGGCTTGATAAAAACAAATTATCATTAAATTTGAATAAATCTAAACTTATGTTATTTGGAAATAGTAGTTTAAATACTAATGCAAAGATTCAAATAAATGGTGTTGATATTGAAAGAGTCAGTGAAAATAAATTTCTGGGGGTAATAATAGATGAAAAACTTAACTGGAGAGCTCACGTAAGATATATTCATTCCAAAGTATCACGAAGCATTGCAGTACTAAACAAGGCAAAGCAGGTATTCGACAGAACATCACTTCATATTCTCTACTGTTCACTGGTTTCACCATACTTAAGCTATTGTGCAGAGGTCTGGGGCAACAGCTATAAAACCACATTACATTCACTTTTTACTCTTCAAACGAAAGCAATTCGAATCATCCACAATGCAGGTTATAGGGAACATACAAACTCACTATTTTTGCAGTCTGAAATATTGAAAATTGACGATATAGTGAAATTCCAAACAGCACAAATTCTATTCAAAGCAAAAAATAAAGAACTGCCAGGTAATATTCAGAGTATGTTTTTTTTGAAAGAAGGAAGTTATAATTTAAGGGGTTTTTGTAACTTCAAAACAATGAAGGTACGTACTACAAGAAAAGGCTTTTGTGTTTCTGTTCAAGGAGTGAAACTATGGAACAAACTGAATATGGAATTAAAGCAATGTCCAAACATAAAACTGTTCAAAAAGAGTTATAAAAATATGATCTTCTCGATCTATAAAGAAAAGGAAAATATTTAAATTAAGTGAATGTCTCTATTTAAAAACAAACAAACAAAAAATTCATGATGTGATATTATAGTATATAGTATATCAGAAATCTGTTCACTATTTTTATTACAAATTATATCAGTAAGGAAGCTGACTAAATATTCACTGATAATTTATGGGACAGGGGTGGGATTAAATAAGTGTATACTTCTTCCCACTCCCTTTCAACATGTAAATTAATCAGAATGTTTTTTTGTATGTAATTTGTATAGTATATATTTTTTTCTCTCATTTCTTTTCTAAATGTACTTGTATATTGTTCACATGTTGAAATAAATTACCAATCAATCAATCAATCAATCAATCAATCAATCAATCAATCAATCAAGATCTATGAGCTCAGAAATTGTTTGCTTCACATGCTCATGAACACACGCTTTGTCATTGAATCACTCCTGCCCAGAGTGATTCAGGCTTCACACTGGAAAAAAATGCAGCCCTCTTATTCTCTTGAATGGAATCAGTCCTCAGGGAAGCATCCCCCAACCAAGCATCAACCTCTGGGGCTTATGACAGCAAAGTGAAATGGCCGGGTGAGGCTGGCTCCAAAGCTCCAAATTATGCATTTTCATGTTGCATAACGTCCTGCGAAACAGACTCAACTATACTGAATCTGTGTTGTTCAAATGTTGCAAAATGGGGAGTTTTGTGCAGGACAAACAGGTCCGCTTGCATTAATGAGGTGAATTCACAGTAAAGCTCTGTGTTAGACTGGTGCACAGTGGCTGTGGTGCTCATGGTCAGATTTAGGTTGCAGAGATGAGTTTGTATTTAATGATGCTTAGATTAGTTCCAGCTTCTATTAGTCCCCCTCTACAACGTAGGCTACAGACAACTGTTATTTTCTAAGTTCTCTTGTGCTGTATGTGTCCTACATAATAAATCCTCTGGTGATAATCACAGTTTAGATTAGAATAGTATTTGTATTCTCGTGCACTAATATTTTATGATTATATCAATATGGCACAAGATTCAGTTCCCTTTGTGCAAAAAGAGTCAGTAGAATTTTTCTTCAAGTAGCTACTTTTTTACTTTGAGTACATTTCAGAGTCTGTACTTTTTCACTTTTATTTGAGTAAAAAAGTTGCTTCCGTACTTTTACTGGAGTATTTTTTAATCCAGGTATCTGTACTAGTAAAGAAAGTCTGTACTGTTGTCACCTCTACTCTGCAGGAGAGGGTTTCTCACTAACTCATCCATCTCCATGAGAGCGACTGACAGGTGGATGCAGACACGGGGGACGGTTACTGCTAAGGTTTCACCACAGCTAATTGGAATCACTGAACTCGACCTCGTTGTGATGTTGGTCCCTCTTCAAACATTTTGGTTGCAATTCTCTTACCTTAAATCCGTCACCTTTGCCTAAGCTGTCTGAACCACAGTTTAATGTGCTTGGTCTGCAGGTTTTGAAAAATATGGCCAGATGCCCTGTGTTCTGCCTGTGTCTGATGTTCAACTCTCTCTACCCACCACAACTTTTTGCAACACAGAATGATCAGCTGCTTCTGAGAAATGGTTTGGAGACCAAGGACCTGCAGTCTGAAGCCGACTTTCAAGCTTATCAAGGTTGAACCCTGGGTTTCACTGTCAGAAGGACACTTTACTTCTTGGAGCACATTGCCATGCTAGCAAAATGTTTTTTGAAATCCAACAGCCCAGGACACAAACGATGTTTGGGTTCTTTAATCGAATTTATAAAATTAGTATTCAGAACAAATACAGATTTCAAAATAAAGTTTGAAAAGCCAGTTCTCACAAATATACAAACAGCGCTCCACACTGTTACCCAACATCCACCACAGTTTGTATTATCTAAACTTTCCAGTGCTTGTCATGTACAAAGACGATGTGCTATTTGGTGCGAAGCCCTAAATTAAACAAAATAGGAAATGCTAAGAGTGACGGTAGTTTCTTCTGCCGTTCAGTATCAATCTGGAAGACTGGGGAAATGGATTAGACAGCTTCCAAGGTGCGAACAATCAGGCTGGCCTCCTTCATAAGCGATGGCTGGTCCAGTGTTCTGTCCAAGCCCATATTCTCTGGAAACATCCATTCTTGTTAACCGAGCTAACCCAATATTCTTCATGCAATATTGGCTTATTGTTCCTCTCAAAATAAATGGCAAATATGAACATAAAGCAGGCTCTGTTTAAAGCCAGAGTGTGATTAGTCAAACAGATCAGTTTAATATTAATAGAATTTCTTAGAAAAAGAGCTGCTTTTTTTCTGCTGAGGCACATTCAGAGACAATTGCAGTGACGGCCCCACACTGATGCTGTTCTAGCTATTTACAAATTAGAGTCCCAATTAAATCCATTTCAATTAAATTCTTTCTTCACTTGTTTCAATACAAACATAATAAAGCCTCTGATTATCAGAGTCAGCCCAAAAACACCTCAGACAAATGAGCCACAGTGATTCGGTTAGCAACCCGGACTGTCATGACCACGGCGTTAGTAAAAGGGCATCCGGCGTCATGTTACCACCAGCGTAGTTTCAATAATAAACAAAGACAGAAAGGTGTGTTTATTGTGCACTCGTGACTGGAAATGATCCCTTGATGAAATGATCTTTTTAAAGGAGAAAAAGAAAAATGAATTGTTTGTAAGTGAGTCCAGTCATTGAGTCCGTGGGTCAGATGTTTAAAATACCTGACTTCATTCATTCTCTTCACCTGTTTGGTGAAGAAAACCAATTTGTTGAGCGTTTGTTCAACGGGCCAACAGCAGGGTCAGAGGATGATGATGATGTAGGTCAGCAGCGTGCATGTTTGTGCACTGGTGGACTACAGGAGGGGTCTTTCAGTGCTGTGGTAAACCCAACCCAAAAGCTAGTATTAACATAGTAAACGTACTGGTGCTTACACAGCACATCTGAGCTTTCAAAGCACTTTTTCCTACAAGCCTCAGTCACACAGTCATGCAGCGCTTTTCTTCTGTGCCTCAGCACCTTGTCTAACATTCACACTCAGATGGATCCTCCCAAGGATACTTTGAGAAGCTGGGGGTTGACCTGGTCTACTTCCTGATCCACAGCTACCTCAGCTTCGAGTGTTCATTTTCATTGCATATAGATCCATGACAAATTGTTCCTTGTCATGAAATAGACATCGAACAGAAATCCCTCAGAAAGGTCGTTTCAGTACAGTGTAGGCCAAACAAACCCAGCAGTGCGACATTTCCTGTGCTGTTATCAATGGTTTTTAATTTCATGTTCCACTTCCTCTGTGAAGTTGAGTTTTGCCCACTTTATGATTCCCTTAGGCCAATTACCCCACAGCAGCAGCTTGTTTGACACTGTGTCAGAGAGAGTGAACGCAGGGAGCTAAATGGTGAGAGGCAAGATGGACCAATATATGAAACCATATGTTCTACCAAATAAAGTGTGTGCATGTATTGATACACGCACACGTTTTGTAGCATAGCATAGCATAGCATCTTTATTTATAACGCACTTTACATCCAACTATGTTGACCAAAGTGCTACAAATATAAAACAGAGAGGAAACAGTTTAAATTACATATAAAATATCTTAAAATTAAAAGTAATATAATTAATAAGAAACGTATTAAGAGACATCAACAAGTCCTGCTGTGCTAAAAGCCAAGGTAAATAAATATGTTTTAAGACGTGATTTAAAAACAGATAAGGAAGGTCCTGTCTAACATGTAAAGGCAACTCATTCCACAATTTTGGTGCTGCCACAGCAAACGCCTGATCCCCTCTGAGCTCACGATTAGTCCTGGGCACGCTCAGGAGGAGCTGGTCTGCCAACCTGAGGGACCGGGAAGGTATGTATGGATGAAGAAGCTCAGAGAGGTACACAGGGGCAGCATTGGACAAACATTTAAAAACAAATAAAAGCATCTTAAAATGGATCCTAAAATGCACGGGCAGCCAATGAAGTGAATATAAAACTGGGGTGATATGCTCGTATCTATGAGTGCCAGTTAAAAGGCGTGCAGCAGCGTTCTGGACTAACTGCAGTCGAAAAACAGAAGATCGACTCACCCCAAAATAAAGAGAATTACAGTAATCCAGCCGAACGGTTACAAAAGCGTGGATTACTGTTTCAAATTGCTGTCTCGTAAGAAAGTGCTTAATTTTGGCCAGCTGCCTCAGATGAAAGAAACTAGACCTTACAACCAACCCGATCTGGCTTTCAAGCTTAAGCTCAGGATCCATTTTAAAACCCAGATTAACAATCTCTGGTTTACAGAATGATTTCAGGGATTGCAAATCAACACACGGAACAGCAGTGGAGGCAGGTCTGAACACCATTACTTCAGTCTTAGAATCATTAAAACAAAGAAAGTTTAGCGCCAACCACGACTTGACGTCCTCCAGACATGTTTGTAAACGATTTACAGACGACCCATCTTTCTTTTTAAGAGGAACATAAATCTGGCAGTCATCTGCATAACAGTGAAACGAGAGTCTGTGTTTTCTAAAAATTGAGCCCAATGGAAGTAAATAAAGTGAAAACAGGATAGGGCCCAGAATGGAACCCTGTGGTACTCCATGAGACAGCGGAGCACGGGAGGACTCACAGTTTCCTAAGCAAACTGAAAAGGTTCGGTTTGTTAAGTAAGACCTGAACCATTTCAGAGCCACACCTGCTATACCGACACACTGCTCCAAACGTGAGATTAAAATTTCATGGTCTACAGTGTCAAATGCAGCAGTTAAATCGAGTAAAATAAGAATGACACTTTCACCAGAATCACATGATAAAAATATATCATTAAAAATTCTTAAAAGTGCTGATTCAGTGCTATGCATTGCTTTAAAACCAGATTGAAAAATCTCCTGAACATTTTGTGCATTCAAGTATGAGATCAATTGGTCATATACAATTTTTTCCAAGACTTTAGATAAAAAGGGCAGCTTAGATATTGGTCTAAAATTCTCAACAGCGTTTGTATCTAGCCCAGGTTTCTTAAGAAGTGGTTGCACAATTGCATCTTTGAAATTCTTTGGAACCACACCTGAAGTAAGGCTGTTATTTAAAATGGTTAAAATAGTTGGACCTAAGGTAGAAAAGACTTCTTTCAGAAAAAGGGGAGGGATAGGATCATAAGGTGAGCCTACAGGCTTTAAATGAACCACCACCTCCTGTAGCTGAGCAAGAGTAACCGACTCAAACTGTTGAAAGACAGCTGAGCAAACTGGAAGATCAGAGGCGTCAGATGTGGGCAAAATAATCTGCGCCCTAGCCGAGGCTACCTTGTTTATAAAGAAGTGCAGAAACCTTTGACACATTTCAAGTGAAGGCTCAAAACTAAGAGCAGAGGGAGAGCTTAAAATAGTCTCAATTGACTTAAACAATATGTGTGGTTTCTGATAATTCACCATAATAATATTTGCAAAGTGTTTCCGCTTTGCTTCTTTTATTGTAAGCTGATATAAGGCCCAGCACTCTCTTAAACGTTGTAAAGAGAGTTTTGTGACAATATATGGACTGGATGTATCGCACTCACTGATTTATGCTCACAGCAATGGAAGCATCAGACCAGGATTCAGCACCTTGGACAAGGAGATCAGGAACAAGCCACGGACCTGCTCTACATCCTGAGGCACAGCTGCTGTTATGTAACAAAGCAATAACTAGTTGCCTCTCCAGGACGTTCTTTATCACCTGGACAGATTTCAGCCCCACCATCCTGTGCTGTAGCTGGGGAGGGTAGAGCCTGCTCCGCATCTTAGCTGAGCTTGCTGTGAGTCCCTCCAGCTCGCACTGGATCTCCAGAGGATATATCTGTTTATTACCAAAATGTTTTTAATGTAACTCTGGAAGTATAATATATAGACGAATGAAGTTTAGCTGTATGTGAACATAATTGTTATGGAGGTGCAGAGTAAGAGTAAACAAATCCTAAACTTTAGATTTAAGACAGTTTGCTCGTACCCACGTAAGAGCAAAGTTTAGCCCATGGTTCTCAAAATGAAACTTAAAAACTGCAGGTTTTAATTCTCAAACAAAATGAGTCACTTCCTAAAACAGCTGCTCACTCCGGCAGCAGACATCACAGCAGCGAGAGAGAATGAGATAATAAACAGTGACTGTTTTTAGCCGTGGATTAATCCATGTTTGTTGCTCTGGGGAGTTTTCCAACAGTGGGACACTTTATGTGGGACTGAGTCAAAATAAAGTAGTTTCTGTTGATAATGAGGATCCTAACACCCCGTAAAACACTGAGACTCACTGATATGTTTTTAATGCAGCAGAGCCCTGTGGCACAGAGGCATGGATGTTTAAGTGAGACGTGCCAGTCATAAAATCTCAAACTGGCGTCTTTGGGAGGATTAAAAAACTGGAAAACTGGTGTTACAAGTGAAAATTAAAGAAAAAAAGGTTTTTAAAACAGTATTTTGGGTTAAAGTTAGGAAAACATGGTTGAATGTGTTTTTACTCTCTTCTTTTTGTCTCTTGTTAGTGTCTGATAGAGATCACCAGTTCCTTATTAGCTCGTGTAATTAGCCTGTGTCCAGTCCATCGGTCTTTGCCAGGTAGTTAGTACGGGTGGCCCTCAGTGGACACCACAGTCCTGAGGACAGAGCTTGCACTGAAGGCATGTGTGGACCAAAGTCTAATTAAAGACATTTAGAAAGGCTACAGACAGGAGCGTCTTTGGTCACATGTCCTCTGAACAGGACAGCTGTACTGAATGCATAAAGCAGTGTTAAATATTCTTACTTTGAAACCAGAACATTCTTAAACGGCCCTGAAAAAGAAACGAGACACCGCTTAGTGTCAGGCTCATTAGCTCCTCTGTGGAACAAATGTCACCGTATAACTGGGTCAGATGTGAAGTGTGTGTTTGAAGGAACATTTTAATGCCTGAAAAACACACACACACACACACACACACACACACACACACACACACACACACACACACACACACACACACACACACACAAATCCTATAAAATTGCTACCAGAGAAAAAGATGGGGGAACATTTACAGTTTTTTCTGATTGCTTAAGCACATTTTTTGTAACTATTGGCTAATTTTGCAAAACTCTTCACACAAATAAGAAAACCTGTCACCCAATCATCAAAACATTTTAGTTCTCTTGCAAAAGCAAACACAGCTAGATTAACTCCTCACACCTTCGTAAAAGTGGTGTTTCCGTATCAAACAGTACACACAAGCCATCATCTACTAAGCACACAATGCGCCAACTGCACACTGATGGTATGAATACAAAACACATCTGGCTTTTGCTTCCTCTGTGCACAAGGTAGGCTATGTCAGTTTGAGCTCATACTTCTGTCATAGATCCATAAGCATAGAGGGATCCAAACTTCAAGTACTGCTGTTTATTCAAACACATCAAAACAAACACAAGTGTTTATTTCCAAGTATAGGATTATTTGCAATCGCCATAATGACTATATGGGTTACTTGGTCTGCAGTGAACATGCTTCCTCTGCCCCAGCATCTGGTCATCTAGCAATTCTGTAAAGTAACAATTTCAGTATTTTTACATCAATGGTATTGGTGTGTTTCTCATTGGCATATGGCAGTGCTACAAGTCTTTGTGCGAAGTGACTGTACTCACCGATTCTCATTTCAAGATGTCCTTATGATGCTTGCTACAGTGTAGCGGCTCGAGTTAGGCTGGACCCGTTGGCCAGCTTCCCTCAGGGTCATTCCACGGTTGATTACATGGTCCACTATTGTAGCTCTGATGTCATCAGCAATTCTATTTCTTACTCTTCCTACCCTTCCTATCCCCCCTCCTCATCTTCCTCTCCCCCCTCCTCGTCTACCTCTTGCTCCTCCTTGTCCTTGTCGTCCTCTTCATCCTACTTCTTCACCTCCACGTCATCTTCCTCGGCCTCCTCTACTTCTCACTCTTTCTGCTCCCTCCATTGTACTCCGCACACACAGCTTACCTGTATTATAGTGCTTAGGCTGATTGCAAAGTGAACTAATTATCTAAGAAAGTCTTCACATGTGAAAGTGTGCCAGACAGTTGGCAAGTTAGTGTTAATGATAGCCATACATGTGTATACTTTTGCTAGGAGTGTGTTGGAAATTTGATAATTGAGTGTTGTGCAGTGAATTGTGCCTACAGTTTTGCAAAGTGTGTGTTACAAAATTGCAAACTGAGTGCAAAGCAGTTTTTGTGCTTTTAGTTTTGCAAACTCAGTGAGTGGTTTTGCTATAAGTCTGAATAGTTTTAGGAATTGTGCTACAGGAATCACAGTTAGGGTTTAAGCATTCAGAAAAAACTGTAAGCTTGATTGTTGCAAATGTGCCTCAGTGGTTATGAGCACAAAGTAATAAAGCCACTGAAATACTGCAGACATTATTTTGGTTTCGAATACTTTATCGCAAACAAGGACATAAAGTCCTTATATCCTACTTCAATGTCACAGTACAATTGATTATGTCTTGCATTAATACATATTATTTCATGACCCTTTATGGGTCAGATACTAGTCAAAAAGTACTACATGAAGGAAATATGTTAGTCTTTTTTGACCCACCCCTCCTTTTTCTATCACACTGCTTTTATCTTTCTTTATGAGAAAGACAGGTGGGGTAGATTGTTTGTATACTACACCCTGTGTAAAGACCAGGGTTTTAATAGTTTTGCAATTTTCATTAGTTTTTATTTTTATTTAGTTTTGACTTCAGATTTTCAATTTTATATCAGTTTTAATTAGTTTTTACCAATTGTTTGCTAGTTTAGTTTAGTTTTTAGTTTTTTGAAAATCCTTAGTTTCAGTTTAGCTTTGATTAGTTTCAGTTATAGTTTTAGTCGTGTTTGCAATAATTAAGTGTAACAAAATCCCAGTTTCATCATATCAGTCATGCTCTTCTGCTCATCCTTGGGTATGTTGCTATTCCAGCTACCATACCCTGCACCCTGGACAGGTCGCCTGTCTGTCGCAGGGCTAACACGCAGAGACAGACAACTCACATTCCCACCTATGGGTTCTTTAAATAAATAAATGAATAAATAAATGAATAAATAAAGGCAGGTGAACAACCATTGATACCAGGCAACTATAAAATGTATATCTTGGCCCCAATGAGACTATTACAGTTTTTTACAGACGCTAGGACACATTTCTCAATACTTAGGTCACGTTTGTAAAACTCCTCACACAGTGAGCACAACAGAAGTCTATGTGGGCTAAACTGAGGATCAGTTATCATTGTTTTGGCACAAAATGCATTCAATGACTACATCTCTCAAATTTCATGAATTATCTTCTCACTCAGACACAACAACTGCCAAAAATCTTTGTACGTACAGGACATTTTGCATGTGCTTACATACTGTTTTCAAAACTGTTAAACTTATGGCCAAAACAATAACACAATGCAAAACTTGAAAAGACAGCAAAATGCAACAGCAATATTTTATTGAAACATATTTTAAATCTAACAATGCAGTTTAACCAGCCACAGCTGATTCTCATTGTAGATGAACATCTACACAGGTGTTACTCCTTCAATTTTTCAACTCCTTCAATTCTGGCAGCCAGAAGATTCTTTCCTAGGTGTGTTGCCCTAGATGACATAAGATGTGATGTGGATGAGAACCTGTGGCCAAATGGAGAAGACCGAGTAGATTAGCATTACTATTGTATGTGTATCAGTGGATGGTGTGTATACAAATTCTTGTATTTTGGGATTACTTAGTGCAGAAAAATAAAAATACATAAACAAATATTAACGAATTCTGCATGATGTCTGATTCATTGCAGTAACATATATTGAAATTATAAACAGAGATGTGTCCTTGTTTTACACAAGAAAACACTGTGTAATGCTACATGTTGTTAGTGTTTTTTAGGTCATTGTTTTGTGGGTGACAAAGTGTGTTTGTCGGCTGTCAACCTTTGCTAGTGTTCTGGAAGAATGAGTTTATTTGAGACCTGAATGAAGTGTTTTGGTAGTTGTAGTGCATTTTGAATGTGAAATGAACTGCTTTGCCAAGCTGACGGTCAGTTAGGAGGATTGTGTGAAGTGTTTTGCAAAAGTGACCTAAGTATTGAGAAATGTGTCCTAGCGTCTGTAAAAAACTGTAACTCTTGCAGCACCGGGTGTTCCTAATTTTGGTTCAAGTGAATTGATAAACTTTTTGAAGGCAACTGACTCACACAGTTGTGTAGATGTCCCAGTCCTGTTGTCTCGGGATGCATCACGCTGCCTTGCCTGGGGTTAGCTTCTGTTTCTGGGGATGAGGGTTGAGTGCGCTCCCTTACCTTCTCAAGGTAAGCTAGGTTAGCCTTCTTGTGTGAGCTTTTCAAGTGCACTTTGAGGTTTGTGGGATTTTTTCCCTTTAGAAATGTCCCTCATAATTTGTCTCTTTCCACTACAAGACACTTGCTTTATCCAAAGCACAGTCATATTCAAAGTAATCCCAAATTGGACTCTGGCGCTTTCTCCCGACTTTTCCTGACATGATTCTGCGCGTGGACGGAGCGACACAGACGACTCGACTAACGTGCTGCCACCTGCTGGCATAATGAGACACAGCAAGAAATAAATCTGGAAACTAAACTTCATCTTCACCCTCGACTATTGTATGACACGCACACATCAATGAAAACTAAACACATTTTTGCTATAAATTCAGTTAATTTTAGTTAGTTTTGTGAACACTCATTACAGTTTTAGTTAGTTTTCCTTTTTTTGTTTTTATTTTTATTTCCGTTAATGAAAATGTTTTTCGCTTCTAGTTTTCGTTATTTCGTTAGTTTTCGTTAACGATAACAACCTTGGTAAAGACTGTGTCTGTATATGGACTGTGAGCTATGAAAACAACAAGAATATACTTAAAAAATAATAGCATTGTAATTTTTGGCATTTTGCTGAAGCTGCTGACTTCTCTGAGGCATCCTTTGATTTGATGCACTATGGGAGGAATACTGGACACTGACAATTAGTGCTTCTGCATGAAAGAGCAACAAAATAAAAATAAGGAGGCACAAGGGTGCCGTGACTACAGCACTGTTAATCAGGAGACTGTGTTTGTGTCCAATCTGCACACTTTGTCTCTTGCATTGGGTTTGAGCACCAAAACTGCTTTGTTAGGTTTATCAGTCATGATTAGGGTTCAAATTTTGCCATTCACATTTTTATTTATGTCTAAATGTCACGCCAGGGGGAGCCGGCCATGTGTCCATGCGTAAGTAGTCGGGAGTGAGACTGGATTCATCACTGGCTGGTTCCTTCAATAGTAGATGTCAAGTAGAGTTATTGGAGATGAGGTCAGCAATCTATAATCCACCATCACTTATACCGTCTGCTTTGAATTGAAAACAGCTCAAAAGGTAATTAGTCTAGACGACATATTGACAAGGTGTAAACTGTAAATGTCCTTGATCGCATCACTGGAGTTGAATATCCATCAATAGCATCATGCTGTTGGTACTAGAGACAAGAAAAGAACTAAATAACCCGATGAACTCTCACTCAATGTGCTAGACTCCTCCCGTGTGAAGTATGGGATGAGGTTCCCTGTTTAAGAGAGATTTAAACTTTAAGCCCCTCTGTCTGTAGCCACAGGGAAATGTGAGGTTACTGCTGAGGATCGATGAGTCCTCTGCCTCAGTCAGGGCACAGTGGGAATATCAACCACCAAGTCCAATTTGCTGTACAAAGGCTTTGTTACAGGAGGATACTGCAGACTCTGTCATCAGTCCTGTTTTCAGCGTTCACCGCTGGACCGAGTGTGGTGAGAGAGATGGACGTTTTTATTCCAGTATAACTTTCTGTCTACAGCCAATAATCCAACTCTCACTGCCACTGTGATTTGGATTTTCATCGACTGATTCAGCGAAAGTAACAAATAGTCCACACAAGACAATTACTTCAGTAACATTTATGAAAACAAACAAGGAGTAGCAATGAAACGGTTTCAGTAATGCAGCGAGTGGATGAGTCAGTGCTGTAAAAAGAGTGGATGGATGTGGTTAAATAGACAAATTCTTCAGCGCTGTTACGATGAACCAGAGCATCATTTGTTAAACATTAGAAGATAACAAACAATCCAGCAGTTCACAGTGACACGTTATCAGACTGTTCACAATGAGCCTCACTGACAACTGAAGCAGATCAATATACAATCACAGGTGCCGTTTCCAGTTTATAAACCCACAGGTGAACTCATTAAAATCTGCTTGTTGCTTCCTTCTGAGACCCACTTTGCAACACGGTGTTCAAACAGGTGCGTTTTAAACAAAGACGACTGGCTCCATCACAAAGTAAAAGTAGATGATTGCATTGTTTACAGCAGAGGCTCCTTTTGGACGTTGCCTTTCTCGTTTGGATTATCATTAATTCATTTGACTACAGACACACTGAAAACTGAAACTGAAGATTGTATGCAGTAGTTAAAGTAGATGCTATGTGCCGACAACATTTCATTTAAACGCTCTGACTTAATATATTCTTCGTTTTTAAATTGCAACCATGGAAATGAATGAATCGTACAGTGGTTTCCATGTTTGTGCAGCTTTCATCCTCACAGTAAGAAGGCTGGGATAACGTATTGAAGTCATTTATGACAGACTGGTGTCCTCATCCATCCACACATGATTAAGCAGTATAGTGTAAATGCAGTCACCTTCTCTGAGCAGTGCGGTTCTTCAGACTCCTTTTGAATTGGCTTTTACAGCTTTTCTTGACCTCCTGACATTTTCCATCAGGGTCAAGAAAATTTGATGTGAAAAAGACATGAGAGGAAATGAATACTGACTTTGACCTCAGCTAGAGTGAAGCCACAGGCCAGCTCTTACCCAGGCCCAACTGAGCTGCATTAGTGTTTGACACTCCCTTGTCAGCCCATTGCTCTCCAACACTGGATCGAACTGACTACAAGGAAGTGGGCGGGGCATCACATTGCCCTTTTTTGGCCCCACTTATTATTACATATGGGCGTGGCTCCTGTGATGTCGTGCACTGGTTCCTCAAGTAATGTTTGAAGCATTGAAATGAGCATTGCTGCTCTGACATAGGATTGGATGAGCAAAGTTCGGATACTCTGGTGTGTAAGTTTCATTAGATAATGGTCTTAATGGTTATTCAGTATGAGTGACTTAGCCCATAAACTCATCAAAGTGTCCACAGAGGTCAAGTCAAAAGCTTTTTTCCCTTTGTAGGATATCTATAGGACCAGAAGTCTGTAACCAAACAAATCACCCCCTGGTGGATATTATAAAGAATGCAGATTTGAGATACTTATGCATCACCGTCACTTTTCAGACCCAGAAGCTACAGTATGTCCATCTCTTTTACTATCTCTGCTTTTGCACATACCTGTTGCCACAAATCGTTATTTTATTTCTAAATCTGTCTTCCAAAGAGAATAGAAATGACGGACACGTCTTTTGGATCTGAAGCCGACCTGGAAGTGCCTCAAAAACCTTTTGTTTTTACCAGCCAGCAGGCTCATCACAACTTGTTAGTCAATGAGTGTGTAGCTGCAGAGGCTTATCCACCGCTCATTTGGTCCTGACAATGCTCAGAGAATGCTAACATTACCTCAACAACCACTTGGTGATGTTACTGCAGCAATGTCAATCTTTTGTGCTGTGGATCAGAACCATAATAAAAATGTAGAGCAATGAATATTACACAAAGTCGTTGCTCTCTAAGGTAGGTGCCACGTGCCTCTGACTGTCTGTAGCTCAGCTGAAAATGTGCGTGACAGCTGATTCTTTCAATTATTTCTGAGAATTAACAAGATGCAACAAGACTCGCTGACAACGGCAGGTTTGGTTACAAGGGAGGAGAGTTTCCATTATTGATAATGCAAATGT
This sequence comes from Aulonocara stuartgranti, assembly GCF_965226115.1. NCBI lineage: Eukaryota > Metazoa > Chordata > Actinopteri > Cichliformes > Cichlidae > Aulonocara > Aulonocara stuartgranti. The sequence continues at coordinate 41,746,593 of NC_138951.1, read as the reverse complement.
AAAAATTAAAGGCCTTAACTGACACTTGTTGTTCATGTCAATAAATCATGTGGCTTGTGATTAACACTCCGGTGTGTGTACGTTTCAGATTCCTCTTTTCTGTCTTTGTGATGCTGTGCTTTGAAAGAGACAGAGCGTGTTTAAATGTCCATATTGTTGAAATGCTTTCAAAGCAATTATTATTGTTATTACCATTTACAACACAAGATTGAGTAACGTAAGACTACAATACACGTGGCACAACAGGAAACACAGGAAAAAGCTTCTTCATAAATAAATGCATTTAAAAAATCTTTATCTCGTGTTGTCCTGTCATTCATTGACAATTTCAAAAGATTTGGATGCAGAATGGAATAATTTCCAAATTTCAAAACCCCAAATTTTACAATTCTGTGTTCACAGCAGAACGTAGAAAACATCAAATGTAAGATGAGCTTGAATGTGTTCAGTCGCCGCTGTGAGGAGTCTTTCTCTTGATGGACAAAAAGGCTCCTGTAGCGCTGAGTTGATTGATGCAACTTTTCACTTTTGCAAAACTGATGTGATTCACACTGATTTAAACTGACTGGAGAATGAACATTCATGTGTAACTCTAGCTCATTCCACATGTTTATATTTGCAATTTGCTGAATTTACCCGTTGTATTCACACAATTTAAATATATAAATTTTTTTAAACTGCAGATTTCCCCTTAATTTAAAAGCCGTCCCCATCCACCCCACGCTCAGCCGATCCTGCTTCCGACTACAAAACTCTTGAAAATACAAACTTTAGCTTCAGATCAATCAGACTTCTTCCAGTAAAGTGTCAGTTTGTGCAGGATTTTCCTTGAAGATGTGCTGCCAGTGTTTCGCACTGCTGACTCACACTGTGGTTCAATCCCTGTTCAGCTTTGTGGTTGACACATAAGCTCCTGGTAACATGGATTTGGTATGAAGTTGGCTGATTGGACAAAACTTCTTCCTTTCACAAGGCTATCTATCAAAATCTGTCCCCTTTTACCCTTCACTGCTCCCAAATCAACACAATTACTGGCGCTAACTCCTAGAATTAGCTCTTAAAGTCACACATCAGTCTGTTTTTGGGAGGACTTTTTGGTTTGTGGTTAAAAAAAGTATAAACTTTCAAGAGTGAAGAGAAATCATATGAAGTTGTGACACTGAGCATAAAGGCTACATGTTTGAAAGGTAACAAAACCGGTGCATGTAGAGTTAGAGAGAAGTGCAGCACTTTGATCCTGTTGTTTTAACTATCACATCGCTGATGTGCTCATACATGAAAGTGTGATCTTACACAAAGCTTCTCAAACTTTGTCTGGCATGCACATTGCAGAAGTGGGGGGAAATAGGCTAACACCCCACATTTTTTACAAAGTACAAAATAAACTGGATTTTTGTGACATGAAGATCAGCACGACTGTGCTATTTTATTTTCTCTGGATTCGTTTAAATTACAATAGTTTCACTCTTTGATAAAAGATGTAAAGAGGTCGGGTTTCTCAGGGATCCTCATCTTTCTGCCACAGTCCTCGTCGTGTCCATTTACAACACTGCAGAGCCATGAAACACTCAATCCACATTTGCCTTCATTAGACGAAGAAATATAGTGAAAGAAAAGAATGACATGCAAGAGGTCCAGCCTGCAACACTATTAACACTAATTCCAGTTTTACCTGTAGAGTATGACACCTGCCAGTCAGGTCCCAACAAAGGAAGAGCTATTGTCATGATGCTGATGTGGTAAGACCACATGTGGACCCAAAGGACCTGAAAGCTGCTGGTCCTTCACCAGGTGTGACCCAGGTTAGATAGATTTTCAACTGTATGTTTGCAGGACTTTCACCTCCTTCCTGCGTGCGCTGTGATTTCTCAACACTGAATGTTTTATATTCACTGTTACAGAGACTAGTGTGTAGAATTAGAAAGAGGCGGGATCTTAGGTAGTCTTTCTTCACCTTGTATGAAACTGGCCAATCACAGTTGATGATAATTCTCTAAATTAGCTACGGCTACACTGATACTGGATTCTCTTCTTCTGTGCTGATCTGTGGAGAACCTCGTTGCTCCAGATGAGGCTCTGTTACATTGTCACTTTATCTATTCGTCATGTTGTATATTCAGAACCTATAATATACTCATACCACAGTCATGCTGACAATAACCAGCTATACTGATCCAGGCAGCTCTAATTCCCTTCTTCACTGTAAGATTCAAAATCCTTCAGCTAGAACAAAATAAAAAAATAAGGCAGCCAGGTTTCCACCACAGTCACTGCCCTTTGTCATATAAAATCTTAATCTGTGGTTTAAAAAAATGTGGACCACCACCATTTGTTTTGGACTAAACATTAGCATTTGTCTTGATGGTTTTGGGGCAAAGAATTAACCAGCGAGCAGAAAAAATGAGAGCTGAACCAGAGCAGCAACGTTTCTGATGCTGCTTTGTTATCTCTCCCACCTACGTCCTTGTTAGATTTTCTAGCAAGCTAAAGTTTGTGTTCAAGAAATATTTTCTACCAACTTTTTATTGATTAAGATGAAACACACAAAAAATAAAAAGCTTTAAGCCTCGACTCTGATGCCAGACCTCTTTTACATCCACCTCTTGTCCCGTTGAGCTAATTAGCTTCATAAGTTAAAAAGCAGCATTCCTAAGTTTATGTTGTGGATAAACTGAATCAGAATCAGACGTGTTCAGTTTAATTTTATTTATATATTTCCATTTCACAACAGTCACCTCAAGGTGCTTTATATTTTAAGGTAAAAGGAAATCCCAACAATCACACAACATTGGAGCAAAAGATGATGCTTTAAGTTCACCATGTCACAAATGAATTACACTTGAAATGTAACAAACTGTTAGTGGCGTAAAGACATTTTACTTATATATTTTATTTATTGATTTATTGATTAGCATTCAAATATCTCAGTGAATACAGCATAAAGATCTACCACAAAGCATGAAAGCACGAGACAAGGCTAATTAAAAGGTATTAGCTGAAGCATATATGCTTATTACGCCAACTCTTTTAACAAAAGGTCTTTTAGCATGCAGCTCATGTACACAGGGCTCGAAGCAAAGAGTGAAACAAACAAACAAACAAACAAACAAACAAACAAACAAAAAACTTTCCAGCTTAGATAAGTAACTACATTAAATTAAATGTCATTTCAGAACATAATAAAACATAACGTAATCAAAGCAAAACAAGAGTTTCAGTATTATTTTGCCCTTTTCATTCTTGATGTATGCTCACAGCGCAACCACGTGCTGACCATTTTAGTTAAAAAAGACAAACAAACAAACAAAAAGCACAAATGCATTGAATTCCTTCTTTGCAACATCAGCCTGTCTGCGGTGCTCTGCTATTGAACTGCAGCCATTTATGACCAGAGAGACGATGTCAGGGTTTCAACCATGTTTGCTGGGTGTGTAGCGAAGACGTTATAGTACTAAGTTATCAGCTTATGTTAGCAAAAATGATCAGCAAGATGCAGCTAAACTATAAGCAGTATTGTGCAGACCACATATGCAGTAGTCATGACTGTATTTGACAGAGGTGTGGACTCGAGTCACATGACTTGGACTCGAGTCAGACTCGAGTCATTAATTTTATGACTTTAGACTTGACTTGAAAAAATGTTCTAAGACTTGTGACTTGACTTGGACTTTTACACCAATGACTTGGGACTTGAATTGGACTTGAACCGGTTTACTTGAAAAGACTTGATATTTTACCCCAAATATAAAATTTAACATGCATATTATATGGAGATTGAAAATGTGACGTCATTCACGGGTAGAACCGCAAAGGATTCTGGGAACTCGTGGCAAGCGGTACTAGCGCACGCAGGCTTTCAATTGAAATCAGTCACACAGCGATAAAAAGAAACACAAAAATGTCAAGAAGCTGTTGTATTATTAACTGCAATAGCCGGTCGCATGACAGCCACGGGAAGCCGACGGGTAAAGAGATCGGTTGTTATCGGATTACGTCGTGGAAGAGAAATTGTTCGAGCCATGTTTCCGAAGTAACAAAGAGGCGACTGGATTGCAGCCATTCAAAGACCAAATATAACGTCCTAGAACACTCCAGCTCACAGGTTAGTCTGCTCCAAGCATTTACACAAAGGTCAGTCTGCTGTTGTAGTTAATGCGTCATTTTTCTTAACATAATTGGTGATATAGGTTACAAGCAAGTCTGGCGCTGAACAGAAATTGTCGCGCTATGCTCCTTTATTTATTGTGCATAAATAGTGAATTGTCCTGACACAATATTGCGTTTCGCTTCTGTTATTATGGTACACTGACAAAAACACATACTTTTATTCACAGGATAAAACAGGTTTTTTGTATCACTAATTGCCCAGTACGATTACAGCATACAATATTATTGTCACTGCTACATTTCTGTGATGGGTACCAGAAATTATTTCCACTACTAATTAATTACCGTTGAGCTCAAAGGTCCTATTAATAAACGGTTAACGAATGTGTATTTATGAAGACGATTTGTGAGACTGGTAAACTTATGATACGTACGATGGTCTTTCGTTCTACACGGTGCATTTCAAGGTCCTGCACCCATCCGTCGGTAAACTGTACCTGGGCTTGTTGCAGTGACCTGAAGTTACTAAACTTCATGAGTGTATGCACTCACTCCAAGAACCGTATAATTATAAATATGCATATAAATATGCTAAGATGAGATAGCTGACTTCATCTAACTAGCAAATGTTGTCCAGGCTACGTTGGTGATACAGTTTTTTTTTAATGTGTATGATATTTTTGTCATGCGATTTTAAAGCTGGTCCTACAACCGCATCCAAGAATAACATGCAGCTTATCTCAGAACTGTCGGTGAAAATTATTCTTGGAGCTAAGTTTAATTGAGCTGCATTTTAAAGAGGTGCAATTTCACAATTTGTGTATATTTTCTAAGTTCACTATTTTGTATGTGTTGAGAAAAACACAGATTTTAAAATTACATGGTCTAATATTTACATTTAGCATAACTGCAACATTATTTTTTCGTTTGTTTTTTTTAAAGACTCGAAAGGACTTGAAATTCAAAGTTTCAGACTTGTGACTTGACTCGGACTTTTACACCAGTGACTTGAGACTCGACTCTGACTTGCCTGACATTACTTGAGACTTGACTTGAGACTTGAGGATAAAGACTTGAGACTTACTTGAGACTTGCAAAACAATGACTTGGTCCCACCTCTGGTATTTGAAGCTATTTTTATTTTTGTATGATTTTATATGGAATATGGCTGAAGTAAACTAAAGCCTAAAATACTTAGTCAGCCATTTGTTTAATACTAATTTAACATTATAAAATTCACATATAAAACTATGAATTGTAATTTTAAATGGTTTAAAAGCAGGTAGAATAGCACATGTAGGCAAGTATAGAGTTAGATGAGGCGAAGCCACCGAGAAGTTTAAAATATATTTGCATAATAAATACATAAATTGCATAAAATAAATATTTGGCATGATTAAATTTGGGTATCACTGGTAATTGGCCAAAGTTAAAAAGGTAAGTTGTACAAAATAAGTAAAAATATTCAAAATAAATGTTTGTACCACAGTTTTTCGTCCCGCTGTGTTTCCTCGGTGAAATGTCTCATTATCGCTTTCAGTGCCAGAACTGTAGGAAATCCTTTTCTCTATAGATGGCACCTCTGCACTGTCACAGGCTGCAGCAGGTCGATGGTGTGGTGTTAATTACTGCCGGGACCTCCTCTGGAGCAGGTAGCTTATCGCTCATGGGCTCCGACGGGGGAGCTGTCAGGGGGCAGCGTTTTCAGTGCGGGAATCGAACCAAAGACACAGCCTGGTTTTGTGTTTTAAAGTGTGTGTAAACGAAATTTCTATAGAAATAAATGTCATTATGAGCGGGATGATTAATACGATTCAAGAGGAGCCTGTCAGTGTGTAAATAAACTAGGACGTCTTTGACAGCCTCCACCCAAGAGCCTATAATGTTACCGGAAACAGCCGAACACAGCCGACGCCTCCCGAGGGTGTGTGTGTGGACAAAGTGTTAGGGATGCTGCTCTTTCAGAGCGCGGCTACCGCGGACGGTCAGGGAGCAGACCGCTGGCTTACCGGGAACACTAACCAACGCTGAGGCGGGGGAAGCTCCACGCACGGCGGCAGCTGAGCGGAGGATTTACCTGACGCTCCTCACGGTGCATTTACGGACCTTTTTCTTATCCACCTCGGGGAATTAGACCAAGTGTTGTGGGACTGGAGGAATTCCAAGACTCTTCGCTAACTGTCTGTAATCTCGGGACCCCCGTGCATTCATTTCTTCAACATCTTCTCCGAAATGCAAACGTCTAGGAAACCCTAGAATATGGTGAGTTTAAAGGTCTTTTCCCTTTTAAAACGGCTTTTTCGTGGAAAGTGTCACAAATGGAAGAAATGCAGCGCTGTGTGGTGACAGCTGTTAGAGAGGAGCGTCCTGCAGAATGGACACACTGAAGGCGAGAACGAATTTTGTATTCACACAAGTCCGTCAACTCTCACTCACACCTAACAATGCAGTCTGCACAGAGGGAGCACAACAACACCCAAACTATGTTTTTTAAATCTATAAGAAGCATATAGAAATCATCTTTAAATGAAACAACAAAGCCTGCCTCCAAAATCTCAATTGAATCATTTAATGTAAATGTGAGAATTATATAAATGTAGCTATCATATGTCATATGCAGGTACAGTATGAATACTGAATCACAGTCATCTTTTTTTTTTTTTTACCATTTATTTGTAAATTATATACGCATTATATATGATTTGTATATTATGCTTTTCTGCTAGATGATCATATTGCTGCTACAGTTGTGAAAGTGTTGCCCACATTTATGGGAATATTTGCGCTGTCACGAAGACTGTCACAGTAGTTTTTCCCCTATGGTGCGCTGTTATTTTTGGAATCAGGGTTTTTTTAATGCAGTTTGATGGGAGCATCTCTCCGTACAGGCATATAATGGCACAGTTGTTCTGCGCACTGAAAATCTTTGCAAGTCAGGGCACTGCTCCCTGTCCTTTTGTGTAAGATGTCATTTCTGCAGCAATGTGCAGCACCCTCATTAATCGGTCATTATTAAGTTACCTTATTAGTTTCATTAATTGCAGACTCACAAGTCTTTCTGTTTAGACTTTGTCTTGGTGACATTAATTAAAATGTACAGTTTAATGCGTTTTGCACGATTATGATAAATGCACGTGTGAGACTAGAGCGACCTGCGGACTTGTTAACGGAACATTTTAGTGTGAAACGGTTAAATGTGCCAAAGCATTACGTGAGTGGGCTTTCTGAAAATAATACAGGCCTAGTTCGTGCACAAGTCTTTCTGTATTCTACTCTACACGTAAATTCAGTCTCGGCTCTGTTGTGGCGTCTGTGTGGCAGCCCGCGTGTCCGCTTGCTTATCCTCGCACGGCTTCATACTCAGCCTTCATTCTTCTGGCAGTTTCCTAAAACAAGAATAGCGAACTGTCCTGTTCGTGCTACTGATGCAAAAAATCAAATTCCCGCAAGGCTAAAAAAGGGCAAAAGAAGAGGGATGGGAGTGCATGACTCGGTGTGACAGAGTGATAATTGGCTGTCAGCTCACCTGGATTTGACGGAGCTCTAATTAGGCTGGATGGAAAACAGAGACCGAGCGAGGCGGGTGGAGTGAAGGAGTGCAACAGATGGAGGGAAAAGGGGTGAGGACGGGGATGCTGGATAGCAGGTGGAGTCACAGAAGCAAGATGCAGAGAGAGAAGACGTGGAGGGAGTGTATTCTTTGTATGTGTGTTGCTCATAAATGCATCAGCTGAAAGCCAGCACTGTGGGTCTGCGTGTTTGTGTGTTGCTCCTCTCACCCTAGTGAAAGCAGCAGGAGGCTTGGCCCTGAATGCTGAATGCTTCACTGCTACACACACATGCATATACACACGCACACGCCGGTGGCATTTATAGGATTTCTTAAATTGGGTGGCACAAGGGGGCCGAAGAACATCAGATTAGAAATGATTACAGTGTAGAAAATTGGTTTAGAAAACACCGAGCATCATTTTCAGGCTAACACGCAGCTCTGTGCTCTTGTACAGATGCATTACATGAAAAGTGACATTGCCCAAAAGTTTAAATGTTGTTACACAAAACAAGAAATTAGACTCTACATGAGTAAATGTCATGCAGCCACATGTACAAAAAGACTTGGCATTAAAATAAAGTACTGAAACTAAACATGCTTCCAAACTACGTTCAAACGGCACGCACACACACTGGTTGCACAGCAGCTGTGCAGCTTCTGGCTTCCTGGCAATTAATCAGCAGGTTTTTCTCCTGACATATCCTGACAAATAATAACCATCTAAAGCTGTTTCTGCATCAGACACCAATTAAAACATTCCCTCCATTCTATCAGTCACATTTTCACATGTGAACTTTTCTATCGCCATTTGTGAAAGAAGTGAATGGATTTTTCTTCTTTTTTTTGTGGCTACTTCTCAGAAGCTGTAGCTTTGAATGATTCCAGGACCTTGCTGTCAACTGTCACATGGCTGTTCCCTCAAAAAAGGTCATATGAAAGCTATTCACAGCACTGCAGGTTTTCAGTTTGCACTCTTCAGAATTGCTAATAATTACTCACTTAAACCACCTGGACCTCAAAAACTGGGTTTAAAAGGCTAAAAGTTTGCACATTGCACTTTGTCTGGCAACGAAGGCAGAAACAGCGACACACTTCTTTGTGTTTATAGCTTGGCACAAACCAAGAAGGGCTTCAGCCGATTAAGTTCAGGTCTGGAACCAGAATTAGCTGTTCCATCAACCACATGAGCAACGTTACAAATAAACCAACATAAATCCAGCTGGATGCAGCACACACACACACACACACACACACACACACACACACACACACACACACACACACACACACACACACAGACAAGTATGTCATATTTGAATCATACACATCTTTTTCATTAAGTTATTCGAATGTGATATTCTGCTGTGGAAAAACTAACTGCAGCATCATCTCCCTTTAATAAAAATGATTACTTAAGTGAATCATTTCTGAACAGCTGACGTCATCTTGTTGAAACTTTTGGGCAGTCTTGATGCTTTTCAGTTTGAGGCTTCACTCTGGTGTACTTAACAGAGTTGCTAAAAAGTTTTTCTTGTAGTTAACTAAAACTAACAAAACTTTTTAGGTGATTAAACAAGAAAACAAAACAAAAGAAAAATATGAAAAAACCTGAAAACTAACTGAAATGTTACATTTATAAAACTCCCTGAAATAAAATAATAAATAGACATTACATTGCTTTAGATTTAGTTTTTGTAAATTTGGTCTAATTTGTCAACACAGCCAGTCTGAGGAAGCTTCCCCTGACGAGCAAATCAAAACTAACAGCGAAAACTATTCAAAGACGAAACTAAAGCTGAACATTTTAAAATAATTAAATCTAAGCTCTGGAAAACTGCCCACTCTGGAAACGAGCTAAAACAAATCTAAATTACAAAGAAAAACCCTGAAGTCTATCAAACTTTGCTGTGGCCTTCATCAAACACGCCTGCTGTCAGGTCAGGAAACTCTTTGATTCCTCTGTCCAGAGCACATTATTCTGAAAGGCCTGGTCTTTGTATGTTCATGAGTTTTGGAAGCACCCTTGTTCTCTTTGGACCTCAAAGGATTTTTCCCTGAAATTCCATGAAAGTCAAATGTATGCAGTGCTTTTCTCATAGTAGATGTATCTTCTTTGGCAGCTTCAGAGTCGCCTACAAAGGATGTGAAGACATTTTCGAGATCTTGGTGATTTCTTTTTGCATCAGTTTATCTGGTCACGGCAGAACCTTGTGGAACAAAGTGAGAGCTGCTTCAGATGTACTTGAAGATTATTTCTTTCAGTGAATTTATTTTACAATTTTAGGAGAGCCCTTTGGAGTGCCAAAGATAGCCAAGTGGTCAACTGTTTAAATAAATTAACTCCCTGATGAATTTCTAATGACTGGAACCTGATAGGAGTTCAAAGTCGTTATAAGCGTTTTTTTAACTGTGTCATTTATTGGATCATAATAGCTTTAGCTGTAGGTACTGTTTCACAGACGGTCGAGTGCTTGTTCAAATATGTATGAAAGAGGCAACATTTTCAATTAAAACATGTTTTTTTGTCCTCGACCTTTAAATCCAACTCAAAGCTTTTTTCTGAATGAGATCTTCTACTGGTGGCAAAGGATGTTAGAAGCAGAGTTTATAATAGAAAAGGCAGCAGCATGGCCTATGTTAATGGCTTTGTGGCTCTCTAACTGTGTCATGTCACTTCCTCTTCAGTCATAATTACTAAGACCATTAAAGATTAGGCCTAAATAACTCTTAATGCTAATTCATGACATGGTTTAGTAGAACTCTACATGAAAAAAAAACATATATACAGTTGAAAAGTGACATAAAAAGCCTTCAATGGAACATTAATTTACTTATGTAAAATAAATAATGTCAAATCACACTTTTTGAAAATAAGATTGATTGAAAACCAGGTGTTTTTATTAGATGGGATTAAATAACTTCACATATCTGAGCAAGAAGCTGGGATTCTTTGTCTTGATCACAGCTCCATCCGAAGCTGCTGGTATTACAGCTGAATGTAGGCTGGCTCGCCTCCATTTCTGCTCACACTCAGCCATCCTCTGCACATTGATAAATTGTGTGTAATTTCAGGGATGAACAAGCATGAAAACATATGGGTGGAAAGGGCTGCTATGTTTTGGCGTTCTGTATATACAGCTATTTTATCCAGGTTAGAGAGACAAGAGGACTAACCAGGGCAGTGCTCAAATAGTTCTTTACAGTGACTTTAAAACTCTATTTTTAATGAATTTTAAACACTTTTTAAACAAATTCTATTCATCTATCTATCTGTGATATTCAACATGACAGCTGCTATCATGAAACCTACCAGATGAAATAATCTATTAACTAATTAATTGTTAGAGATTAAAGAAGTGGTTTGATAATTAAAAAATCAATCATCAAAAAACGATTATCTTTCTCCAAAATACAAAACATTTACACACACACACACACACACACACACACACACACACACACACACACACACACACACACACACACACACACACACAAAGTCTTTTTAAACTGTCTGCCGATATAGGTGCCCAAGTTCAGTGCCCTCTAGTGGCCTTGTGAATAAGTGCATATAAAATTGTCACTTCCATGAACTTGGTAGAAACACTGGAAACATCCCTATCTATGGTAGGTGACAGTGACATTGGTTGGGCACAACCATGCAGTTATTTAGCTGAAGGGCTTTTTTTCATTTCATATGACACAATTAAATCAAAGTATAATGAGAAAATGTTCATTGCTGCAACTTAAATTGTTTATTTTGTAGATACTACAGGCTAATGTGTCCTGGGTCCAAAGTAATGGATCTCAGTCTCTTCTGACCTCTCTTTCTCATTGGCTGCTGACTGGTCTTGCACTTCTTGGAGGAAAGATATATTTTCTGAAAACTTGTCGTATTGCACGATCTGATAGCCCCTTGTTGGTGTTGTTCCTTTATCGTCATAAATGAACCAATGACGTTGTCTTAGTATTCAGTTAGCCAAGATTAGCCAAGAAGTTAGCTATTGCTATTAAAACCTACATTTGGCTAACAGAAAAACTGACTTGATATTATATTGGGGTCTTTGGGGTCCTTAGGGACTAATAAAGCGCTATATAAATACAGGCCATTTACCATTTACCATTAAATTAATCAAGAAAATAAATGCAATATTTACACTTTGTTCTAGGAGAGTTTTTTAAAAAAGGGCTTTTTTTTTCTTTTATCCTCACTTTGCAAAGCTGTGACATCATTGGTCAGTTGCAATGTTGGTGAACCAGTATTACTATAATAATGCAAGAACCACCCCAACACGTGTTCATCAGTGAAATCTGGGTTTACTTTTACTGTAAGAGTGTTTTTCAACTTGGGATTGAGCCATTGCCCACTTACTATGCTAAGCTGGTCTGAGCACATCCTGCCTCCACCTGCAGCTCTCATTGACCTGAAACTGACCCAGAGAGTCTCCTACAGTCTGCTGCCTGGTATGGATTGATGCCTCTGCTTCTCAGCATCAGTCCCATAAACCTAAATGTTTAAAATGTACAAATACATCACTCTTTTTAACTTAATTGTTTTTATTTTTAATTAAAAAACCAAACAAAATTAAGGCAATTTGATTAAATCTGAGATGACAAACAGGCCAAGCAGATGGAGAATCTTACTTGCTCTCCTTGTTGACAGTTCCTTGAAAAATCTCCAAGAACACATCTCCCACTCTGCTGCCTCATTACCATACTGTGTCATAGACCAAAGCAGGAGATTGTACTGTCTTAAAACAGTGCCTCGTGTGGGTCTTAAAACCTGCTGTGTGAAATCATGAAAGACGTTTTCACTCCCGGGACCACTATCTGGGCCCGAACCCAAAAGATTCCTGTACATCCTTCCCTCAGCAGAAACACCAGTTTTTCCTTCTTTCCTCCTGTGAACATGAAAGAGAACAGATGCTTGGCTCTGTTTTTATTTGTCTGGAGTCACAGTTGCTTTAAGAATGAGATCAGATTACAGCAGGTTGCGTTTCCTGCTGCAGCACCTTCAAAGATAAACATGTTTCTTAATCATAAGCTTTGTAACAACACAGACGGCTGCTCCCTGCTATCATCCCATCTCATCTGTCTGTAGTATACACCAGTTGTTTATGGGTGTTTTCTGCCAAACTACAGCTGAGGCAGAGAAATGTGATGAATGCAGTTTGTTTGCCTGTTTGTCAGCACAAGAACAACCAAGCTGAAATTCATCAGCTGTGGTGGGGAGGCGAAAAACCCACCCACATCTCGGTGTGGATCACGATGATTTTCTCTAAAACTGCAAAGTAGGGCATTGGCAGTGTCCTTCTAGTGAGGTACTGTACAGGGAAAAGCTCTTTTTTATTTATTACATTTAATTTCAAAGGAAACGTGTGTTTAATGTAAAACACAATGTTATTGTTGGTGCTAATTTTAATGTGAAAACGGCAGAATATTCAGTTAGAGGTGCCACAGCTCTAAAAACTTAATCTGCGAACTAATTTTAAGGTCTTGTGTCTGGGTTCAGTTTTAACGTGCTGAGAGTCCTGAAAGTAGTCATTTTGTGGTAAACACGCTGCGTCTCTGCAGAGAAGAAAACTGATAAGATAGCAACAGGCTGTTTGGCTTCCTGTGGACATGATTGGATGCGAGTTCAGCTTGTCTCCTGTGTGCTGTGGCATTGTTCCTGTGCTGATTGACCCATCTACTGCACAGTCCAGTTTGTCTCCTTTCATTCCCACAATAGAACTGCAGTACAATAGCCAGGTTTTTCATTCAGACTCTATTATTTTCTGTTCAGCTAAAGAGTGGCTGCAGTTGTTGTTGTTTTATTTCAGCTCAGACTGGGAGCAAGATCCTATCAGCACTGACAGCCCTGTGATTTCCCCACTGTGACACAGGATATTTTCTGGTATCAAAAATGACCTCTGCTACGGGTATTTGGCTTGTGTGGGTTTTGTGCACGCTGCAGACGCTGTATTCGTCATCGAAGGAACAACCCGCAGAGAGAGTGTTCACAAATCGAGAGCCATGTGACTTAAACGCACACTCAGATCACCTGCCATACATCCTGGTGACATCAGGTGGTGCTTGTATCATTAACGCAAAAACTCATGCACAGAAATTACGGATGGGTCACAAATGTGAAAATGATTTAGTAAGGTGCTGGGCCACCATGCGCCTCCAGGGGAGTTTTAGTGCTCCTGTAGTTTTCAGGTTTCTCAGCTTTGCTGGAGGGATGCAGCTTCAGTGTGCTCAGGATTACTTCTTTGCTTTTTGCAGACGTTGTGGTGCTTCTTTTTTCATCATGCAGCCTGACTTCCAGCCTGTGCCTGTGTGGCAGGCATCTATGAGGATTAGCACTTCTAAATCAGATGCCAAAGGGTGGAGCACCCACTCCAGGGTTGGAGATTACTTGTTGCCAGAAGAGTGTAGGGTAGTGACCCAAAGAATAAGAAGGATAAGACTTCTTCTGTCGGGTGTCTAGGCCTATCCTTAAAAATTGGGTAAACAAATTACCAATAGCTAACCATTTAATCATCAGGAGATTTATCACTCCAATAATTATCACTCTTTCAGTGTGCACGGGCAGTAGTAATGGCACTTCATCTGAAAAAGCTCTGCTATGACCTGCCATGGGTACCCCTCTGTCCTCCTCCTGTGCACATGCTGGTCTTCAAGTTGTGCTGTATCTGCTCTGTCTGTCGGTTATGGCTCCATCACATGCCCGTGCTGCTGTCAGAATGATAAGCTGCTCTTTACTGCAGTGCATCAATTAATAAGGCTTCAGAGGCTGATAGCTGAGCTGCGGGATAATGCCACATATTCTCGGAAGATATTTGAAATTATGGAAAGGAATATAATGTGAAATTTAGAGTACAGTGGGGTAAAAAAGTATTTAGTCAGCCACCGATTGTGCAAGTTCCCCCACCTAAAATGATGACAGAGGTCAGTAATTTGCACCAGAGGTACACTTCAACTGTGAGAGACAGAATGTGAAAAAAAAAAAATCCATGAATCCACATGGTAGGATTTGTAAAGAATTTATTGGTAAATCAGGGTGGAAAATAAGTATTTGGTCAATAACAAAAATACAACTCAATACTTTGTAACATAACCTTTGTTGGCAATAACAGAGGTCAAACGTTTACTATAGGTCTTTACCAGGTTTGCACACACAGTAGCTGGTATTTTGGCCCATTCCTCCATGCAGATCTTCTCGAGAGCAGTGATGTTTTGGGGCTGTCGCCGAGCAACACGGACTTTCAACTCCCGCCACAGATTTTCTATGGGGTTGAGGTCTGGAGACTGGCTAGGCCACTCCAGGACTTTCAAATGCTTCTTACGGAGCCACTCCTTTGTTGCCCGGGCGGTGTGTTTTGGATCATTGTCATGTTGGAAGACCCAGCCTCGTTTCATCTTCAAAGTTCTCACTGATGGAAGGAGGTTTTGGCTCAAAATCTCACGATACATGGCCCCATTCATTCTGTCCTTAACACGGATCAGTCGTCCTGTCCCCTTGGCAGAAAAACAGCCCCATAGCATGATGTTTCCACCCCCATGCTTCACAGTAGGTATGGTGTTCTTGGGATGCAACTCAGTATTCTTCTTCCTCCAAACACGACGAGTTGAGTTTATACCAAAAAGTTCTACTTTGGTTTCATCTGACCACATGACATTCTCCCAATCCTCTGCTGTATCATCCATGTGCTCTCTGGCAAACTTCAGACGGGCCAAAAATGTCCCGGAGATGCAGTACACCTCTTCAATCTGTTTTCTGGCTGTTTGTGACCAGCAGACACCTGAAGGTGAATAAATGTCCCCAACAGCCTCTAAGTACTACAAAACAGGGCCGTACACTGTGGACCGTCAGTTGTTTATATATGATATGATATCTAATATGAAAATGAGCAGTTGTGCTTTCCATTAAAATGAGTACGACTGTTGTTATTATTTCGTTTCTTATTTTGTCTGGGCACAGTCCCACATAGCAGACACAGTATTTTGTAATGAATGTCACAACAGCCTGCCAGTTATTAGCACCAGGCCATGTGGTTGCATCCTCGAGTCGTTCCAAACCCCGGCTCGAGTCCAGCCGCCACGCAGACCTGCTGCTGAAGCTCTGAGCTCGAGCTCTGCAGGAAAACAAATGCTTCTGACAAGCAAACATGGCCACCAGCAGCTAGCAGAGAGTCAAAGCTTTGCCCAGTAAAAACACAAGAGGGAGATTAATTTACATGAATGGACCATGAATTATTTACATTGTTCCTATTTTTGCTGTAACACCGTGAGGCCTTGATATCGGAATTAAATTTTTATTGCACAATAAAAGTGAGATTTTTCTGTTTCTAGTTAATATTCCGTTAATAATAAATGACTTGGGTTTATCTGACATGGGATTTGTTCAAGTTCAAGTTCAACTTTATTGTCACTTCAACCATATACAGTTTAAAAATACACAGTGAGGCGAAACAACGTTCCTCCAGGAACCAAGGTGCTACAAGACAAGTTAGTGCAAAAAAAAAAATAATATATAATATATCTAGTAATAATATTGTGCAAAAGAGCAATTTGTGAAGCTTATAGGGATTTTTCTTCCAAGTGATTTGTCTTTCAGCATTAACTCGGACATTTCATGGCAACTAAATGAAAAATGATTAAAAAGTGGATTCTCCCAACATTTTTTACTTTCGGTTTTTATTGTTTTGGTAGTTGCTTGTGATTCCAAATCAAATGTGGAAGCCAGGCAGGTCCTTATGATGCAGCCAGCTGTCAGAGAGTGTAACATAAGAAGTGTTTTTAGGGAGTTTAACATTCCCTTTGCATTCCTAAATTAAATCCAATTTTCATATATATGATATTGTTTCAGACCTTAAGCCTTAGATTTGAGCACATTTTTAATTAAATGAAAATGACTCTGCATTGATAGCTTTACAAATAAAATGAAATATAAATTAAATATCTGCAAAGTGTCAAATAAGGAAACAGTGGTAAGAACAAACCTTCACACAGTTTTTCTCTGGTTGCTGTCAGTTGAAATTGATTCCCTTACATGGTTTGAGGAAAGCCATTTACGCTCTGACTGATTTGGATGCTCTTTTCAAATATTCGACTGAAACGTTGTCTTTACAGCACGAGACACTCGCAGACAGACCTAAAGGTTCTCTTTTGCCACCCACAGGCCATTTGTTTGTTCCCCAGAGGAATATTCACGAAGCGTTTTCAGTGAAGTTAATGGTGTAAGACACAGTTGTTCCATCTATAAACGGCTCAAAGGAGTCAGAAGCAAAATCTATGAATAACACATGATGTTTTTCTTATACTGATAATTACATCGAATGGCTTATGACTGCTGGTTATGATGAAGACAAAGGAAATAGGCTGGGGAAGTGATTTTATGTTGATGTCATGTAGCTGAAGCTTGTGTTCAATATGCCAAATATTATTTTTAGCAAAAAAGACAAAGTGCTGTAAGTAACTTAACATTAACTGGAAGTAGGAGGAGCTAAATGAAGGCAATTGCAGCTCTTTTTATAATGTGGGCCAAACTACAATAAGACATTACCTGCTGCACAGCTGTAACTGCACAGTTTATTGAGATTAATAAATACTTTGTCTTAAAGACCTCTGCTTTCATCATCAAGCTCGTCAAACTATCAATTTAATGACACAGGTTTAAGCAGCAGTCGTGTTTAGTCCTCTCTACTACTTTTTTTAATCCAAGTCGGTTTTCACAGAATAAACATGGTCTATAATTACCGCTCTGTGGCTGAACTGCAGCTTGTCAGCTTCTTCTGTGATCAGGGTCATGGCCACTGGTTTGCTTTACAAACAGCTGGTGTGCTGCCCAGCAGGGGAGCGGCTGATATTTCCATCTTTCACATGACTTTCACTTGTTGTCTGAGGGCTTTTAAAGTCCTCGTAGGCCCAGGATTCAGTGGTAGCTGATAACCAGCAGCATTTCAGAGCTCTTTTAATGCACTAAATACATCAAATGAATGGGAGAGAAGTCTAATAACACAGCTAGAGGTTTTGTCTTCATCCACAATCACTTTTTCACGTCTCTCTCCTCTTTTTATGGATGGGAAAGCTGTCAGACTAATATCCCTTCCTGTGATGATAGTTTGGGAGTACCTCCGTTTTTAATCAATGGTGGTACTCCAACGTAACTGTGTTCTTGGCCTTAATTTGTATTAAACACTTTTTAAAGACTGAGAATGATTAATGTGTTTTTAACAGTGTGTGCAGCTAGTACAGACCATCGCTAATATGTATACATAAATATAAAGCCCAGAAGTTGAAGTCGTGACGGTTCCTCTTAAGGGGAGTCAAAAAACATGAAATACACTGCACTGCAACTTGTAGTATATCATGCTGCACTATAATGACTTCAGTGCTTGAGCAGTGGTCTTATTAGCTGCATTAGATGCTTCATTTTGCCTCATGAACAATATTTCATGGAAAGCATTACCCAGTCACTCACTGGGACACAATCCATCCTCAGTGACTGGTTATGTAATAAGGATTGATATTTATGGCTATGTAGTGCAGAGCCAGTGGCAGCAGTATGAATGCTATAAAAGGCAAGTGTATAGAGTGTCTTTTATGGGGTTTTTACGGTGCTTCCTCCTAACGGCACACAGAGATGGGCGCTGAAGTGGGCAGTTATGAAGGAGGTGCTGATATTGCTTCTAGATTGGGACTGTAGTGACTGTGTGTGTTTAATAAAGATGTTCACCCAATGCTAAAAAAGAAGCCGCACGCGTGCAGTTTGCTTTCTGGAAATATAATCCAATAGGTTTCACTTCACAGTTGTATTCGTTTCTGGAGAAACGCTGCCTGAAATTCATCTGGTAATCACTCGAATAACTTCAAACAAGAAACACTGCAACTTACTGAGCGCGTCTTAAGATGACGAATTTCTTTGATGTCCAGAAAGTGTGTTTCATTTGATGCAGGCATTAAAAGGGTTTGACTGGTCTGTGCTTTATTAAAGCCACAGAAAGAGCAGCGAGAGAACTGTTTGTTTGGATTTCACGTCTGACTCAGAGTCTTAACTGTCACATAACAAATGCAAAGAGATTCTTCAGTATTGTAGCGAACACATTTATTCTCATTTATTACAATCACTTTACATCGCTCCTCCACGGCCAACCAGTTTCTCCAAACGTCCAACGACAACTAGACTAGATTAGACTTCGGCTGTGTAACTCTCTCTCTGTGCAGAGAAGAGAGTGCAGGGGTGGATGTGAGAGGACCGGAGAGGAGGGGGACCCCCTATCGATGTGGACAAACCATCTACCCTGACAAAAAGCCTGATTTCATTTGTAAGGCATCAAAAAGTGACTTTTTGCCAAAGCCACTGGCATCGCAATAATGCACACAAGGTGTCCTTTGGCTATGACTCACCGTGTTCTGGAAACAACATAGTGAGAGACAATCATCTTCACATATGGAGGTCTTTGGGTGTTCTCGGGCCACACAGCTAATGCACACACTTTCAGTATCTGCAGCTACGCCAGCGGACGCCTTATGCGTGTTTCGGCGATGGAAGTGTGATAAGCTCGAGATAAATGGCAACAAAACTGTTTTTCCAGACATCAATGAGCAAAACTCCTTTAATAGAAGATGAGCGAGTGTATAGCGTTTTGTTTTTAATGATTTAAGTCTCAGGCCCAGTTTCTACTGCATGAAAACCAGACTTTGTCCCTCATTTTTCATGTCAGCACTTTGCTCGTACGCCGCACTCTTTCCTGACACCCAGCTGAGGGCTTCAGCTGGAGGATGGAGCAGGTCTGCTTATTCATGAAGGGATCTGGCTGTGTCCCCTGGAGGCCCACTGGAACAGCAGGCATTATCAGTGGTAAATGGATGTGAAAGGACTTGGGTCAGGACAGCCTCACAGCTGCCTGATTTATGGCTGGCGATGTAACAAACAGTTTGCCGTGTTACCAGCGGGGATATAAGCATTTTCATAGCCACAGTTCAAGTTTATTTCAGCTATAAATTCGAAAAGATATAGAACAAAAAGAGCCGTGAATTTACGACACAGGAGATGTTGTTTGTGAGCTGCCAGGGAAAAGTGTGTTTTAATACCCCGTGGACAAGGATGAATGGTCATTTTGCTCTCTTATCTCAGCTTTTTGTCCAGCACAGCATCAAAATAAATATTAATCTCCAATCCTGTAAAAAGCATCAAAACAAACCATAAAACCCCCAAAACAAAACGTTTTTCAAGAGTAGAGGTGTTCAAAGCTTTTATCAAAACCAAGTTATGTTAACCCCTCCAGCCATGAAGATCTCTGAACCAGCACCAGGCTATATCTGCTAGATAAACAACGAGTGGTGCAATTTTTCATATGCTGCTAAGTGAAGCACGGCTGGTGCTGCTATTATGAAAGTGCTGCATTTCTGTTCTATCAACATCAGTACAGTTAGGAATTTTTCCAACAGGTTCAGTAACAATGGTGTCATGATAGTGAGTAACAGGAGCTGCTGGAGAGCTGCTTCACACGAGTGTCACACGCTGCGATCAAAGATAAAACCCGTGCAGCAGCGGGCACAGACGCGTTCTGATTGGAAACTTTTTCCGGAGCAGGATTCAGAAATGCTCTTCTTAGAACTAAACTGTTAAAAAACCAAAGCCATTGTCCATCAGCAACACAATGGTTCATCATAACTCAGGACCATTAAGAAAAAATAAAGCTGGATGTCATCTGGAAATAAGCGACATGCTGTTATTTGTCCCAATGCCAACAGAAATAAGAGCCGAGCCCCAGGGCTGAGCTCTGAGCGATGCCACAGCACAACAGTCTTCCATGCAGTGAAGTTTCTGTCCACCAAATACAATTCAAGCATGCTTTAACTGAAATGCTCATCCAGTTATGCAGCCTCTTAATCTCTGTCGGTCTCCTGCATCTATTCCCAAACGAATGATTGCTGTGGCCACTTTCACAATATTCAGATTTTCTGCAGTTTGACCGGCCGTTCATCACAACTCTGATTTCTTCACAACTTTAAACTAGCTTGTAAATTTTTAATTAAATCTTCTTTTTGTGTAAATGAGTTATTGTGCACCAGCAGAGTGTTCCAGCCCACACTTTGGGTATCATTGATCGAGGTCTAAGAGAGCGGCCCCCGCCCCCCGGGCCACGGACCGGAGTTGTTTGGTATCGGGCTGCCAGAGTTGAGGCTTGGGTGTGAAGTTTATGATTTTCAGGGTTTTTCTAGATTTTTATCTTCATTTTTTATCGTTAACTCTTTTATTTTGTTGTATTGATCTGTGACACCTTAAAGGCCAATCAGTGAAAACATTGTTGGGCATAAACCGGACTGTGGTCGGGGCCCGCTGGTCTAAGACTTATTTATGTTTTACTTTTCTCAATCTTATTTTAAATGTTGAAAGAAAAACACTCTGCAGTACAGACACATTTATTGTTACTTTAATAAATATTTGCTAGATTTAGGCAACAAAAGTACTTTCTCTTAGTGCTGAGTCAGTGTAACAATGTAAAACACTTTTAACGACACTGAAGCATGTGCATGAAGCAGGGCTCAGCTAACTGACTAAAACCTCTAAAATCACCTCACCAATCAGCAGGTGCCTGTTGTACAATCAAAGCTTTTCTTGACTGCTGAATACTTGTTGCATAATTCAGTGTGTCACATGAGGGGACGCTGTGTTTCCTGTATATTCTCTATTGCAGGAGCTGTTAGGTCTGATGGCGTGCGTTCCAGCTCCCCCATGGAGAGGCAGTAGATTAATGAAAGTGATTAACCTCAGTGTGAATCACAAACAGCAGGCCGGATAAAGGGAGGTGACAGGCTCTGAATTCAGCCTCTCTTTCTCCTTTATTACTCATTAGGGAGCACAGACGGTAATCAGCCCGACGTTTATCTGCTGCTCTACAGCCTGCCGGACAGGACCGCATTTCTGCACAGGTTTCCAGGATCCCTGCGGTTTGGTGAGCTGGATGGAGTGAAGTGTTTTCTAGACAGACAGGAAAATTAATTGTTTGATTAGTTTTACAAATCCTGTTCAGGGCATCAGAGAGTAGAAGCATTTACCGCTGCATGAGGCACCGAGCCCAAACCTCCGTTACTGATGAGTACAGTGCTCGTCACCTTTCCATGTTCTTGTATTTGTACTGAGTCTTGTCATGTGACGTTGCTCAGGATGGGATTTATTCTCTAGGTCCCACATTGTCATTATGATCGTCACACATCCAAAACGGCCAAAAGGTTAATGTCACATTTTGTTTGTGTAAAACCTGCTTAGCACCATTTCACAAGAAGTCCTGTCTTATACTGTAAACACTGTGTACTATGTGTAAAGACTGTTGTGAGGAGCATGAGGAGGAGATGAGGAGAAAGAGCTCAGTTTGTAACAGGAGACCTCCAGCAGAAGAAAGCAGAGCGATCTCCATCAACTGGATGGAGAGATGGAGAGAGAAGATAGAAACGTTGAGCATAGAATGACTATAAACAACAAACTGTGGGAGAGAGTATACAGAAGCTAATGACATTTAATTGTGATACATATAAACCAATATGGTGCGAGAGGTGAGAAAGGAGAAGTTCATTATGGGGAGTCCCCCAGCAGCCGAGCCTGTAGCAGTGCAGCAGAATCGAGTCTTTTCTACATTTGTTTGTTTTCCATACATCAGTTTGTCATTGCAGTAACCCAAACCAGCTTTCAGTCTCATCCTGTTCTCTTTGATCACTTTCATTTGGCTTGTATTGGAGTCGAGTGCATGAAATAGCCATTTAATCATGAGTAGTTGATTAAAGATCAAGCCTCATGAATACTTAGTTGACCATCAGTCATTACTGAGCTTCTGAGCTGCTGCAGATAAAATGATTTTGTTATGATTGCAGTAAATAAAAATCTGGTCAAGGACAGCAGTTGACGTTTAAAATGTGTGATAACAAAGAGGAACAAAAGGTTGTCACAGTCAATGCAGCCTAAAAGCATTGTTCCTGTCTCAGTGCACCGCTGTGCTAATGCTTGTTAAACACAAAAAGCAGACAAAACAAACGACATTAGAGATGCGACAGTGCAGCTGGCCTTTTGATTAAACAGGACAGTGTGCAGCAGGCAGTAACGTGCAGGGGGAGATGCACAGCAAACAGCTCGGGACTCAAACCTGTGACGCTGCAGGAGCACTCCAGCCCATGCTACAAGGATTGCTCAAACAGGTGAGCTGTGGCGCCACATACACATACTCATTCAATATCTACAACACGAGCACACACTTCTTTTATAAATCAGCCACAAATGTTGAACATAACATTCAATTCATTTTTTTTACATTGCACCAAATCACAACAACAGTTGCCTCGAGGTGCTTTTTATTATGAGCTAAAGTCCACACAAATATAGGAGAAAACCCCAGCTGTCACATGACCTCCTGTGACCAAGCACTTGGCAACAGTGGCAAGGAAGAGCTCCCTTTTTAACAGGAACAAGCCTCTTACAGAACCAGGCTCAGGGAGGGACATCCATCTGCCATGACTGGATGGGGTTCGGGGAGGGAGACAAGACAAAAGACACACTGTGGAAGAGAGCCAGAGTTTAATCATAGCCAATAACAACAGCTCTTAGTTTCCCTTTTTTAGCACTCACCACTGGTTGATGGGATATTTGTCGTTTCCAACTCAAGGCTCAGCTCCACCTTGAAAGAAACGCATAGCGTGAGAAGAAGAAGAGAAGTGCTGATAGTAACTAATAATAATTAGTTTAAACTAAGAGCTATTCTGAATATAATTTGTGGATTTCCTTAACTCTGACTATCATCACGTTATTTCCCACATTTAATATCTAATGTGTGAACCTTTATTTTCTACCACACCTCCTGCATTGAGTTATGTCGCCTTGTCTGTATCAGACATTATTTTTCATGCTAAAAAACACACAAACAGTGTGAAGTTTGACTTGTGTGTGATTCTGCCTGATAAGCAGAGCTGTTCTACAGACAGCAGGTAGAGCAGCTGATAAGCAGGACTGTGGCAGCTCACAGTTGTTGGATTGTCTTAAGAAGCTGACAGTTGTAGCGGGCCTGTTCGTGACTGATAGAAAACCATCGAGCTCTGAAAGTTTTGCACAGAAATGGGCCCAAATGTCTCTCTGCTGCTGCCAAAAACCATGTTCCTGCAAAACTGACAGCTTCCCCACAACAGACACCCTGAAGCCATCGCAGTACAAAAGAAACTCCCAGCAGAGTTCACTCTCACTTATTTTCACTGCCACTTTGCTGCCATTTTTCACATGAATTTATTTTATTATTCCGTAAAAGTTCTTCTTTTGCTTCAAGGACCTAAAGATTCCCAGAGCGAGTTACAGAAGGAAACTGTTTAACCATAGATTGTATTGTAAGGGTGGATGTAGTCACTGCAATGGCACTCATTCATTAGTGAAGCACTCCCATATGGAAAAGATATATATAAATCTTATAAAGTTTGTATCTGTCTGTGTGAAACTTGTATGAAAAGCATACAAGAGTGAAGACACATATAAGATCCCTTGAAAAATTATATAATGAAACTTGTATGTTTTGGATACTTAGTAAAATAATATATGAAAGAAATGAGAAAGTGGCCACTTTCATGAGTGAATCATATAAGTTTTTGCTATTTCTTTTCCATATGGGCTGTTACGAAGCCTCGAGCTTCAGTTTTCAGTGTCGAGTGTTTTGAAACTGCATACAAAGAACAAACGGTAGATCCGACTGAGCGACTGAGGGACAGTGACACGATTGGGCAAGTTGTCATCCTGCTTTTTGGCTCTAATGGACATAATTTCTCAAAAGATTTTCATTTTGTTTTCAGCAAGACTTGAACGTAACGTTTGAGACCATAAAGTCATCATTAAAGTGTTTACTGAGGCCATAAATCAAGAGGGCTGAAAGTCATATTTTACATGGACTTTTTGAAATATTCTCACTACATTTTGAAAGTTTAAAGCACTTCTGCATCAGCTTCTCTTTTCATACTCAGAAGGTTTTTTGAAATCCTCTAGGATTAGGGAAAAATAGTGTAACTCAATATGTTTTCTCTTTCTAAAATTCTCTGGCTTCAGGATTATCTCATGAAATCTGTCATTTATGGTTCTCAGGCGGAAAAAGGTGAAATGCCCACTTTAGACAGACTGAGAGCAGAGCGCCTGTTCCCGGACAGCGAAAAGGAGACAGTTAAGTGGTTCAGGTATTTCACTTGGATGCCTCCTCGATGTTTCTTACGTGGGGTTTTCTGGACATGTCCGACCAGGAGGACCCAGGGCATGCTGGAGAGATTAACCTCCTCATCTAGCTTGGCAAGGAAAGGGAGGTCCTACACTTCTGCCCCTGCAGGCTGGCCCCTTATAAAGGACAGAGGCTTTTACATTTTACTTTATTTACATGGAAATTGTATAATGAGCGAAACACGACTCTAAATATAATGAATTATATTTTATTATAAGTAGACTTTTACCAATATTTGTTTAGAAAAGTGACGAACCTAAATGCTGTCCCTCGTCTTGTGTGGTGGTTTCTGTTTAAATGCATTATGTGATAGTTTCAGCCTCCTGTATATTTCAGTGTACTTATTGTGTTCATAATGACCATCGGGATCCCTCTGTGCTCCTGCATTGCCTGAGAAGTCTTTAAAACATGACTGCATGTGGAGAGCTGCAGTCAGGCTTTCAGTGACACCTCAGGTGGGCTGGTAGCTGATGCATAACAAACGCGGCCTGAGGACATAAAGAGTACCACCTATGAAGAAAAAAGTTTTCTGCTGTTTGTCTCAGCTAAGAGCACAAACTGCAAGCCAAACAGAAACATCATGCAAATGGAGTGTGCTGTTAGTTACTAATGTCACATCTAATGCAACAAACAAACTCAGGAGAACTTACAACCAGTAGCTGCTTAACATCCCAAACGTTCTTTCCATGGATCCTCTTCCTCCTTTCCTCTTGTCCTGCACCTCCATATTCAACATCCTTTGTCCAGCATATCCACCATCCCTCCTCTGCACATGTCTAAACCATGTCAGTCTCTAACTTGCTCACCACTGAGACTGTCTTCTTCATCTGTTTGACCCCAGGTATACAATCTCATCTACACTTGCAGCTTCAGTGTTGCACCTGTCTCCCTCATTCACACATCTATTACGGCCTTCTTCCACTGACTGTTATTCCTCTTCTCTCTGGTGCGTACTTCCACCTCTCCATGCTCTGCTCCACCTTGTTCCTGCTCTCACTACAGATCCTAATGTTGTCTGCAAACATCCTAATCTTTTGCAGATCCATCTGTTTATCACCACTGCAGACAAGTAGGGGCTCCCAGGTGATACCTTCTGTGATCCCACCCCAACCTTGAATCCATCTCGCTCCTCCTCAGCACCACTGTCTCGCTGTCCTCATGTCCTGGACCCCCCTCACGTACTCCTGACTTCTTCATAGGCTACCACAGTTTCTCTCCTGGCACCCTGACTTCTGTACATCCACAAAGACACAGTGCAACTCCATCTGATCTTCTCTAGACTTCACCATCAACAAAGATCTGTGGCGCTCTTTACGTCACTGATTGTCACCTCTGTGTTAACCTACCTTCAGCAGATCTTTCCCCTAGCTTCATGGTATGACTCATCAACTTTAGTCTGCACCTGCTGACAAAACCTGTTAGGAAACCAAAACTGGACTGAGACGCTCCAGACTGATTCATCTGAAGCATTTTTCTAGCTAACAAGGACATGTCAGAGCAGTTTACAGATGAGAGGAACTTATCTTTTAATGCATGTTTAATGAGATGAAAGGGTGCATTTTGGTAAAAGCACTGGTTCTTGTGTTGCTCTTTTCTGCTCTACCTGAGCACTCAAAACGCTTTATACAACACGCCTAATTCACCCATTCACACCCACTGCAGAGCACAAGCACTTTTTCTATGCTTAAGTGCTTCCTAACAGTCAGACACGTTCACACTCACGCTCCGATGGATGCATCGGACAGTAACTTCAGGTTAGTGTCTTGCCCAAAGATATTTGGCAGGCGGACTGGAGCGGCCACGGATCAAAACCTCCACCCTTCCATTCGTAGGTGACCTGATGTAGCTCCTGAGCTACAGCCACCCCAAGCATAATCAAATCTGTTAGCGTTCACGTGATTGTGTTATCGATTTTCCTCCAGTCTTTTTGTCGTTCATCATGTTTGAAATTGATGCTAAAGGGTTTATGTTGCAAACAAATACATAAAATGGGTGTTAAAATATGACAAAAAGGAATTGCAACAGTCACACAGTCACACTTGGGTATTGAATAAGAATGTACTGCTCTCATTAAGCTATGGACATGGACAGATTTCCATGTAATACGATTAATATATTGAATACCTAGTGTACCTGGTGTCTGCAGTGGAGTTTTTTGTTCTTGCTCAAAACAGCTGCGTGCTGGAAATTAGGTTGAGAAACTGAAAGCCATAAACACAGTGGAGACATGAAAGATGCTGAACTGAGGGAAGAATATCAGATAATTCTCTGTTGGGATGTCACGGCGAGCAGCACCTTTAATGCCAGACTCCTTCATCTATTGTTAATGAGAAAAATATTTAAAAATGAGACAAGAGGACATAAAGAAAGACTGTATTTCCTTATATATTTGTGTTTGTAGTAGCCCTGTCAGATAACACATGAAAGGAATATCAGAGAGATAATGAAGGATGGGAAACAAAGACGGGAGAGACGGCGTCGCTGTCACATTCACAGTGATGACATTTCTGGCGCACACAGCACCTCAGTTCCCCTTAACCATCAGCACCAAACAAAGATCTTTGATACAATTAATTGTATTTCCACATCTATCACAACCTGCCTGCAGCTTTTCATATGCTGATGTTTCAGAGCTTTTTCCAGCAGCAGCAGCAGCAGCAGCAGGCGGCTGTGAAAAGCTGCTCGGTGGATCTATCTTTGAGCACTGCAGCACATGGAAGTGTGAGCGGCTGCGTCGTTGAATACTGATGATTCTCTGTTGCTTTCCGTCCAGATTTGTTAATTAATGTTTAACTCAGCTGCCATGAATAAGAGGCTCACTAATAACTCTCTGTAGATTATTTTCTCTCTGCTGGAATAAAGTTCACACAGTACCGTGTGTTTTCCTTTAAACTGTGTGCTAACACATTTCATCAGCATTCAAATGAAGGAGACGAGCAGGCAAACAGCACTTTGCTGTGGGTTTGAGCCTGACTAACAGGTCATTTTAGATTCTAAAGAGCATTTATTTCTGCCTTGTCTCTACAGCCACTGTACCATTGTTGTGTTTACAGAAGGATCTCCTGTAAGTGATGTAAGGAAGCTTGGTTAATAGCACTGATCGTCCACCACCTCATATTAAATGTTGCGTTTGACATGACAGTCAGGCTCTGACATCCCTCTGCATATTAAAGGCTCCCTGAGGAGACACTGATGCTGATTTGTCTCCAAGTCCAATTAAACTGCAACGCTGTGCCTGCGGCATCTCTGCCACATGTCAAGGGTTTAGGATGAGCCACGGCCTGTTTGTCACTGTTTCCTCTTGTACATCACAGCATCACAATTTTCCAGAGGGTTAATACAGCCGATTGTCAGAATAACAAATACCCAACCTATCAATACTGATTTTGTTTTTAAAGATACTTTGCACGCAGGAAACCCCATTTTACCATTCGTAACTTGTTGTTTTTGGGCTAATTGGTTAGCTCATGTAAGATTACTATAAGCACCAGAGGCTTTGTGAGGGTGTGGCTTGACTAGGGATGGGTATCGTTTAGGTTTTATCCGATACCGGTGCCAAACCGGTACTTTTGAAACGGTGCCGGTGCTCAAACGGTGCTCAAACGGTGCTTAAAGAATGGAGAACACAAAATTGGTTCAAAAACCTCTCATGTTCAGCTGTTTTTTTGTAAAAAGATAACAATGTTAGCCTTTTCTGCAGCTATGGGGCATATATGGTATCACTCTTGGCTGGAAGCAGTGCTTAAACAATGGAAAAAACACAAACTTTGTCCAAAAACCTCTCATGTTTAACTGTTTTCCACTTTTTCTTTGGTCATTTTAGCCTTTTTGTCCAGGGTGAAGGGAGTATCTGCCATCAAACAAGAAGACAGCCGCATGTAGCTATGATGATGTTTGCTAGTTCACCTTACATGCATTAATGTAATAACGTGGTTAGCCTACTCAACGTAAATTACACACGAACAACATTAAGCTACTCACGCAGAGAAGAACGGCTGCTGCTGCATCATCATCCTCATCATTCCTGCTACACTGGCAGGGCTAGGGGCCAGGACTCTCCTCTTCGGGTTTTTGGGGGATGTTGCTCCGGGTCCGATAACAGGCACCACACCCGCAGTAGATGTGCTCGGTGTGAGGTCTCGCAGCAAGCTATCAAATACGGCGCATTTCTCGGCTTTTAAAAAAAACGCTATGCGTCGCCAGGTGTTTCATCAGATTCGAGGTGTTACCTCCTTTAACAGTATCACAGTATCAGCTTAAAGCACTTGTTGCTGCTGAGTTTGCATCTTTTGCTGTGAAGTACAGCCAGACTTTTGACTGCTTCGCCTTGGGCATTTTTAATCTGTAGCTCTGCTCTAAAAGAACCTACGTACCTGGCCCCACCCACTATCCTCGGAAACGTAAAATGATTGGCTAGAATCCAAAGTGTATCACAGCTCAGGAAATAAAGCACCGAAATAAAGCACCGAAATGTGCGCTGCTTTTCGGTCTGGTTACTACCGTTTATGTCAGAACCGGTGCCATCGTGGCACCGGATACCGGTACCCATCCCTAGGCTTGACACACTGATGCACAGAGCTAAAGCAGTCATTATGGGCCTGCCAATGCCAGGCTGAATTGGGCACCTTTTAAGTGATGATATAGTCACATGCTGCCTTCCTCTCAGTTACTTTTCTGACTTATGTGGAAGAAGAAAAAGTGGGAAAATATTTTTAATTATTCTTCAAAAATATAGGTGTCACATGGATCAGGATTTTGTTTTGTCTTGCAAAAAGCATCCAGAGGCCGAGTGGGCAGTAGCAGACACTAGACTATCCACTGAGTTCCAGTACAATATTCACTAAGGGGGAGTCCTTACGTTGGGTGAGTGCTCAGTTTTTGTATATGTGAGCATGAGGGTGGGAATGCATGTTTGTGTCTGTGTGTGCCTGTTTGTCTGTGTCTATATGTCAGGTCGGGTCTTAGACTCCACCTCTCTGGGAACTCCCAGGCCCTCCAAAGTGTGGAGGCCTATCTCCCCTCACCACACTGCCTGCCGGTAACTGATGCTGCCTCACAGGCCTAAACAAAGCTGTCAACAGGTTTCATGTTTCTCTCCAGATGTGCCCACGCACAGCATATTAGTATGTGAAGAATAAGACACACCTTATTGACCATGGATTTTGCACATTTCATATCCAGATCACATGTGGAACCAGGTGGAATTAGGGCCTACATCTAGCACTGA
The DNA here is from genome assembly GCF_965226115.1 of Aulonocara stuartgranti. NCBI lineage: Eukaryota > Metazoa > Chordata > Actinopteri > Cichliformes > Cichlidae > Aulonocara > Aulonocara stuartgranti. Next base: position 41,716,481 of record NC_138951.1, on the reverse strand, counting down.
AGCAGATCAATGAATAAATACCAATAATAAAAATCAGACAAAAGTTGAAGTGCATCTGAATGCTGGCTGACAATCCCTCTGGAAAAGCAAATATTTTCAGATTTTAAGGACGGCCTCCATAGCAACGGGCCAGCGAGCCAGCAGGTAGCAGTGACTGAACTTTAGAGTCAGAAAAATAAGAAAAGGTCATCAAAAGATTTCAACAATGGAAGATCATTTGCTTTTAAAAGATGCACAGCTGCAACATTACCCTATGCAAAGACATCGAACGAGATCATTAAGTGTGTATGTATATAAGATCAAAAGATCAAACTATCAAGCTCCTTCTTCCACATGCAGTTGTAGAGTTAAAAAATGAAGTCTTCTATCTGCATATACATAACTCCCATCTATCTGTGGTAACCTTTCAAAACCACTGGTCAAGCTGTATTTTGGCCACATATACTTGATCTGCTAGAGATTTGTATTGGGTCGAGCTTCTTTGTGCAATATCAATCTTTTAGTTTTTCTATGCTCAAAAAGCTTTGGCTTCATCTCGTCTATTTTCAAAGTGTTACTCTTCTTTCACATTTTTTCATATAAGAATACTTGGACATATTTTTCATGTTGGGTCGAGATGTTGCCAAGATATATTCTCCAGGATGTCTTCTAAGTGGCTCTTTTCTGTGTGGAGGTGTAGTAGTTGTAATCTCCTGCTTTCTTTCAAGCTTTTCTTTTGCTTCCTCTTCACGGTGAACGACCACTGTCACTTCCTTTTCTGTTCAGGTTTTCAACTGGTCAGCATTCTGGCATCATCAACATAAGACAGTGAAAGAGCATCTGCTCAGGTACAGCTGCACAGTTGTACCATGTACAACCATGCCACAGATGCAGCTGTGCGATCCAAGGCTGCAGTCATAAGCACAGCCACAATTTGTCTTATGAGGGGAGAACAGGAGAACCGACTTCTCTAGCTTTCTTTGGAAAATTCAGTGGTACATGCATCTGCCTGACAGCCACAGTTTTGGGTGCACTGCCGCTGTGTCATAATACAGCTCAGTGCCTCTGTGTGGGATGCAGGGAATGAAAACAGTTGTTGGGGGGCCGAGTATTGTTTTGTTTGCTGGAAAACTCGTTGACAATCAATACAAATAAAATGAGGAAAATTGATTTTGCAATAATGCAACTGAGTTTAACTTGCTGGTTTTAATTGGAACTGAAGTCATTTAGCTAAACCTTTATTGTATATGATATCAATAATTAGTCATTTTACAGTAGTTAGCCTCAGTCATAAGAGTTTGGAAATCTGCACTTCCAGTATTTGTAGACGCTTGCAGACAAAACAGCTGGTCCACTGAGGCAGAGCATGAACTCTGGTGGGGAGTGAGTGGGCCTATTCACATGCCACTGCACTGATAGTGAATTGAAAATGTGGTTTCAGGTGATGAGGAACTGTGGGAACACAGGTGGCATTACCAGACAGGAACTGAAATTACAGGAGAGTTAATACAAGAAGACAACGTGACTGTGACCAATGTAATAATAATTATAATGCTAAGAATGTCTTTACTGGCAAGTACAGAGGGTAAAACTCTCTCATGACCTCACTAACTAATAACATCAACTTTTCTAACTTGCTTTCTTTTTATCTTTTTCCTTTATCATCTGTTGGCTGCCCCAAACCAAAGACCACATTCAGTAAACCCCTTCAAGCACATAAGTCCATCCTCAATTCTCTTTTCCTTCAATTAGTGACACGTCAACATGCAGACGCTCAGACTCAAGGGATGAACTCAAAATCACAGCTTTATTGGCTGGCAGGGAAAAAGCATACAAACTAAACTAAACTAAACTGGAAAAATCACAAACTAAAACTCGCAGGGAGACACAGGAAGACGCACACAGCAAGAGGGACGACACAACACTGACTCAGAGAAACACAGGGTTTAAATACACTGGGAAGTAACGCGGGGAATGAGACACAGGAGGAGGGCACAGCTGGGAGAAATCAGAACTGACGAGACAAGGAAGCAAAGCAGGACACATTCACATAAGACACGGACCTTCAAAGTAAAACAGGAAGTATCACACAGAGACGCAAACTTGACACGGTGGAGACAGCAACTAAGAAACACAGAGACATAAACCATAAGGCAGAGGACTCTAAGAAGAGGGTCGCAGATGCCAACAGACTTAATAAACTGATCCGTAAGGCCAGCAATGTTGTGGGGATGGAGCTGGACTCCCTCAAGGTGGTGTCGGAGAGGCGGATGCTGTCCAAGATAAAGACAATGTTGGATAACACCTCCCACCCACTCCATGACATGTTGGTCAGTCACAGGAGCTCGTTCAGTGAGAGACTGAGATTACCGAAAAGCACCACTGAACGACACAGGAAATCATTCCTGCCTGTGGCCATCTCCCTGTACAACGCATCCACTTAACACACTGTTTGCTGCTACAGCTACACATGTTTCTTTTCCAACTATTTATTTATAAGTGACTTATGTATGTATGTATGTATATATATGTATATATTGTACTATTCTTAGTTAGCGTATTGTCTGTCTTGTCTTAATGTTGGTTTAAAATGGAGCACTGTAACAAAAAATAATTTCCCCCAGGGATCAATAAAGTATTCTGATTCTGATTCTGATTCTGAACAGAGAGACACAGAGGGAAACACTCAGCATGGAACACAAGAAACTAGACTCGAGGGAGAAACAAAAGACCAACCATGAGAACATAATTCACAATGCAGAGGGACAGAAAACACAAGAAACTCAAAACATGTGACGACACAGACCAAGAAACACGGACGGGACACAGAACAGAGGGGACACAGAGAAACATGAGGGGCGAGGGATCAAAACTAGGAACCACAGAATAAATCCCACAAGTACAAAATACAAAAATCACAAAGAACTAAAGTCGCTGTCTGAGGCCAAGAAAAGAGCATCAGTATCAAAACTCTGTCAATAGGGCAAAAGTGAATGTAATGAATTATAATCAAGCATTTCAATAAAGTAAAAGATGGTTTTTAGTTGCTAGTGGGGTTTAAAGATCTGAGAGCAAGTGAAGATCAAATACAAAAGCAGAACATTCAAACGTAGCTCTGTGATAATTTCATAGTCATCAAGTACAATTATGCACCGTGTTTCAGGATTAATATTTATATTAGGTTAGTGTTCCCTCTTAAGTCCTCAACGTTTCATGATCCTTGTTATGATGTGGACTCCTGTATGTTAGACTCGTCTGGACTCTTCCTACCAACCGAATAAAACGTTTGCTTTTTCTAATTGAGACTTTTTGCATTTGGTTCTTTCTTTCTTCAGTAGATAGCAGCCTTACTTTACTCCTGCTTTCTTCACATTATTATTGGTTTATTTCTCAGCAGTAGCTTAAATAGTTCTTCCTTTGCACATCATGGTTGTTGATGCCGGTGGGTTAGTCTGCTGGGAATTTTGTCTTTTACAGCTGCAGGATGTAAGTCTCTGTCTTTGAGATATATGAAAGTGTCTTAAATCAAAACAACGAAAACATATAACAACAAATAAATAGCTTTTTGTGCATAACCACGATTATATATTCATGCCTTCGACTGCAGCTGCTGTCCTGCTGTGACCTCCCACATTGTAACTAATGGCTTCCCCACATTGTACTTTGCAGAGCTCCTTCTTATCGGCCACCATTCTCTTTCCCCTCCCTGGTTCAGATTGAGTTTTTACAGCTTATATTATCACAAGAGCAATTCCTCTGGCGGATATGAATCATGACCATATGTCCAGTACATGATGTGCTTGTATAGTCAGCTGTGAGCTGAATAAGGGGAGGCCTAGCAGGGTGCTGGCGCTGTTTTTCTGGGAGCGTGACGTCCCCGATGGCAGGAGGTTTGGCTTCTGGCTTGACGGCAGCCTGGCCAAGGCTCTGAGGGGATGTGACCCACAGAGCCTGGCAGAGTCCACGGCCCCAACAATCTGCTGCTTCCCTGGACACTGGTGGGCAGGGTTGGGGTGGGTGGAGCAACACCCTGCATGTTGTAACAGCATCAGGGAAATAATGATGCCAAAAAAAACAAAAAAGTGACTCTAAGTGGGTAAAAAGGCGTTTTTTCTCTCCACGCCAAACCCTCTGTTCATTTAACATAAAAAAAGCATCACAACCAATAAACGAGCTTAAAGAGGCCAAAAGGCTCGATAGTCTTGAACTGTTGTGTTTATTTGTCAGTAAAAGAAACACTTTCTACTGTGAAAATGGATTACACTATAGGTCATATTTGAACTGAGATCAAGTTAGTACCACTCCCAGTGCAGCGTCCAGAAGGTAACAAGTATCTCCAACTGACAAAAACACAGCGGAGCTAATGTATTATAACCCTAATCAAGTGGAAACAAACAAATCCAGCCATATTTATAATTACTTAGAATATAATTTTGGATAAAATAACACAAGCTAGCATTCATTTTAAACAACAGTGGTAATTAATGTCACAATGTCAAGGGGTGAAGTGCAGGTACAGGGCCGGGTGAGAGCCTGCAAACACAAATGAAGTCAAATATGGAGGAAGGAGTGCTGAAACCTGCAGCTATGACACAGATATTTGATATATTATTAATGGAAACATTGCAACTTTGATCACTGGTATCCACTTTTGGTTCTGTTAGACCCAGTTAGACACGTTTCTCTGACTTCAACTGATTAATTATCTCATTTTATAGCGCAGAATATCTCAAAGAACGGATCAAACACAACAACTCAAACTGTTTGCTGTGCTTTCACTCAGGCCTTTTACATAGTGTCATTTTTGTCAGGGTTCTTAAAGTTCTTTAAAGCCCCCAAAACCCTTTTAATTCATTCATCTAAAAACAAACTGCTTTATTTTGCATTTGTGATGTGAAATCTGAGAGTACGGGGGCTAAATAGCTCAGAGTAGATACACTATGCTATCTGGCAATCAGCAGTGAAATACAAAAGTCCAAGCTCCAGTCCTGTTTGAGCCACAATATGTTTTGTGCACGTTGGTATGACGGGAGCAAAGGCAGCTGAATCACATGCAAGTTGCAGGTCAAAGATCACACACAAACAAAAACATGATCTTACAGGAACAAATAATGATCTTGATAAAATCATCTGTGTTCCTCACACCTTCAGATGAGCGTAGCCTCCTGAGACTTGACCTATTTGTGTCCTACAGTGGACATTTTATTCAGCTGTGTTTGAGTCACCCGATCAAGTCCTACAGTCCTCTTCAGAAAACATTCGGGGCTTTGCAGTGATGTGCATCTTTTCAGTTAGGCCAGCATACAAACAGCCACATTTTATGCAAAGGGGAGAAGGAAGCGAAATATTATTTCTCTATTGCCGTTTTTACCATGATAATTATATTGTTTATTAACATGTCGATAAAACTATTTTACATCTGAAAACAATTAAATTATTTCTATTTTGAAGCACTCCTTTTATGAACGTCACCTCAGTGGACAATTTTTATAGATTAAAGGCTCAACATTGGTGGAGAAAAAAGTGAAGCAAAGAGGAATTTATTCTGAGTAGTAGAGCGAGAATCTGATCTGGAGCTGTTAGATGAGGAAAAGGATGGGAATGAGTATTAGCCTGGGATTGGAGGAGATGGTGAAGAAGAAGTAATTGAAGGAGGGGAAGAAGATGCGGGAGTATCTGATGAGGAGACAGGCTCAGAGCCAGAAAGGTAAGAGGAACATCGTCCTGCTCTGTGGGCCGGGTTTGATTATCACGTTAGAAATATTGAGTATTTTAGCATTTATTTGTTTTTTCTTTTCCATTCGTCTTAATAGATTGACACTTTGTTTCACGTCAGTGTCGTGAGATTCAGTCTCTTACACTTTGCTTCAGCCTAAAGGACTGTTTGAAGGACTGGATGAAGGACTGTATGGAGGACTGGATGAAGGACTGTATGGAGGACTGTATGGAGGACTGTATGGAGGACTGCATGGAGGACTGTATGAAGGACTGCATGGAGGACTGTATGGAGGACTGTATGAAGGACTGTATGAAGGACTGTATGGAGGACTGCATGGAGGACTGCATGGAGGACTGTATGGAGGACTGTATGAAGGACTGCATGGAGGACTGTATGGAGGACTGTATGAAGGACTGTATGAAGGACTGTATGGAGGACTGTATGAAGGACTGTATGGAGGACTGCATGGAGGACTGTATGAAGGACTGCATGGAGGACTGTATGGAGGACTGTATGAAGGACTGTATGAAGGACTGTATGGAGGACTGCATGGAGGACTGTATGGAGGACTGTATGGAGGACTGTATGGAGGACTGCATGGAGGACTGTATGGAGGACTGTATGGAGGACTGTATGAAGGACTGTATGGAGGACTGCATGGAGGACTGTATGAAGGACTGCATGGAGGACTGTATGGAGGACTGTATGGAGGACTGTATGAAGGACTGTATGGAGGACTGTATGGAAAGCAAACTACAGCTCAGATTCTCTCCAAAACGTTTTGGCCGTGTGCTTCTGAAGTTCTACCAATTGTGTTGTGGCATAATGAAACATCATTGGGTGAGCACTAGTTTAAAGTGGATCTCTGCATCTTAACGTTATTAGAGAAGCATTTGAATATCCATGTGCTCAAGATAATTAACTGTTCCTACAATTTAATTATCTTGTATGCACAAGATAATTAAATTGTTCCCAGAAGTAACATAGTGTGCAGAAGATGAAAAAAATAATCTTATGGTACTACAGGGACTTAAGGTGAACCTGAGCTGAGCTGAGATTAAATATGTGGTGAAACACCTTATTGTCCTGCTCCACCTCACATGGTTACAGTGCATGAACCAGTACGGACTCTCAGCTCCATCATCAGCTTTCTCATTTCAAAATGAAGGACATTAAGCTTCAGACAGACTTTTATGGCCTCAGGTGCTGGAACAGTCTAAGCTGGAGGACACGAGAGCAGCTGGAAATGTGTAAAAGAGTTAAAAGAGGGCTAGAGACTAGTTGGCAACACCTCTGGTAGGGCTGCTAGCAGATTGCTGCAGTGTCCTGTGTTTTGCATGAGACTCCAACTTCTCTGCGACACTTACTAACTAGTTACTGAGCAACAGTGAAACCTGAAAAAGTAGAAATCGTTCTTGCAGAAAGACCGGAGCCCACGCTCAGTGTTCACAGAGTGTCTCTTTATTTCTGGTTACTTTATTACTGGGCGTGCTCACACACGCTGCTCTTCCCCGACGTTGCTCATCAGTGCCATCACCATCACCTGTCCACTCACCTGCCTGGCACCGCCTTCAGCTCACTGCACCACCCTCCCCTACAGCTGAGTCAGGGGCCACACCTCTCCCACAGTTCAAAAACAAAGTTGCACGTTTTACTTCCACATATGGTTTGTGTCCCACGTTTCCCAGTTTCACTGCTGCTCCACAAGTAGTTGGGGAATGTTTGCGTCTGCCATGCAAACTGTGGACAACTGTTGCAACTTACTTGCAACCAAAGCAATTGAAAGGAGTTTTTAGTGTAGCATTATACATCTCTTTGGGACCAATTTTATGTAAGACTGTTAGCAACCTCCAACAACCACTCGCCAACCAGTAAGGGAATATGTATTTTCCATAAGGACGTGGTTGTCAGGGGAACGCAAACTGGTATCTGTATCTGCATGACTGGGAGTTTAGCAGCTGATTCCACAGTGATTCTAGCAACAGCCGCCTGCCAACTGGATGGGCACTAAAGCTTTTCCTAAGTGACCGGTGGTTGCGAGCAGTCTTATCTCTAGGACTGTGTGACTGGGGCCTTGCTAAAGCACCAAAGCTAATGTCCTGTTTTAAAGAAAGCGATCTAGAGCCACACCAAAGATTAATGTTTTGTTCTACTGTGCGGGGCCTCCCTCCCACTGAGTTACATGAAACCCAGTTGGTTTTGCATAATCCTGCTGACAGTTAAATAGCACTACAAACCGTAGGAGGGCGGTTGAAGAACACATCCTCCACTGAGGTTAATGCCCTTACTTTATATTTTAGGTAAAGTGATTTGGATCTAAATTTGATGAGTTCCTCTTCTGTTCGTGCATCAGCTCTCCACCAAGACTCATGAAATCCAGCTTTGAAGCACTGTAAGCATGTCTTTGTGCTGGCAGCAGAACAAAGAGAAGTTCTAGTGTGAAATTTTAGATGCAAGTTTTAGAAGCTTTAGCGATTTCTTAAATTTAGTTCCTTGAACAGCAATATTTAAAGATACAGTAAAAATACACCCACACTCAGAAGACACATTTAGATGTTGTATGCACTAGTACAGCCTCCAGTAAACTTACGGTACACTGTCTTTTTCTCATTTTCTCATATATGCACAAACACACACACGCATTCCCAGTGTGTATTAGCTGAGGCTGGGCTGCAGCAGTGTAATGACTGCAGCCACCAGCCTTTGACTGGAAGCTTGCTCGATGACTCTCCAGCTCGGGTGTTTTCAGCTGCCCGTCTCTTCTCAAGTTTCAGTCAACAAAATCAGCCGTTTGAACTTCTTCCCCCTCAAAACAGCGAACAATCGCAGCGAAGAAAACTTGATCTAATTTGGTAGGTTGCTCGTTCCACAACATGAAAAGCACATGATGTTGAACTGACTCTGACCTCAGTGAGATAATTTTTCAAGGGCAGCCTGATCCTCGTTTGTGTGGGAACAAATTATTATTAAGTTCAGCCAGGCTTGGCTGCACATCAAAGGCTGCATTTACAGTGCGAGTCATTATGATCTGTCTAAAAATTGCTGCTGGTATCAAATGTTTTGGACGGGTGTTGATATACAGATGTGAGTGTTTGGTTCATGAACCCTACAAAACTAATGAATCTGTGAGAGATTTCCCTTGAAAATCATCATTTTTAAATACCTTTGAAACATATTTTAAAGAGAAATATTTAGCAGAGAATTACGACGTGTGTCTCATTTTAAACAGTCACCTCTCAGTCTCCTACTGGATGAAATGGTTTTCACCAACTAAAACTTTGTT